>NW_027464586.1:27997376-28309598 GCF_043290135.1 Rhipicephalus microplus
CATGTCGTCTACTTGCTCCTTAATGACGTGGCGCTCTTCGGCGGAAACGCGCTAAGGACGCTGTCGCAGAGGCGAATGTGAGCCGGTGTAAATAGTTTGAGTGATAGTCATGGTGCGGCCCAAAGCAGGTTCTTGAAAGTCGAAAGAAGAGCGAAACTCTTTATGGAGAGCAACAAGTTGGCGGCGATGCAAGAGGGGAAGGTCGGCGTCAATAGCATTGTCGAAGGCTAACAAATTTGACGGCTCAGACGCATGAGTTATTGCGGCAATGTGACATGGCGTTTCGTCGCGACAAATAATATCATCGGTATGGTCGACAGGTTGCACATATCCCAACGTTTAACCACGAAGTAAGCCAATGGCGTAGTTGCAGTGGTTGGTAACCAGCATTACGGTTGAACCAGACGCAATTGTATGAACGGCAAATGGGAGAACGTTGCCCTTGCGTTCAGTAAAAACTGGAGATGGCGTAAACACCACCATGGTGTCAGGTTGCGCCACACATGAAAGACTTATAGAGACCGAAGCTTCCGGAGGCAAGCTGAAGCCGTCGTCAGCGATAAGTTTGCAGAGCCGAGGAGACCAGTCGGGTGGTGGAAATTCATATCTTGGCACAAGGGACACTTCGGCACGGGAACAATCGAGGATAGCTTCATGACGTGATAAGAAATTCCAACCGAGGATAAGGTCATGAGAGCAAGATGGCAGAACAAAAAAACTGTACGACGTACAAAACGTCTTGGATGACGACGCGCACCGTACACACAGCCGAGGGATGAATGCGTTGTGCGCTAGCCGTGGACAGCACCATGCCAGAGAGAGATGTGGTTACTTTCTTCAGTTTCCGACAAAATTTGGCGTTCATCACAGAAACGGCGGCCCCGGTATCAATTAATGCTAATTTGGCGACTCCCGACAAATCGACATCAACAACATTTTGCGGCGAAAACGGAGGCCGTGGAAATTGCGTGCAAGTTGCAGTTTTTGCCTCCGGAACTGCACTGAATATTTTCCTTCCTCAGCAGGTGTTCGACGACGCATAGGTGATGGCGATCGGCAATGAGGGGATGGGAAACGAGCAGACGATGAGTGGCGATCCGAGTCTGAGTGCCTCTGTTCATATCCAGACGCGGTGGCCTGCTGAGGCGCCTAGGTAGCATTTCCGAAGTATGCGTTTGCAGGTGTGGGGCGACGGCAGCAGAAGCGTGCAATGTGGCCAGCGGTGCCACAGGCGAAGGAGACAGGACGATTGTCTTGGGTGCGCGACTCACTAGATCGACGGAAAAAGCGAGGTGAGGGCCTGTAAACTGGAGGCGAGGCCGGAAGAGGTGGAGTCGATAAGGCGACTGGATGCGTTGGAGGCCGCGCGACTACAGCTGCGTAGCTGAGAGGTGAAGGTGGTGCAGGTGGTGCGTAACCGACAGCTGAGAGATTAGGTGCTACTGAAGTGCATTGGCAAGGGGCCTGCACTGTAGAGAGGACATCGCAAATTTAAGTGCGTATAGCCTGCTGCAGTGTTGAAGGCAGACTTGCGGTGGGCGCGTCGCTATGCGGCAGCAGGAAGAGCTGTCGGACGACTTCCTCCCTGATGAAGCCTTTGATCTGGTTGGACAGACTTTCTTGGCGAACGTTGGCATTTGTGAGTGCGACGGCCGAGATCTAATCTGGTGGTGGGACAATCTCTCGGGCGATGGAACGCTGACGGCGCAATGCATCAAAGCTCTGGCAGAGGCTTACGAGGATTGCCACCGTGGTCGGGCTTTTCGCTAGCAACATCTGGAATGCGCCATTCTCGATGCCCTTGAGAATCTGCCGAGTTTTCTTTTCTTCGGGCATAGATGGATTCACACGCCTGCAGAGGTCGAGCACGTCCTCTATGTAACTAGTAAACATCTCGCCAGGCTGCTGGGCTCGGTGGTGCAGGCGCTGGTATGCGCGGGGCTTGCGGACCTCTGGTCAGCCGAACGCTTGTGTCACGAGTGTCTTAAAGGAGGACCAGTTGGCGATTGCAGTTTCGTGGTTGGTAAACCAAAGCTTAGCTACGTCTATCAAGTAAAAGATAACGTAGGCGAGCTTAGAATTGTTGTCCCACTTGTTCCTGGCGCTTACACGTTCGAACAAGGAGAGCCAGTCTTCGACGTCTTGCTCACCACTGCCGCTGAAGATTGGCGGGTTCCGTTGGCGAGTAGCGCCGGGCAGGTAGACGGGACAGCCGGTGGTGCTGGCTGGGCTGGGATGGGCTGGTTGGCGACTGCGTCACTCATGTTTCGCGGTGGTCTCTCGGGCAACTTGCGAGGGCGGAGCTCCACGTCGGCTTGAGGATCTCAGCAGCCTCCACCAAATGTGATGACATTTATTGAACCGGAGAAGTTACAACGATGTCGCAACGAAAAATGGCCGTACGACAAGTCTGGCAAAGGCACCCCAGGTTCTAGTGCAATCAGAGCACGGGGTTTTTCGTTCTCTTTGGAAGGTGCATGCGCGTTAGTGCGTGTGCTCCACTACAATAAATCTAGCTTTTGGTTCAATAAGTATTACGGCTTGGTGGCGCTACCACCGCCTGATCTAAAGGGTACAGCCACATCCATTCATCCATTCATCCCACAGTGGTCATGTTTGTGCTACTGCTTCGGCGTACTTCAATAGCGCGGTGACTGGTGGCATCAGCTGTGATGGAAGAACCTCAGACATTTTGTCTTGTGTAATGTTTTGTAGTATAATGCTTTGTAGATTTGGCCTAGGTGGCGCTATAAATTCCGGTAGGAAGCAGATGAGCGAGAGTTGGCGGGCTACTTCTTCGAGAACAAAATCTTTCATCGGCGAGACGAGGACGGGATCTTGCGACGGAATTGAGCAAGACAGTGATTCCTGATGTAGGAGAGGATGATGGGTGGTGATACATTGCGGCGATCACCATAGCTTTGGCAGACTCAGAAACTTGGGCAACAGTAGCTGGGCTTTTTGATATCAGAATATGCACTGCGTCCTCGTCGATACCCTTCAGCATATGCTTAATGCGGTCCGCCTCTGCCATGTTCGCGTCGACGCGTTTGCACTTGTCGACGACGTCCTTTATGTAAATGGTGAAATTTTCACTAGGTAGTTGAGATATTAATCGTTGATTCGAGCTCAGTCAATGAATGTTTATGTGAAGGTCACGTAAGTAGCATTTAGGATGCATGGCACTGAAAAATATGCGTTCATCAGCGTTTATATGAAAACAAGGTACGTACTATGTATAGTCCCAACGCAGGTGCCCGGAGCACAGAAGCTTCTATCGCTGGCTAGTATATCCATCGCACTCCACGACACTTTTGCTGCTGTAAGTAAAAATATACTGATAATGTTCCTGCACTTCTGTAGCTGAAGAGCCGGATGAAGATGACAAGGCAGCAGGATCGATTTCATAATGACGAGAGTCACCACACAAAGCACTCTGTATGGCTCTGTGTACCCCGAGAGCAGTTTGTGAGACAGGGCAACGTGCCGCGTCGGAGACCACAGCAGAATTAACAAATAGGGTGAGATGTGCACGTCGCTGTGTCGTTGATCAAACCGATTCACTTGGTTTTCTTGGAATGCCAGAAAGCGGGTACGAGTGGCTTCACGTGCGTTGGCATGGGGCCGGCTGATGCAGTCTAGCGCAAATTCTGTTCTCGTAGTTACTGGCAACGGAATGACTATCTAAGCGCAACGTGGTTTCGTGGCCATCCAACATGAAAAATTTGGGAATAACTAGCCATTTCATGGCGCGGAGAATTGTATGCAAGTGCCACGTATGGTGAGCAAGTTGCAGTCGGAGTGGGCTGAGGAAACATGCATTCAAAGCATGTCAATTGGTGAAGGTTCGGTTCAGATGCTCGGTGAGGCCATTCATTTGCGGACGGTTTGACGTAGTGAGCTTGTGCCGTGTTTCGCATGAGCGCAGGAGGTCCGCTACGACTCTCGATGAGCAGCTGGCACGTAGCACCATATTGCAAAATTACGCCCCACAGAAGAGAATCGGCGACGTCTGTGGGGAAGCTTGTTCGAACAGTACGTGTGGTGGTGCTGCACGTGGCGTAGTCTGTGGCCACAGCTATCGACCTTTTGTCCGTAGAAAAGAGAAAAAAAGGGTACAGTAGGTCCAAGTCAACGCACAAGAAAGCTACATAGAGAAGAAATGCCGTGTGGTTGAAGGCGCCAAGCTGGAAGCGCCAATGGTGTTTTGAGGCACTGACACTCCTCACACACTGTGACATATGATGGCGAGTGCGAGACGTGGTCAATTAAAGTGACGGTTTATCCGGTCGTATGTGACGGATATGCCTAATTTACCGGCTGTTGGAGAGTACAGCCGACTGGAGTTGTTTGGATATAGCAAGCAGCAGATATGGGCCGTCTGGATTGAAGTTGTGGTGGTACAGTGTCCTTTCTTGAGTACGATCGAGCAATCAAATAGGTGCGATGGTAACAATTCGAGGCACTTGGCGATTGTCTGTAAGGTTGCATTACGGCGTTGCTCGTCTGCTATGTGGCTCAGTTGAAAATTGAGCACACACAAAAGTCGTTCTCATAGGCAGGAACAGTGTGCGACTCGCGAACGAGATAGCAAGAGAAGCAATCAGCATTTAGATGCAGGCGTTGACACTTGTATGTCACTTCAATGGTGTACTCTAGCAGGCACAGATTCTAACGCCCAAGTCGACCTGCAGAATTCCTTAATGATGAAAGCCAGCAGAACGCGTACTGGTCTGCAACAACGGAGAAGCCAGTGCCATATCAATTGGAGACCACCCACACAAGAACAAAGCGTTCTCGCTTCTTGATTGCACTTCGCTGGTGAAATTAGGTGGCTAGCGTTGGCGATAACACGGTTTTATCCCTGTTGGGATCGTACGAGAACGACTCCGATCCCGTCACAATGGGCATCACTTCTGACTTCATTTTGATTGGATGGGTCAAAGTAGGCCAAGACAGGTGTCGTCGTCAGAAGTGGATAAAGCGAGACAAGGCGAAAGCGTTAGTGGAACCCCCCCCCCCCCAAAAAAAAAATCGGACGTCTTTATTTAATTATCGGTACGTTGTCGAGTATTGCCGCGAAGTCTTTCATGAACGACTTGAAGTAGGATAGAGTTCCGCCAAACTCAGGATATCTTTGATGGATTAGGGTTCTTGGAAACTTGGGATGGCTCTAACTTTCAGTGACCAGCCACACACCAGAAGCATCAACAAGGCGGCCCAATGCTGTAACTGGTGGGCCATGCAAGTGACGCAGCTGTAGGCCAGCAATCGGCCGAAAGATGCTCAAGGTCGGTCTCAAATGTAGGTGAAAATACGAGGACTTTTTCATAGCAACCGAGACATGTGGACCATTCGAACCCTTGTTGCAGAGAGTCCATTACACATTTGCACGTAGCTGAGGCGTTGCATAGAACGAAGCACAGAACCTTGAATTGGTACAGGGCATCATGAGTGACGAATGCAATCGTTTCTTGGTCTTCCTCGTTCATGGCAACCTGCCAATAACCAGAGCGAAGGTCGATGGAGGAAAAGTTGCGTGCGCCATGGAGACAATCCAGAGCATCACCAATGAGGGGCGAGGAATCCATGGCCTTTTTCGTAATTCGAGTTAGACACCGGTAATGGATGCAGACAGACATGCCAAGTGTTCTTCTTCTTTCTAACCTGGACGACGGGTGACGCCGAAGGGCTTGATCTGGGCTTAGTAGTGCCTTTAGTTTATATCTTGTTCACTTCTGCTTGCATTATCTTGCGCTCCGATGGACATGCGATACGGTCGACGGTGAACGGAAACAGCATCACTTGTGCTGATCCAGTGAGGCACAACAGAAATTTGGTCGAGACGTCAATCATCAAGGTCGAGGATGTCACAGTAAGAAGCTAAAAGGCGGATAAGAGTGGCTGATGTCACGGTAGAAAGATAAAAGGCAGATAAGGGTGACTGGGGGATGTCTGGCGTGAAAAGGGGCATATTTCCATGTAGAGACGTGTGGAAACGGGTGGGCAACAAGGAAGATTTGAGCATACATCCACTCCAAAAGTGGTGATGTGGCCATCGGCGAAGGACTGCAAGGTGGCGATTAAGATGCCTTGAGGTAGGACTTGAGTCGCGAAGCCAAAATTTGTAACAAAGAATTGTATCCGGTTGCGACCTCTCATCGCTTTAACCTCGCATCGATGTATTTCTTCATCGCTGGTGTCGGGACGCTCGGCATCGCCAATGTTACGAGCCCCTTTGGTGGCCGCAGCGGACCCAGTAGGTCCGCTGCGGCCACCGAAGGCATCGCCACCTTATCGCTCTCTGTCGGTGCTCGTTAGTGTGACGACGCAGTGTTCCACTCCACCGTTCACTTACGGGGGCATTGTCTCGCAAACAGCACCATGCAAGAAATATTGTGTGAGAGAAATAGGTGCGTTTATAGAACGTAGTACATGTGTGTAAGTGGCGCAATATGTAAACGTTCAGCAGACCAATCGGTCATAAGTTTGATCCACGGTGACGGAACTGTTTCTTCTATACTTTTCTTTGTGGTCCGTTCGTGTGCAGTTTACTAGCTTCCTATTTTTGTCTAAAATATGTCAGCAAGGAGTTAGCGAGCCCTGCCTTGAAACACTTTCATGTTTCCCAAACACTTTCAAGTGCGTGGGGTGCAACGTTGTAGTATGCAGAAGACATTCTTCATGCAGAAACGTCTACAAATGGCGAACTATTCAGTGTATGAATTATTTATCGTGGGAGCACAATCTCAACGTAACACTATATTGTTTCTGATCTCATTTGGCTGCCTTTCTGCACACAATCGGTCACTCGCGGTATCATGAATCTAAACTGTTGCGCTACCATAAGATAAAAGATAAGGTAAAGCCGCCTGTTGTTTTGCTTTGTTTTTATCTGCTCACACTTTAGCTCCAAAGACTCTGTTAACGTTCTGCACAGACCACGCCACAGTGTTTGAGTAGCATCGAGATTGTTCGAGATTATTATGTTGACGTTACGCGTGTGACGCGGAATGTAAGATTTATTTTAGGGGTTACGCGGGCTCCGGCACTAAGGCTCGAATGTTGGATGCTGCATTTATGAATACCAACGCACTTTACCGCCAATCAGATAACTCGAAGACCATCAACTGCTTACGCCGCATTCAGTCTATATAGCGTGTACAGTAAGCAATGTTTGGAAAAAGAATGAGCAATCAAATGCGCACTTTCAAAAAAAGAACGCCGTGCGCTGACAAATTTAACATACACAGCAATCATGGACTGAAGAACAGGACAGTGGTTTTACTGCGGTAAATTTAACGCCCTAAAACTAAGACATGATTACTATAGAAGCTCTAATACAGGGTTTCGGAAATTTCAACAACCTGGGGCTCTTCAACGTGCATCAAAACCTAGGACCTAATTAGACGCATACGTTGCAGCGTGTCAGCACAGGGCTTTGTTACTGGCAGTGAGATCGGGCTATTGGTGGCCGCACCGTATCCGCAGAAGTGAATATAGGCCTACGGCGGCAGGTATACGAATTTCACACAAAGGCGCTTCATTGCGTGTGGTCTGAGCAAATTCTCAGTGATCAAAATGCGTTGAGTGCAGTTTACTGTTGATATCTACGCTCTTGTCTACTGAATCTGTGCATGAAACCTGTGAAATGTTAACCCTGCACTGAAACGAATGCAAAGGAATGCTCGCCCTAGGTGACTGTCTGCGCGCTGTCGCACTGTCACGTTTTGGTGCGTCTTGTACGTGTTCAGATTGTGTTCCGTCTGCTACGCCCCACTGTAGCGTGACCAAACTACTTACTTCTTTCTTTTTCATCTGCTTACAACAACAAAGAAGCAACAAAAGATCTTAAAAGCCCGTATAACTGTAAGATGAGTTCTGTACCCCGTGCGAACTTAGACGGATATGCATATTCTTTTGTTCCTCTTTCACCATAAAATGTGATGGCCGCTAAATACCGTCTGCAAGGTTGAGTAGTTGACAACGCTTTCTGCTACATTATATTTACCTCGTATACGCACATGTAAAATTGTTATAATAGTTTATTAAGCATAAAATTTTTATTACATGAATTACAGTGCTACAACTACGGTCTGGTTATTATATAGAACAAGCCTGTTTTGTCATTGAAAAGTATAAAAAGAGATGAAGCTTTCAGTAAATTATACTATTATATATATATATATATATATATAAATATATATATATATATATATATATATATATATATATATTATTAGGAATAAAGGAGCACACTTACGATGATATTTGTTTACTCTACGTTTCGGCCGTGGCACGGCCTTCGTCAGCAAATCCTGACGAAGGCTATCCCGACAAAGGCAGTGCCACGGTCGAAGCGTAGAGTAAACAGCTATCAAATTTTCGTAAGTGTGCTCCTTTATTGCTACTTATATTTGTACATATATATATATATATATATACATATATATATCTATATATATATATATATATATATATATATATATATATTGTGGCAAAGCGATCGAACAGTGGGTCGTCCTCGCAAGTGCCTTCTAGTGGGTCGTTCTTTTCATAAGAAGAAGAGAAGCTCGTGCAAAGAGTCGGTCCCCACATTGACTGACTGTCGCTGTCGTACTTCATCGACGAGTTTCTGCTAATAAACATCTTAACAATTCGGTGGAGAGTGCTGAGAGTGCTGTGCCCTTCAAACATCTTTGGTTCGCATACGATGCCCTTGGAGCTTCGATCCTGTACCATGCCTTCGACCAGGCACCAGGACGCCGCTCAGCAAACGCATTCTCTTACGTCGACGGCATGTCCCGGTGTGCCCCGCATCCGCGACCCTTCTGTCTTCACCGGCATGGATGGCACTGACGTCGAGGACTGGCTCGCCATGTGCGAATGTGTGAGTGTGCCCAATCATTGGGACGAGGCACGTAAGCTCGGGAACCTGTTTTTATACTTGCGCATGTGGCTGGAATGTGGTACAACAACCGCGCATCTGATTTCCTGAAAACCTTACGCCGGGCCAGTGTTCCCAGCTTTGGGGCCTGTTCGAAGAATTCCGCACTTGTTTCGATGTTGCTCAATCTTCTATCGGCCGCACATCCACCGTTACGCATCGCATCGACATAGGTGCACAGCCACCACTTCGTCTACGTTCATATCTCCGTATCTCCCACAGAACACCGTGTAATCAACGAGCAAGTCGACGACATGCTTCGCCGTGATGTTATTCGACCCTCTAGCAGCGCCTAGGCGTCTCTTGTCGTTCTCGTCACGAAGAAGGACGGTTCTGTGCGTTTCTGTGTGGACTACCGACGCCTCAACAAGATCACTGCTAAGGATGTGTACCCAGTACCGCGGGTAGATGGCGCGATTGACAGCCTTCAAGGAGCAGAATTCTTTTTATTCCTTGATTTCCGCTCAGGGTACTGGCAAATACCTATGGTGGAGGACGTCCGACCAAAGACCGCTTTTTCATCCCCGACGGTTTGTACGAATTCAACGTCATGCTGTTTGGGCTGTGCAATGAGCCCACCACATTTGAGCGCAAGATGGATACTCATCTACGTGACCTGAAATGGCACACGTGTCTTTGCTACGTCGATGACGTCGTCGTTTTCGCTCCAGACTTTTCAAGGCATCATCAAGGGCTTCGGCATGTTTTAACGCGTCTGAGTGTCGCCAGTCTACAACTGAACCTAAAAAAAGTGTCAATTTGCAGCTCGGCAGCTGACAATACTCAACTACGTCGTGTCCAAGGACGAAATTCTCCCTGATTCAGCCAAGCATCGGGCCGTGACCGAGTTCCCTAAGCGACCATCTGTCAAGGAATTGCGCAGTTTTGTAGGGCTGTGTTCCTACTTTCGGCGCTTCATTCGAAACTTCAAGACTATCATGTCACCGCTGACGAAGCTCCTCGGAAATACCGGGCCCCTCCATTTGTGGTCATCACAGTGCGACGACGCTTTCACAACACTCCGTCATTTGTTGACGTCGCTTCCGCTGTCGTAACCACCAGGCAGAATCAGTAGTTAATCCAGGCAGGAGCACTCTAACGAGCGTTCCCTGAAATGTAATGTTGATGTTCCTGATGCAGGTGCAGCACGACAGTTATTTTTTTGTCTGCTCAACAGAAAATGACGACTAGCTTTGGCGGCACAAAATTTTGGGGACAAAATTATAGCTGGAAGTAAAATGCTTAATTTTATAAGTATAAGGCCTGGTATGTTACAGAAGATTACTAACGATGGAACACAAGTATGCTACGGAGAGCGCATCGACTGGGTGTTTATTTTTCTTAAAGCAGATTAGGGGAAAATTATTCCCGTGATGTAATTGGGAGCTTAAGAAAAAACTGAGAGAAACCCTTCGATTGCTGCTTTGTGTTTGATTTTAATACCTAAGAAACGTTGCTTTTGGAGTATTTTTTTACTCGACATGTCTCAAGTGCGGGCAGGGTGCTCTCCGGTGCCTGTAGTAGTGTGTATGTCTATGTAATCCCAGGGGAGAATCTCCCATGAATGATTGAATATAGCCATTTTGCGTCATCGCCAGTGGCCTGGATGACGCCACCAAACGACGACACTTCGGACAACCTTACAGCTGGTTGCACTTAGGTCGATTTTCCCGCCAGTGGACGAGCTGTTGCGTTTGGCAGGCCACCCTTTGGCCGTGGCCTCCGAAACGGAAGAAAGGCAGCCGCCTCAGTTTGTGGAGATAAGGAGCAGCGCGCCCTGCTGTTTCCATGCGCTGGGCACTGCGTGGCTTAAATTACTCTATGAAGCACCACTGTCTTTCGGATCCGCGCAAAGGTGTGACACGTGGCATCTTTGGGCCCCAGTAAAAGCCACAATGTCGAGCTTCCGCTACTTACAGACTTCGGACCATCACACTGTGCGTCTCTGACTGATGTGCCGCTGACGCTCAAACCAGTGCCAGATGTCCAGACATGGCCCCTTGGAGGTGCCCAAACCGCGACTGCCGTTCGACAAAGCGTGGCTGGTCGGCCCGAGTGACGACATGACAGATTTGTTTCACACCACTCAAGCAAGATTTGCCGACGGAGGCAGCATCGCTGGGACCATACACGTGTTTAGTTTGTAAATGAGTGTTAGTTGGGGGTGGTGCCAGCATAATGACACTCGTGTGCACTGCGGGCACCTTATTGGACAGTGCCATATACACCTGTTCTCCGATCGAGTGATCTGGGGAGATGAGACTGTAATTGTTCAGCCTTCGCGGGCTGCTCAGAGTGATTCACGGAGCTTGTTCAATGGAGAGCCGTTTTTAATGTAGAGCTTTAATGTAGAGCTTCGGGCTAGAGAGCCCGTGCCATGTAAAAAATGTAAATGAATGCTCTTTACGAAGTTCAGCCTCCTCCTACCTCGACATCTTGATCGCGGATCTCCTGGGCCACGAACCCCGGTCGCAACAACGCGGACCCGTTTTCAAACCTGTGGGACGAAGAATACATTTAAGCTGTCGAGAATGCGGCTCCGCATTGTCGAGAGCTGTCGAGAATGCGGCTCCCCTAACTCCCCAAACGTATTTTTCATCTGGAGATGGAGGAGACGCTGCCTGGACGCCCTTATGGAGAGGTCGAGTGCTCTTTTGTTGACCTTGCTTAGAACTGCATCGAATGCATTCTCATCGTTTTATCGCGAGTACAATGTCTCGCGAAAAACTTTGTTATTTTTCAGCTACAGCTGGAATTTGTTCTTTGCCAGATGCCCTTGTTAGCGGCGCCGTTTTAACTTGTCTTGGGGAGCGCGCCTTGAGGAAGAATGAGTCTGAACAGAAAGCGCTGCATCCAGTCGGACACTGTGCGCTTCCCGCCAAAGCAGGCACTTTGCTGTGATTTTGACCGGACTGCACAAATTAGGTGCCTTTACCCTTCTAACCACTGAGCCCCCCACTCTTCAAACAAACGAGCCGCCGCTTCGGTCCTCCGGGGCCAAGGTCACCAAAATTTGCGCTCTTGTTAGCTCGTCAAGGCCGTTTCAGAGAATGCAACCGTTTCCAGAAGCTTCCACAGTTTTCACACAAAGCAGGATTCGTTTCCTTCGCGCCCCGTGCGCAAACGACTGCAGGCACACAGTGGGGCTACTTCGCGGGACGACCAGAGGCCGAAAATTGAGACCATGTGCGCACGTCGCCTCTGCTTTACGGAAAGTGGTTTGTAAAGAAAGTGAACTCTTATTGTCGCGAGGCAGGCTTGAGGCAACCACGCAAACTCATGTTGATTTGATTATCCTCGGCTTGCCTGACTGGTCCGCACAACCGGGGACGCTAAAGAAACCCTATTTAAGAAGCGACTCGGGCTCTTTTTGGAGAGCGGAGTCGTGGTCAACAACGCATCTCACCACCGGACACCAGCCATGCAAGCCGAGGGGTATGCCACCAATTTCTATGTTTTGTCTTTGTGACGTAGTGCATTTTGTAAATTGAAGTTGCGTTAGCTAAATAAACCCCCAATTAGTGCTACGCGAAATCATCGTGTTGACTTCTCGTCGATTGCCTCCGCGGAGTTTCACCCACACTTATTTGTCTCCCTGGTCTTCCGATGCGCCCAACTTTGAACAATCCCGACGTTTCGCTACAGTATTTCAGCAGGATCAGATAGGAGACGAGTATAAAAATCGGCTGGTCGCAAATGTATTAGCCAGGTGCAGGGCATGTGTGCGTCGTAGTCCCCCCTTTTGGCTGGACACGCGACAAACCATCAACGTTCCTGATCGGCCATTTTACGTATCTTGCTTTGAGTAGTGTTAATATTGTGCCCTTGATGAATAAAAAGCCCCACCACGCGGATTTCCTCGCGTTCGGGTGTTGTTGCGCTAAGTAGAGACAAGGGTATTTTGGTTATGCACTTTGAGGTGGGGTGGATATGCATAATTGCCGCTTTGCTCCGGGAGTATTCAAGACCACAGTTACGAGCATATTCGGCCACAATAACTGCCACTCGTTGCAGGTTGGTGTTGATCTCTCTAACCGAGTTTTAGTTTGTCCAAATGGTGATGTCACTCGCATACAGCGCATGCTGCAGAACGCCGACTCCAGCAAACTGAGTAGGGAGCTTCATCGTGGCCGGAATGAATAATAATGGTGACAGGACCGCTTCCCGTGTGGTACCTTGTGTCAATAACTGATATATGCCATGTTTTGTGTCTTGTAGGCGGATATAAGATTGACGAAGTGTGACAAATCGTTTGATATAACGGAAAGTATTACTCACAAAGCCCTTTTGAGACAGGTGGGATAGCATGATCTCGTGGGTAACATTGTCGAAGGTACTTTGCAGGTCAACTGTCACAAGCACTTTGTAAATGCTGGGGTGCTCGGCAAGGTTTAGGATCTCCTTGCAAATTGCAGCAAAACATCTTGTGCGGACAATCCCCATGAAATTGCGGTGATAGGTGTAAACAGTACTT
The DNA here is from genome assembly GCF_043290135.1 of Rhipicephalus microplus. NCBI lineage: Eukaryota > Metazoa > Arthropoda > Arachnida > Ixodida > Ixodidae > Rhipicephalus > Rhipicephalus microplus. The sequence continues at coordinate 28,010,798 of NW_027464586.1, forward strand.
CGAGCACAGGCCGTACAGTGAGGAAGCGCACGCCTCCACACCAGCCGTGGGTGGACTGCTGTCTGCTAGCCACGTCGTCTTTCTATGTGCGCGTACGTAATGTACGTTCTCAAAGAGTGGTTTCTCCATTTATCACTGCACGTGTATGCTTGTAGGTGTGCCTGAAGTGATGTACAAATGCATTTGTTCTTGCTCAGCTGCTCATCAATTGCAATAAGGTCAGCGAGTGCAACTTATGAGGGTGTTGTTTATTGTCGTGGTACTGTCTACGCACCAAATAACTTTAGATTGGGTGCCGCTTTGTGCTTTATGCACATTGTAAAATACTCTGAGAATTTTGCCTGCCAGTTGAACTATAAAATTTTGTGTCAACGGAGCGTTTTGGTGAATTGGTTGTAGAAAAAAACGAGGCTCCAGACAACACACTTGCGCGCTGTTGGTAGGAGTACAACTAAGGCACTGAGTGGATTACCGAGGAGCCTTAGTTGTGTTTATCTGGTCGTGGTACCACTACAAAGAAATATTACTCTAATACAAAATGTTACACTTCACTTTCTAATAAAAATGGAGTTCCCGTGCGCAACCATGTGCTAATATATAAAAATGCTTTATAGGGCCAAGACAGAAAATTCATTCAGACGGCATGCCTCATATATATATATATATTGTTGCGAATGTATTTACTACTTTAGAGTAGAAAAGTACTCCAGCAGTCAAGATGGCAGCCGTTGTGTATTTTCGAACAGCCCAAAACGTCGTCGTCTTCTTCTTCGCACCGCCCGCATAGCTGCATAGCCGCGAACCCGCAACATCGACCTCCGGCGGCGAAAAGCGCCGACCCGGCGCTTGTTAGCAGGTGTTGGACGAGATGTACGGCTTGAGGCGAGCGACGTGGACGATGTCGGAAGATGTGGAAGGTATCGAAGGGTTTAGAGGTGCTATTTCATAGGTAACATCAGTTACCTGCCGTAGCACACGATAAGGTCCGGAATACTTGGGTAGAAGCTTTTCAGCCAGACCAACATGTCGCGACGGAGTCCACAGAAGAACGAGGTCACCTGGACTAAAGTGGATGTCCCGATGGTGGCTGTCATAGCTACGTTTCTGACGGAGCTGCGAGTCCGAAAGGCGCTGGTGGGCAATCTGACGGGCTTTCTCCGCGGTGCTAATAGTGCGGCGAGCATATGCTGTGGACAGGTCGGCAGGGTTGGGTACAAGCGTGTCGAACGGCAATGTCGGGTCTCTTCCATACAAAAGGTAAAAGGGAGAATATCCAGCAGTGTCGTGGCGTGAGCTATTGTAAGCGAAAGTGACAAAGGGTAGCGCAATGTCCCAGTCACGATGATCCGTCGACACGTACATGGCGAGCATGTCAGTGAGTGTGCGATTCAGACGTTCTGTGAGGCCGTTTGTTTGAGGATGGTAGGCCGTCGTAAGCTTGTGCTTGGTTGCACAAGAACGAAGTAGATCGTCAATTACCTTAGATAAAAAGTAGCGACCGCGATCGGTGACCAGTTGACGAGGAGCACCATGATGTAAGATGACGTCTTGAATCAAAAAGTCGGCGACATCTGTAGCGCAGCTGCTTGGAAGAGGTCTCGTAATTGCGAAACGGGTCGAGTAATCTATGGCGACGGCGACCCACCTGTTACCGTCGGTAGAAAGAGGGAAAGGGCCCAGCAGGTCGAGGCCGACACGATAGAAAGGCTCGGCAGGTACGTCGATCGGTTGAAGGAGGCCGGCGGGGTGTACCGCTGGCCTTTTGCGGCGTTGGCACGACTCACAAGACCTAACATAACGTTGTACAGAACGGTAGAGGCCGGGCCAGAAAAAGCGTCGGCGGACACGGTCGTACGTTCTGGCAACACCAAGGTGGCCAGCCGTTGGTACATCATGTAGTTGCTGAAGTACGGTCGAGTGCAAATGAGTGGGTATTACGAGTAGTAGTTCGTTTCCCACATGGTGCATGTTGCGGCGGTATAAAATGCCGTCTATGACTACGAACATGCGAAGCGAACTGTCTGTACAGCCTGTGTTCAGGCGGTCGATTAGCTCGCGTAGGGACGCGTCACGCCGTTGCTCACATCCCATGTTGCCGAAAGCAGAGAGCGAGGAAATACAGATGGACGCGTCGTCGGTTACTAGATCTGGAGCGTCAACGGGGTACCGGGAGAGGCAGTCGGCGTCTTGGTGTAAACGGCCAGACTTGTAAACCACTGTGTATGTGAATTCCTGGAGGCGCAGAGCCCAACGAGCAAGGCGCCCCGTTGGATCTTTGAGGGCTGAAAGCCAGCATAGAGCGTGATGGTCAGTGGTAACTGTGAAAGGCCGGCCATATAAATAGGGGCGGAATTTACCAACTGCCCATACAAGCGCCAGGCACTCGCGTTCCGTAATAGAGTAATTGCGTTCGGCAGGAGAAAGGAGCCGGCTGGCATACGCAAGAACTCGATCGTGACCGGATTGACGCTGGGCTAAAACCGCGCCAATACCGTAGCCACTAGCATCAGTGCGGACCTCGGTTGGAGCAGACGGGTCGAAGTGGGCGAGAATCGGTGGCGTGGTCAGAAGTGTTATGAGCTGGGAAAAGGCCGTGCCTTGATCAGGACCCCACTCAAATGGTACATCTTTCTTCAAAAGATCAGTGAGGGGGCGTGCGACCTCTGCGAAGTTTCTGACAAATCGTCGGAAATATGAGCATAGGCCCACAAAACTTCGAACGTCCTTGACACAAGTCGGTACAGGAAAATCCAGGACAGCTCGGACTTTGTCGGGATCGGGGCGGATGCCGGAGGAGTCAACGAGATGCCCTAGAATAGTAACTTGGCGATGCCCAAAATGGCATTTCGAAGAATTAAGTTGGAGCCCAGCCTCTCGAAATACTGAAAGAATTGAGGAAAGGCGCTCGAGGTGAGACTTAAAGGTTGGGGCAAACACAATCACGTCGTCCAGATAACACAGGCAGATAGACCATTTAAAGCTGCGCAAAAGCGTGTCCATCATCCGCTCGAACGTTGCCGGCGCATTGCACAAGCCAAACGGCATTACCTTGAATTGGTAGAGACCGTCGGGCGTTACAAAGGCGGTCTTCTCCCGGTCGAGGTCGTCCACGGCGATCTGCCAGTAACCGGAGCGTAAGTCTATCGAAGAAAAATAGGTTGCGCCATGAAGGCAGTCCAGGGCATCATCAATACGAGGTAACGGGTAGACATCCCTTTTGGTGACCTTGTTTAAATGCCGATAGTCCACGCAGAAACGCCAGGTATTGTCCTTCTTTTTAACTAAGACTACAGGGGACGCCCACGGACTCGATGAGGGCTCTATGATGCCTTTTGTGAGCATCTTATTCACCTCCTGTTGGATAACTTGGCGCTCTGATGGTGACACTCGATAGGGACGCCTGTGAATTGGAGCTGCATCACCGGTATTAATGCGATGTTTGACTTGCGATGTTTGACCTATGGGCCTACCGTCAAAGTCAAATATGTCCGAATAGCTCGTGAGAAGATCAGTGAGGTCTTTGACCTGAGACGGCAACAGGTCTGAGGCAATCATCTTAGTTACATTGTTGAGCCGTGTAGAGTTGGCTGCGTCGGTGCTATGCGGGTTCGGCGAGGCGACTGTGGCCAGTTCACGTGACACTGATGAGATCTGGCACTCGTGTGACGGTGAAAGAGTGGCGAGAACAATGCCTTGTGGTAGGATTTGAGGGCTGAGTCCGAAGTTCAGAAGAGGAAGGCACGTCTTGTTCGCTGTGACAGTTAATATGGTGTACGGGGAGGAAACGTTGCGGGCCAGTAAAACACCAGGAGAGGGAAAGACCACGTAATCCCCATCCGGAACACTGGGATATGGTTCAACTGTGACACAAGTTAGGGCTTGGGGTGGGAGGCGAACAAACTCAGCGCACGAAAGCTTGTTCTGTACCATCTTCGACTCTTCGGTGGCCGCAGGCAAGTCAAGTTGCACGACGCCGGCTGAGCAGTCAATTACAGCGGAGTGGTCGGACAAAAAATCGAGTCCAAGGATGACGTCATGTGGACAGTGAGCGAGAACATGGAATAGAACGGACGTCTGGCGGTCGGCGAATCTCACACGCGCGGTGCACATTCCGAGCACAGCCGGGGTCGCTCCACTAGCGACACGTACAAATAGGGACTCTGGCGGCGTAAGGACCTTGTTTAATCGTGCACGGAGGTCAGAGCTCAGAATTGAAATATGTGCGCCGGTGTCAATAAGGGCAGTAACAGGAAGGCCATCCACTTCTACATCAAGCAGGTTTTTGTCCGTAGTCAAGGTCAGCAGAGGGTTTTCAGGTCGGGAGTCCAATGCAGCGTCACCTCCGGGAGCTGCATTGCTCAGTTTTCCGAAGAAGGGCGTCCACTAGGGTGGGGCGACGAATAGCGACGGTGCTGAGGTGACCTGGAGCGACGGTCATGCGGGGACGGCGAACGGCTGGACCGGCGGACTGGCGTCGCAGGAGTGCCATTGTACGGTCCATCGTCACGAGCGCTGTACTGCAGGGGCCGGTGGTTGTCGTCACGTCGATAGCCAGGAAACGACCGAGGTGGATACGTGCGGAAACGACAGTAGCGGGAGATGTGTCCTACACCATGACAATGAAAACATATAGGCTTGTCGTCCTGTGTCCTCCACTGAGCAGGATCACGATAGCGGCGGAATCTTTCTGGTGCAGGAGAAGGCGCTATGGTACTGACCCGAGGTTCCGTCAACGAACATACAGGCTGCAGCCCAACGTTTGCCAGTTCCTCTCTCACGACCTGTTGGATCAACGAGATCGTTGGTCGATCATCAGATGGGCGGGTCAGAAAAGACGGAGACGCGGCCTCGATTTCTCTACGAACGATGCGAACCACACTCTCGTTGTTATGTGGTTGACTGCATGGCGGCTGAAGGTCCTCGCAAGATGACGTAGCGGCCGTGTTCGGAAGACGCAAGAAATTCTTGGCGACCCGGCGACTCTTCAGCTCTTCGAATCGGCGGCACTCTTTGATGATGTCATCAATGGTGGAACAGTCTTTGGAAACCAGTATGTTAAAAGCATCATCTGCAATGCCTTTAAGTAAATGGCTTACTTTGTCTTCCTCGGACATGTTGGGGTCGGCACGATGGCAAAGGGCGAGAACGTCAAGGATGTAGGTGACATATGATTCGGTCGTAGTTTGTGCCCGACCAGAGAGTTCTTTAGAAGCGGCCCGCTGGCGTCCGACGGCCTTACCAAACAGGTCACGAAGCTTCTGTTTGCAAGTATCCCAGCTGGTTATGTCCGCTTCATGAGCCTCGAACCACGCGCCAGCTGTTCCGCAGAGATAGAAGCCAACGTTGGCGAGCATCATCGTAGGGTCCCACCGGTACACTGCTGCAAACCGCTCGAACTTCGGAATCCAGTCGTCAACGTCAACATGGTCGGTGCCGCAGAAGTTGCCAGGGTCGCGCGGTTGCGTCAATACGACCGGCTGTACAGGCTGCGCCGGAGTCGCGGCTGAAACAGGAGCGGCAGAATTGGTTTCTGTTGCCATGGTCGGGCAGTCGAGAACACGTCCGCTTCGAAGTTCCGTCTTGCGTCGTACCCAGCACCTCCACCAAAATGTTGCGAATGTATTTACTACTTTAGAGTAGAAAAGTACTCCAGCAGTCAAGATGGCAGCCGTTGTGTATTTTCGAACAGCCCAAAACGTCGTCGTCTTCTTCTTCGCACCGCCCGCATAGCTGCATAGCCGCGAACCCGCAACAATATATATATATATATATATATATATATATATATATATATATATATATATATATATATATATATATATATATATATATATATATTGTTATGTGGTTTATTGGTGGACACGTGTCGACGATGCACGACAGCGACAGTGTATGCGGGGACCGTCTCTCTGCACGAGCTGCTCTTCTTATGAAATGGGCGACCCACTAGAAGGCACTGGAGAGGACGACCCACTCTTCGAAGGCTTTGCCAAAACTTCCCCGGTTATGAAAAGGGAGCCGCCTGGCGACCTAACAGCTGGTTACAATGAGCGGGTCGTGGTAGGCCTTGAGGCACTCTACGTTAACAATGTCGCATCCTCGACGGTGCATGTCCGAAGATGGTCCGATGTGTTCAATCAAGTACTTAACAGGGGAAGGGCATTTGACGACACGGTAGGGTCCTTCGTATTTGGGCAATAGTTTTCAAGATTAGCCAGTTGCACTGGTTGGGATCGAGAGCCAGACGAGCGCTCCAGGGAGGAACGTGGGCACAGTAGTGCTGGCGTCAGCGCAAATGTTTTTTCGCCGCTCTTGATCATGCGCAGTAAAAGTCTTTCCAAGCTCCCGGCACCCTTCATCAAGCTTGGCTGTAGCTTAAATAGGCACCCACTAAGATGGATCTGGCTTGTACGGAAGTATCGTGTCGACGTTGTGTGACAGGTGCCTTCCATATAATAAAAAGAAAGGTGAAAAGCCAGTAGTGCTCTGAGGGGCAGTATTATATGCGTAGGTGATGAACGGTAGAATGGAATCCCATTTTGTGTGATTGGCGGGGACGTACTTGGAGAGCATGTCGCCGAGTGTATGGTTGAAGCGTTCGGTAAGGCCATTCGTCTGCGGGTGGTTTTACGGTGAACCAGTTTTGCGGTGAACAACGTTGCACTCTTTCAGAATGCCTTACACAACATTTAACCATATGGTGTAGTAGCGCAATTTTCACGGGGACGAAGAGGATAAGAACACACGACACTCGCTACACTCGACACTCGTTCTTGTCCTCTTCGTCCCCGTGAAAATTGCGCTACTACACCATATGGTTAAATGATGTCTCACCAACTAGCCCAGCTCTCAACCCTACTGCCTTACACAACTTCATACAGCAAGACGTGGCTTCGGTCACTGAGCAGTTCCTGGGGTGGACCGTGTCGCAGAATGAATCGTTGGAGCAGAAAGGAGGCCACAACGCACGCAGTAGCCGCGGGGAAAGCAGCCATTTCGGCGTATCGCGTGAGTTGGTTCACAGCGACAATGTCACAGCGGTAACAGCCGACGTTAGTGAAAGAGGCTCAATGCCAACGCGTCCAAAGGACCTGGCAGGGCCTAGTAAAGGTTGCAGACCTATCGGAGATAGGTGCGTTGACGCTTTTTGGCACTGACAATCTATGCAGGAGCCAACAAATTTCTGAACGTAGCAGTACATGCTGAGCCAAAAGTACCGTTTGCGAATGCGGTGGTAGGTCTTCGATACCCCTGAGTGCGCACATTGTGGATTGGATCGAAACGATTCGCATATGTCAGAGCGCAGACTGAGAGGTAGGACTAGTAGCCACTGGCAGCCGACACCATTTTAATGGCGCCTGTGGAGGAGGTCGTCACGAACGGCGAAATGGTGGACTTGACGATGCAACGCGCGAGTGGAGAGATCAGTCAGATAGACTATCAGTGAGGCAATCCATTGATCCTTGCGCTGTTCAGTAGCAATGGTATGAATGCTAATCAAAGAAATGGCAAGGTGAGACGCTGAGTTTTGGGCATTGTCGTCAGGCAAGGGAGAGCGCGACAGGGCGTCGGCGTCAGCATGTTGCCTTCCATTGCGGTACAGCACGCGGATGTCGTAGTCTTGCAGGCGAAGTGCCCACCAGACGAGACGGCCTGAGGGATCTTTCAATGACGACAACCAGCATAGTGCGGGATGGTCGGTGACAATATCGAATGGGCGACCATACTAATAAGGTCGGAACTTTGTAAGGGCCCAGACGATTGCCAAACGTTCCTTTTCCGTGACGGCCTAATAAGTCGCGGCTTCAGTAAGCTTACGGCTTCCATACGCCACGAAATATTACGGGAACCCTGGTTTGCGCTGCGCAGCAAGGACAGCGCCGAGGCCGACACCACTGGTATCTGTGTGTACCTCTGTAGGGGCCGTATGTTCGTAGTAGTGGATAGTGGGAGGCGACGTCAAGAAACGACGGAGCGTTGTGAAAGCGTCGTCGCACTGTGATGACCACAAATGGAGGTGCCCGGTACTTCCGAGGAGCTTCGTCAGCGGTGATATGATAGTCGCGAAGTTTCGAATGAAGAGCCTAAAGTAGGAACACAGCCCTACGAAACTGCGCAATTCCTTGACAAATGTTCGCTTGGGGAACTCGGTGACGGCCCGATGCTTGGCTGGATCAGAGAGAATTCCGTCCTTGGACACGACATAGCCGAGTATTGTCAGCTGCCGAGCTGCAAATCGACACTTCTTTAGGTTCAGTTGCAGACTGGCGTCACTCAGATGCGTTAAAACATGCCGAAGGCGTTCAAGATGCGTTGAGAAGTCCGGAGAAAAAACAACGACGTCATCGAGGTAGCAGGGGCACGTGTGCCATTTCAGGCCACGCAGAACAATATTCATTTTGCGCTCAAAGGTGGCGGCCGCATCGCACAGCTCAAATGGCATGACGTTAAATTCGTACAAGCCGTCAGGGTTTACAAAAAGCGGTCTTTCGTCGAACGTCCTCCAACATAGGTATTTGAAAGTACCCTGAGCGCAAATCCAGGAATAAAAAGAATTCTGCTCCTTGCAGGCTGTCAACCGCGTCATCTACCCGCGGTAGTGGGTACACATCCCTACCAGTGATCTTGTTGAGGCGTCGGTAGTCCACACAGAACCGCACAGAACCGTCTTTCTTCGTGACGAGAACGACAAGAGACGCCCAGTGCCTGCTAAAGGGTCGAATAACATCACGGCGAAGCATGTCGTCGACTTGCTCGTTGATTACACGGCGTTCTGTGGAAGATACCAATATATAATCGTAGACGAAGTGGTGGCTGTGTGCCTGTGTCGATGCGATGCGTAACGGTGGATGTGCGGCCGAGAGAAGGTTGAGCGACATCGAAATAAGTGCGGAATTCCTTCAACAGGCCCCAAAGCTGGGAACACTGGCTCGGCGTAAAGTTGTCGGGAAATCAGATGCGCGGTTGTTGTGCCACATTCCAGCCACACCCGCGAGGTAGAAACACAGGTTCTCGAGTTTATGTGCCTCGTCCCAATAATTAGGGACGTTCACGCATTCGTACATGGCGAGCCAGTGCTTGACGTCGGTGCCATCCGCGCCGGTGAAAACAGAGGGTCACGGATGCGGGGCTCACCGGGACATGGCGTCGACGTAGGACGATGCGTTTGCTGAGCGGCGTCCTGGTGCATGGTAGAAGGCATGGTACGGGATCGAAGCTCCAAGGGCATCGAATGCGAACCAAAGGTGTTTTAAGGGCACAGCACTCTCAGCAGTCTCCACCAAATTGTTACGATGTTTATTGGCGGAAACTCGTCGAATGATGCACGACAGCGACAGTCAATGTGGGGACCGACTTTCTGCACGAGCTCCTCTTTTCTTATGAAAAGGGCGACCCACTAGAAAGCACTGGAGGGGACGACCCACTGTTCGATCGCTTTGCCACAGTATATATATATATATATATATATATATATATATATATATATATATATATATATATATATATACATGTGTGTGTGTGTGTGTGTGCAAATATAATTAGGAATAAAGGAGCACACTTACGAAAACGTGATAGTTGTTTACTATTCGTTTCGGCCGTGGCACGGAATTCATCAGAATGGCCTTCGTCAGGAAATCCTGACGAAGGCCGTGCCACGGCCGAAATGTAAACTAAACAAATATCAAATTTTCGTAAGTGTGCTCCTGTATTCCTAATTATATATATATATATATATATATATATATATATATTACTGTGTACTTTACTGAAAGCTTCATCTTTTTTTATACTTTTCAATGACAAAAACAGGCTTATTCTATAAAATAACCAGACCGCAGTTGTAGCACTGTAATTCATGTAAAAACATTATGCCTAATAAACTATTATAACGTTTATACATGTGCGTATACGAAGTAAATAAAATGTAGCAGAAAGCGTTGTCAACTACTCAACCTTGCAGACGGTATTTATTGACCATCACATTCCCTGGTGAAAGAGGAACAAAAGAATATGCATATCTGTCTAGGTTCGCACGGGGTACTGAACACATCCTACAGTTATACAGGCTTTTACGATCTTTTGTTGCTTCTTTTTTTGCTATAAGCAGATGAAAAACAAAGAAATAAGTAGTTTGGTCACGCTACAGCGGGGCGTAGCAGACGGAACACAATCTGAACACATACAAGACACACCAAAACGCGAGTTTGTGCGACAGCGCGCAGACAGTCACCTAGGGCAAGCATTCCTTTGCATTCGTTTGAATGCAAGGTTAACGTTGCACAGGCTTCATGCACAGATTCAGTTGAAAAGAGCGTAGATATCAAAAGTAAACTGCACTCAACGCATTTTGTTCCCCGACAATCCGCTCAGACCACACGCAACGAAGCGCCACTGCGTGATATTTGTATACGCGCCGCCGTCAGCCTATATCCACTTCTGCGGAAACGGTGCTGCCCCCAATAGCCCGATCTTACCGCCAGTCACAAAGACCTGTGCTGTCACGCTGCAACGTATGCGTCTAATTAAACCCTAGGTTTAGATGCACGTTGAAGAGCCCCAATTTGTGGAAATTTCCGAAGCCTCTGTTAGAGCGTCTATAGTGATCATGTCTCAGTTTTGGGGTGTTAAATTTACCGCACTAAAACCACTGTCCTGTTCTTAAGTCCATGATTGCTGTGTATGTTCAATTTGTCAGCGGATGGCGTTCTTTTTTGAAAGTGTGCATTTTGTTTGCTCGTTCTCTTTCGAAACATTCCTTAGTGTACACGCTGCATAGACTAAACGTGGCTTTAGCAGTCCATGGTCGTCGAGTGATCTGATCTGCGAGAAAGTGCGTCGGTATTCATAAATGCAGCATCCAACATTCGAGCCTTATTGCCGGAGCCCGCGTAACCCCTAAAATAAACCTTACATTCCGCGTCACACGCGTAACGTCAATATAATAATCTCGAACAATGTCGTTCTGCTCAAACACTGTGGCGTGGTCTGTGCAGAACCTTAACAGGAGTCTTTGCAGCTGAAGTGTGAGCAGATCAAAACAAAGCAAAACAACAGGCGGCTTTACCTTATCTTTTATCTTATGGTGGCGCAACAGTTTAGATTCATAATACCGAGAGTGACTGATTGTTTGCAGATCGGCAGCCAAATGAGATCAGAAACAAAATAGTATTACGTTGAGAATGTACTCCCGCAATGAATTATTCATACACTGAATAGTTCGCCATATGTACACGTTTCTGCATAGACAATGTCTTCTGCACACTACAACGTCGCACCCCACGCAATTGAAAGTGTTTCCAGACAGGGCTCGCTAACTCCTCGCTGACGTATTTTAGACAATAATAGGAAGCTAGTAAAATCACACAAACGGACCACCAGAAAAGGTTAGAAGAAAAAGTTTCGTCACCATGAATCAAATTTATGACCGATTGATCTGCTGGACGTTTACTTATTGCACCACTTACATACATGTACTACGTTCTATAAACGCACCTACGTCTCTCACACAATATTTTTTTATGGTGCTGTTAGTTTGCCAGATGACGTCCCTGTACGTGAGTGGTGCGGTGTAGCACTGCATCGTCACACTAACGAGCGCCGATAGAGAGCGATATGGTGGTGTTAAAAAGCAGTAACGAAGTCTTTGGGACGGCTGCCCCCAAGCGTGCCTTCCCGTCATCTCGGACATTCTTTTGTAGGGTGCGCGTTGTCACCTGCAACGGCTGTGTTTGTCTCGGCTGTGCGCTTCGCCTGCGGGGCAGTGGCTACGGGCGGGCCCCTCTGGAATGTGCGGAAGGCCGGTTGTGTGCTACAGGGGGCGACTGTCGTGAATTTCTCCTGCGTGGTCGCTTCCGAGTCCCCGCGCGTGTGCCACGTGCGTCTGCCAAGTGTGTGAAGGGGTACTTGTGTTGTGCTCTCAATGAATGGTTGGTTCCCCGAAGAGACATTCCACCCCTATCTTCGGAACTGCACGGCGAGGCAGCGGGAGCAGAATGCCAAAAGAAAACAGGAGAGAGTGGTGAGAAGTGTCGTCGTTCGGACGTTACTGTCCAGCATGTTGCAAATAAACGTCTGTTAAGTTTTTCTCTTCGCCTGTCTCTCTACCTCAGCTCTCTGGAGTTCTGAACGTCCCCGTGGCCTGCGGAATGACGACCACCACCCAGCTCCACGCTACCTACTGGGTCCGCTGCGGCCACCGAAGGGGCTCGTAACAGTGGCGATGCCGGGCGTCCCTACGCCAGTGATGAAGAAATACATCGATGCGAGGTTAAAGAGATGAGAGGACACAACCGGATAGAATTCTTCGTTACAAGTTTTGGCTTCGCGACTCAAGTCCTACCTCAAGGCATCTTAATCGCCACGTTGCAGTCCATCGCGTCTGGCCACATCGCCACTTTTGCAGTGGACGTATGCTCAAATTTTCCTTTGTTGCCCACCCAATTCCACGCGCCTCTACATGGCAATATGCCCCTTTTCACGCCAAACATCCCCCGGGCACTCTTATCCGCCTTTTAGCTTTCTACCGTGACATTAGCCACTCTTATATGCCTTTTAGCTTCCTACTGTGACATCTTCGATCTTGATGATTGACCTCTCGGCCAAATTTCTGTTGTGCCTCACTGGATCGGCACAAGTGATGCTGTTCCCGTTGACCGACGACCGTATCACATGTCCGCATTGGAGCGCAAGATTATGCAAGCAGAAGTGAACAAGATATAAACTAAAGGCACTACTAAGCCCTAATAAAGCCCTTCGGCGTCACCCGTTGTCCTGGTTAGAAAGAACACCTGGCATGTCTGTCTGCATCTATTACCGGTGTCTAACTCGAATTACGAAAAAGGCCGTGTATCCTTTGTCCCTAATTGGTGATGCTCTCGATTGCCTCTATGGCTCACGCTACTTTTCCTCCATCGACCTTCGCTCTGGTTATTGGCGGGTTGCCATGGACGAGAAAGACCAAGAAACGATCACATTCGTGACTTCTGATCGCCTGTACCAATTCAAGGTTCTGTGCTTTGTTCTATGCAACGCCTCAGCTACGTGCAAATGTATGATGGACTCTCTGCGACAAGGGTTCGATTGGTCCCCATGTCTCGGTTTCCATGAAAAAGTCCTCGTATTTTCACCTAAATTTGAGACCCACCTTGACCATCTGACGACCAATTGCTGACCTACAGCTGTGTCACTTGCATCGCCCACCAGTTACAGCATTGGGCCGCCTTGTTGATGCTTCTGGTGTGTGGCTGGGCACTGAAAATTAGAGCCTTCCCAAAATTCCCAGTACCCCAATCCATCAAAAATATCCTGAGTTTTGCGGAACTCTGTTCCTACTTCAGGTCGTTCATGAAAAATTTGACGGCAATTACTCGATCACTTAACGACATTTCAAAAAAGACGTCTGATTTTTTTGAGGGGGGGGGTCCAATTACGCTGTTCCTTGTCTCGCCTCATCCACTACTGATGACGACACCTGTCTTGGCCCACTTTGACCCATCCAACCAAAATGAAGTCAGAACTGAAGCCCACGGTGACGAGATTGGAGTCGTTCTTGTACGATCCCAAAAGGGACAAAACCGTGTAATCGCCGACGCTAGCCGCCTCATTTCACCAGCTAAGTGCAATCAAGAAGCGAGAATGCTTCGATCTTGTGTGGGTGGTCTCCAACTGATATGGCACTCGCTTCTCCGTTGTTACGGACCAGTACGTGCTCTGCTGGCTTTCATCATTAAGGGATTCAGCAGGTCGACTTGGTCGTTAGAATCTGTGCCTGCAAGAGTACACCATTGCAGTGACATACAAGTGTCAACGCCTGCATCAAAATGCCGATTGCTTCTCTTGCTATCTGGTTCGCGAGTCGCACACTGTCTCTGCCCCTGAGAACGATTTTTGTGTGTGCTCCATTTTTCAACTGAGCCACATAGCCGACGGGCAACGCCGTAATGCATCCTTACAGACTATCGCCAAGTGCCTCAAATTGTTACGATCGAACCTATTTGATCGCTCGATCGTACTCAAGAAAGGACACTGTACCACCACAACTTCGATTCAGACGGCCCATATCTGCTGCTTGCTATACCCAAACAACTCCATTCGGCTGTACTCTCCAACAGACGGTCAACTAGGCATGTCCGTCACATAGGACCGGATTCACCGCCACTTCAATTGACCACGTCTCGCACTCGCCGTCATATGTCGCGGCGTGTGTGGAGTGTCAGTGCCTCAAAACACCATTGGCGCTTCCAGCTGGGCGCCTTCAACCACACGGCATTTCTTCTCTATGTAGCTTTCTTGTGCGTTGACTTGGACCTACTCAACCCTTTTTTTCTCTTTTCTACGGACAAAAGGTCGATAGCTGTGGCCACAGACTACGCCACGTGCAGCACCACCACACGTACTGTTCAAACAAGCTTTCCCACAGACGTCGCCGATTCTCTTCTGTGGGACGCAATTTTGCAATATGGTGCTACGTGCCAGCTGCTCATCGAGAGTCGTAGCGGACCTCCTGCGCTCATGCGAAACACGGCACAAGCTCACTACGTCAAACCGTCCGCAAATGAATGGCCTCACCGAGCATCTGAACCGAACCTTCATCAATTGACATGCTTTGAATGCATGTTTTCTCAGCCCACTCCGACGGCAACTTGCTCACCATACGTGGCACTTGCATACAATTCTCAGCGCCACGAGATGGCTAGTTATTCCCAAGTCTTTCATGTTGGTCGGCTGCGAAACCACATTGCGCTTTGATAGTCATTTCGTTGCCAGTAACTACGAGCACAGAAATTGCGCTAGACTGCATCAGCCAGCCCCATGCCGTCGCACGTAAAGCCACTCGTACCCACTTTCTGACGTTTCAAGAAAACCAAGCGAATCTGTATGATCAACGACAAAGCGACGTGCACTTCTCAACCTATTTCTTAATTCTGCTGCGGTCTCCGACGCGGCACGTTGCTCTGTCTCACAAACTGCTCTCGGGGTACACGTAGCCATACAGAGTGCTTTGTGTGGTGATTCTCGTCATTATGAAATGGCTCCTGCTGCCTCGTCATCTTTATCCGGCTCTTCAGCTACAGAAGTGCAGGAACATTATCAGTATATTTTTACTTACAGCAGCAAAAGTGTCGTTGAGTGCGATGGATATATTAGCCGGCGATGGAAGCTTCTGTGCTCCGGGCACCTGCGTTGGGGCTATACGTAGTACGTACCTTGTTGCCATATGAACGCTGATGCACGCATATTTTCCACTGCCATACATACTAAATGCTACTTACGTGGCCTTCATGTAAACATCGATTGACTGAGCTCGAATCAGCGATTAAGATCTCAACTACCTGGCGAAGGTTTCACAATTTACATAAAGCACCGCGTCGACTATAGTGCAAGCGCGTCGACATGAACATGGCAGTGGCGGACCGCATTACGCATATGCTGAAGCATATCGACGAGGACGCAGTGCATATTCTGATATCAAAAAGCCTGGCTACTGTCGCCCAAGTTACTGAGTCTGTCAAAGCTATGGTGACCGCTGCAATGTATCACCAACCACCATCCTATACTACCTCAGGAATCACTGTCCTGCTCAACTCCGTCACAAGATCCCGTCCTCGTCTCGCAGACGAAGAATTTTGTTCGCCAAGAAGTACCCCGCCAACACTCGCTCAATTCCTGCCTACGGGAACGCATAGCGCCACCGAAGCCAAATACACAAAACATTATACAACAAAACATTACACAAGACCAAATGTCTGAGGTTCTTCCATCACAGCTGATGCCACCAGTCACCGCGCTATTGATGTACGCTGAAGCAACAGCACGACCATGACCACTGTGGGATGGATGGATGGATGAATGTGACTGTACCCTTTAGATCAGGCGGTGGCTACCGCCACCAAGCCGTAATACTTATTGAACCAAAAACTTGATTTATTTATTTTTCTTAAATAGTGAAGTTGAGGAATCGTACTTTGCAGTGAAGGGTTTAATTTTAACTCGTGCATTTACTTCAGCCATCAATCAGATAACCTCCTTCTAGTTAATTCTACCCGCTTAAAGTCTATTTTCCCCTCACTGTCCCTAAACCCCAGTGCTTTGAAAATTCTGCGCCGTCATTCTGAACTATAGGGTGAATTCTTTACAGAACATTATCAAGTGTTCCGCAGTTTCTTCTTCCTCTCCACACGCATTGCATAACGTGTCTACCCCTTCGTATTTGGCCCGATATGTCTTGATTCGCAAAACTCCCGTCCTGAGTATTATCATAGATCTATACCTTTGCAATTTTCTGCTTAAACGTTTGATAGATCACTAGTGCGGGCTTCTTAATCATGCCGATTCTCCACGTGTCGGTCTCAGCTTCCTTCGCCGTCTTCTTACCCGATAATTCTTTTTGGTGTGGCCCCCTGCTGTTTTCCCATTATTTACCAGTCACTTTTCTGGTTCGCTTCCGCCATTTTGTATCGACATTTTTCATGTACAAGTAGCTGAATACCTTCCTAGCCCAACGCTCCACCCCCATTTCTCGCAATCGCTTCTCAAATTATATCTTGCTGCTAGCTTCCCTGCTCTGAAATGATGTCCATCCCATATCACCTTTTTCTTAATAATGTTGTGTATTCCCGTGAGCTTCTAAGGCAAGCCTACCTATTCCACGTTGCTTAATTTCAAATCTTGCTTAAACTTCTGATCTCATGCACAAGACCGCATTGCCGAACGTCAGACCAGGAACCATGACCCCTTTCCATATTACTCTCACAACATCATACCTATTCTAATTCCACAGTGCCCTGTTTTTCCTTACCGCTGCATTCCTGTTTCCTTTAGCCGACACGTATATTTCGTGTTCCCTTAGGTACTCGGCCCCATTGCTTATCCATACGCCCAGATATTTGTATTTATCTGTTATCTCTAGCGCGACCTCCTGTATTCTAAACTCACTACCTTCATTGTCAATAAATATCAGGACTGCTGATTTTAGCTTACTGAATGTGAAATCTAACCTATCTCTCTCATTACCGCAGATGTGCACAGATGTGGGGTTCCGCAGATGTCCGCAGATGTGGGGTTCCTCAATGTGCGCGCCACCCTCT
This sequence comes from Rhipicephalus microplus, assembly GCF_043290135.1. Lineage (NCBI taxonomy): Eukaryota > Metazoa > Arthropoda > Arachnida > Ixodida > Ixodidae > Rhipicephalus > Rhipicephalus microplus. Next base: position 28,027,885 of record NW_027464586.1, read on the forward strand.
GCCGCTTTAGAGGGTGGAGACAACCGTGTCGCTTGCAATGGAGTCCGCCATTACGATGCCCTCTCCACAAGCCGCCTATAGTCACCAAGGCCAGCCAACGAGTGTTGCGTGGCTGCATACAGAGTTTGTTGCGTCTAAACATGTGGTACTCAAACATGAGAGAAATGCAGAGTTTTTTTTTTTTCATCGCGAGTGTGAAGGTTTAAGGCATCTGGTCTCTAGCCTCCTTTTTTAAAGTGACATTATCAGTTGGCGTTGCTCTCAGCAGAAAAATGCCATCGATAGAAGCCGCGTTAACACCTTCAATTAGCGCATTTTTGGACTAGTCGCTAACTATTTATATAGGTTAACAATGTGAAAGACCCACACCTAAGTAAGATGAACTTTTTATGTGTCTGTCTGCGCGCGCATTCCACAAAAGTGTAAAAACAGTTTGTCTTTTGCCACCGGGCTGAAAATTATACGTGCTCTCGAAAGAAAAAGGAAAAATCACAGAATACGGAATGAATGATGATGTGTGGGGCGGAGCGTTTATCCATGCTTATGTCCGTGCTTCTTTTCGTGTGTTTGTTCATGCGTCCGTTCGTCCAGCATATCCACGGAGCACAGTACTGCACGGACTGTCGAACGCTTCGTTTCACCCATCATCATTCATGATGAATGGGGATAAGCATACGTCCGTCCGTCTGTTCTTGCTTCCGTCCGTCCGTGCATCTGTCTGTCGCTTCATCCGTCTGTCTGCCACTGACATTAGCACCACATGCTGAGTGAGTCTTACAACTAGGTTGTTACGAACCACTCGCAGACATGCATGGATAAATTCACTTTAGAAGCTTCACCCCTAAAACTGTGATTGTGTGATTGTGTAACATATTTTCATATACTGTGTTTGAATTATTCAACAGCTACCTCATTTACAGACCACACCGTGCAACACACAGTATATTGTACGATGTTTTTATCTGTTATTTCTTACAACAAGCAGCAGATTAGCAAAACATTGTTGAATAGACATCTTAATATTTGGTGATCTACATGTGACCTTTATAGCATTAAATTGTCTATTGCACGCACACAATAATAGTCAAATCAAGTTTAGCATGTTTTCTATAGGAATATATGGTAAATAAGCGATTTTCAAAGCATTCAATGATATTGGTAAAATGAAGCGACCACACGACATTACAACATTGAGCAAGCAAAGTTCTTTATTATACACCAAATATCGGATGCCACAGCATTATTTGGACGACGACTTTATTATACTTCAAAAACAAGCGTTATAACTCGCTGAAAGTTGACCACAGCACATTTCTTGCTTCCACTTTCACTGGTTCGCGTTGTTTGGAGCTGACGCAAGTGAACGCGCAGCTTTATCGTGCTTACTTTGTTATCAACAATATCTCCAAAGAACCCTTCTAATCTTGCATGCCTCCACGCTGTAATTCGCCTTTTTATTGAATATTGAGTTACAGTTTTGAGAGGGAACATCAGAATAAAGAGGTTGTCTGTTCATGATGTGATTCATTGCAAGTTCTCTTCACAAGGTATGAGCGCGCTCATAACCTCATCGCTCAGATAACACACGTTCCCGCCATCCTGAACATACTCCTTCAGTGCAGTTAAATAGGCATGTTCATGGCCCGCCGAGCCTTTTTTTGCAGCCCTGCACTACGCACAATCCATATTTTGTCAATATTTTTTTTCCACAAGAAATCCACGCGCATGGTGTGAATTGCTGCAATCTATTGAAGTCAACGCTTTAATGAAAAGATTTCCACATCGTCAATTTCCTGTTCAGAATCTCCACAAAACTCTAATTTCCCGTGGAAAATCTTGTCAACCAGGTACGCGAGTCATTATTTTCATAACTAGAGTTAGGCGGCTTATGCCAAAATTGGCTGAAGTATACAAGCATCAAAGCGCACTTCATGTCGAAGGCGGTAGGAATGGAGGCACAGATAGGCCGACGCGTGAACGAACGCAGGAACGGATGAATGGGCGGACAAACAAACGCACGATCGGACGCATGAATGAACAGGCACACGGACGAATGTATGGGCGCTTCGCCCCCTCATCATCATTCACTACAAGGATATTGCGTAAGACCGTTTTATTGACATGCAATGCAATGCAGCTGGCTACTACTACTACGACGACAGGCGACATGCGAGCCACAGCGTAAAGCGCTTTGTCCCTAAAAAAATCGTTGAAAACGTCCGCAGCAACAAGCGCACAATGTTGACGCACATCTTCGCGCAATTGCAGCTTGTGTACAAGAAGCCTATCATCCCTACCACGGCAACTGACTAATCTTGAAAACAATTGCCTAAATACGAAGGACCCTACCGTGTCGTCAAATGCACTTCCCCTGTCAACTACTTGATCGAACCCATTGAAGCATCTTCGGACATGCGCTATCAAAGACGCGACATTGTTAACGTGGAGTGCCTCAAGTCCTACCACGACCCGCTCATTGTACATTGTAACCAGCCGTTAGGTCGCCAAGCGGCTCCCTTTTCGTAACCGGGGAAATTGTGGCAAAGCCTTCGAAGAGAGGGTCGTCCTCTCTAGTGCCTTCTAGTGGTTTAACCAACTCGCTCAATCTTCAACACTCGTGGCCTTCTAGTGGGTCGCCCATTTCATAAGAGCAGCTCCTTCAGAGAACGGGTCCCCGCATTCACTGTCGCAGTCGTGCATCATCGACAAGTGTCCGACAATAAACATCTTAAGAATATATATACATATTGTCATGACGCAGACACAGCAGAAGTCCGATATAGAAGAGCTCACTTTAATTAAAAATGAATGGCGCTCGTAAAGAGGACCGGGCAAGAGCTTCGTCTTCCTCTCTGGCTGTGTGAGCTCTCCTTTGAAGGTTGAATGCGGCATTTGCCTCCCTCCAGGAAGAGCATCGACCCGATGCTCGGCTACAGAATAGGCGGTGTATGTAGTTGACGTATTACACAACTGGCTCACTGCAGTATGACGTCATCCACACAACGTGTACAATTTCAGATTTTCGAGCTCGCGAGGAACTGTCAGGGATGACCTCATAATTCACGTCACTTAGGCGCCGTATAACATTGTAGGCACCAAAGTACTTCTAGAGTATTTTTTCAGAAAGGCCGCGTCGGCGAATAGGGCTCAAGACCCACACTTTCTCGCCTTGTTGATAAGTGACTTAACGGTGTCGCAGGTTGTAACGTTGTGCGTTGTAACTCTTACTGTCGGGCGATTTGCATGCGTGCTAGCTGCCGTGCCTCTTCAGCTCGTTGGGTGAAGGCTTGAACATCCGTGTCTGTATCCTCGCAGTCATGCAGCAGCATGGCATCAAGCATTGCCGTCACTTCGCGGACATAATGACGACTAAATGGCGTGCTCCGTGTAGTTTCCTGCTGTGCCGTCTTATAGGCAAACGTCACGTATGGTACAACGTCGTCCCAATTTTTATGATCCACGTCGATGTACATACTGAGCATATCAGCAATTGTCTTGTTGAGGCGTTCTGTAAGCCGTTGGTTTGTGGGTGGTAGGAGGTAGTTTTTTGATGCGCTGCTCCACTCAACTCAAGCACTGACTTGAGGAGCATGGCCGTGAAAGCGGTACCTCTATCTGTTAATATAATTCTAGCAGCACCATGCCTCAGAACGATATTTTCAATGAAAAATTGTGCCGCTTCTGCTGCGGTTCCACTTGATAAAGCCTTTGTTTCTGTGTAGCGAGTAAGATAGTTCATAGTGAAAATAACCCACTTGTTTCTAGTATGCGAAGTCGGAAATGGTCCAAGGAGATCCATTTTAATTTGTGCAAAAGGCATGGTGGGCATTGAACTGGTTGCAACAATCCGGCTGGTTTTAAAGGTGGCGACTTTCGTCATTGACAATCGAGGCACGTGCGGAGGTAATGCTTTACAGTGCCTAGAAGCTTCGGCCAGTTGTACTTCTGTTGGATTCTGGCCAATGTGCGCGTGTATCCGAGGTGGCCGGAGGTTGGCTCATCGCGGCAGGCGCTCAGGATCTCATCGCGATTGGATGTCGGGACGACAAGTAAGTGGGCATTTCCGCTGAGGCCAAAGTTCTTCTTCTATAGGACACCACTACGCAAGCAGAATGATGCCAGGCTCCTTGGAAATATCTTGGGAACGCTTGTAGACAGGCCGTTAAAGAAATTATAAGAGGGAGCAACTCACTGTCTTCTTTCTGCTTAGACGAAATGGTGACTGTGTCGACCACTCCTAAAAATGCCATGTAATAATCTTCTGAGACATCATCTTGCTTTATAGGTGAGCTGTATAAGCAATCAGCATCAGAGTGCTGCCGTCCCAACTTATAGAGGACCGTCATATCGAATTCTTGTAGGCGTAAGCTCCAGCATGCTAGCCGACCGGATGGGTCCTTCAAGTTGGCCAGCCAGCAAAGGGAGTGGTGGTCGCTGACTACGTGGAAGAGACGGCCATAGAGGTATGGGCGAAACTTCAGAACTGCCCATACTACAGCAAGACATTTCTTTTTCGTTGTGGAATAATGAGACTCGGCACGGGAAAGCGTCCTACTTGCTTATGCAATCAGTCTCTCGGCTGAGTCTTGCCACTGGACGAGTACGACGCCTAAACCTACGTTGCTGGCATCAGTGTGGATCATGTTTGGAGCGTCCTTGTCAGAGTGAGCAAGCACAGGTGGTGTCTACAGGCGCTGTCTTATACTGTCAAATGCTGCTTGTTCCTCTTCGCCCCATAAAAATGGAGCATCGTCTCTCGTTATGCGTGTTAAGGGCGACGCAATGTGCGAGAAACTGGCGATAAACCTGTGGTAGCAGGCACAAAAGCCAAGAAAACGCCTTACGGCTTTTTTTTCTGTAGGCACCGGAAATTTTCGGACGGCGTCGATCTTGTCGGGGTCCGGATGAACACCTTCATGGCACCAAATGTCCTAAGAATCGGAGTTCCTTGAAACCGAAATGACATTTCTCAGGTTTCAGCAATAAGCCAGCGGACCGTATTGCTCGAAATACTAATAGCAGCCTTCTTAGATGTTCCTCGAATATTAGTAAGAAAACAATGACGTCGTCAAGGTATACCAGACACGTCTGCCACTTAAGGCCTGATAGGACGGTATCCATCAGTCTCTGAAATGTTGCTGGGGCTGAGCACAATCCGAAGGGCAAGATTTTAAACTCGTAAAGCCCGTCGGGCGTAACAAAAGCAGTCTTTTCTCTGTCCCGCTCATCGACCTCGATTTGCCAATAACCGCTTTTCACGTCCATCGATGAGAAGAAGCGTGCATGCCTCAGCCTGTCAAGTGAATTGTCAATACGCGGTAGTGGGTATACGTCTTTCTTTGTCACGCGGTTCAGCTTGCGGTAGTCCACACAGAAGCGTCAGCTGCCGTCTTTCTTCCTAACTAGCACTACCGGTGATGCCCAAGGGCTTTTTGACGGCTGATTGACGTCATCACTGAGCATTTTCTGGACTTGTTCTTGGATTGCTTCGCGTTCTTTCGGTGCCACGCGGTATGGGTTTTGTCGAACTGGTCTTGACGTCTCTTCCGTTATAATTCGGTGCTTTGTCAGTGGCGTTTCATATACCCTCGAGGTCGACGAAAAACAATCTTCAAACTGGCCGAGAATATCTAGAAGACTCTGCCTCTGCGCTGGCGATAAATCTGTGCTCACGTCGACAGGCAGTGGTGTTATGCGGCTGGCGTCTCTGCCTGTTGTACTGCGAAGCACTCGTGAAATTCTACAGTTTCTTCGAAGTATGCAACTGTGGTAACCTCTATAACGTGTCGACGCTCGTTGCTGAAAATTGTCAACAGGACCTCTGCTTGCTTAGACACTACACAGACGAGACTTCTGGCAATAACGATTCCTCGAGACAGTAAAAGCGTCGATATTTGTTCCGCGACACCTTCTCCAGTATGCTGACAGAGACGAGACAGAGACGAGGCGGCATGACAACGGTGGCATGGTCACGTTGTCAATCACGTGCATGGGCTTGCGCTGCAGCGCTGCACTATGGTCCGCTGAGAAGGTCAGTACACCGTCCGGTATATTTATGATGGCACCGTACTTCCGCAAGAAATACATACCCAAGATGGCCTGTTTAGAACACTCAGAATGTATAACGAAGGTTGCCACGAATGATGAATCCCCGATCTAGATTCATGCGGTGCACTTTCTGGTAGGTGTCAGCAGCTGGCCTCCGGCTCCTCTAATTTGCGGCCCCGTCCATTCCATTTTCACCTTCTTGAGTTTGTCGGCCAGATTCACACTCATTATTGAAAAGTCCGCACCATTGTAGACAAGTGCGGTCACGTCGTGACCGTCAATTGAAAGTGTAATATCAGCGGTGACAATCTCGTCTTTCATCGGTTCATTCAAAATGTGCGGCACTTCGCGCGGCGATAATGGGGCATTTTCAAATCTTCCGCAATTCGCAACCTTCCCCTCTAAGGTCGCTGCTTTTAGTTTCCCCGGCGTGGACTGGGAGATCTTCCTCTCGACTTGTCCGGGCTGCTACCTCTATTCGATTGGGGAAAATGACCTGGGGAGGGCGAGCGTGCCCGGAACCCAGGAGAAACGTCCCGCGGGATCGTCGTGCTCGTTTCAACGTTGCGTCGTCCGTCGAAATAGCGCTGAGGGGTAGTGGACGGAAATCCTTGATACCCGGCAACGCGATGAGGGCAATACCGCACAATGTGGCCTGCTTCTCCACAATGGAAGCACAGGGGCCTGTAGTCGAGGGTACGCCATATGTCGGTTTTGGAGAGTGGGGGTCGCATCGGCGTCGATGTTTTCCTGTAGTACCAAGGCGCTGTCGGCGGCTGTTGCTGGTGGTACTGCTGAGGTGGCGGCACGTTAGATCTAGGCTGTGGACGGAGAATATCTGCTTATGTTGGCCTAACTATTTCAGTGTTCGGCTCGGGAAGTGAAAGCACTTGCCTTATTTCTTCGCGAACAACTTCTGTGACCGACGCAATCGCGCAGTCATTCGATCGGTGTGGCGGCGAGCTTCTTCACCTTTTCTTGCACAATATCGCGTATCAGGTCACGCAAAGAACGCTCGTCAGGTGTCACAGTGGTCACGGCGGTGGCGCTGATTTGACCGCTGTTGTTCGGACGGTCGTACTGGCGGTACCGTAGCTGTAGTGCGCGTTTCATGGCGGTCGCCTGCTTCAAAAATTCGTTGACGCTTGAAGGTGCGTTCCGTACGAGACCAGCAAACAGCTTCTCTTTAACACCACGCATGAGCAGGCTGATCTTTCTGTTCTCGGACATATCGGGATCGGCTCGATGAAAGAGACGAGCCATGTCCCCAACAAACATAGCAACAGACTCGTTGGGCTTTTGAATCCGTGATTCGAGGAGTCGTTGTGCATGCTCCCGCCTTTCGGTGTTTGCGAAGGTGTCCAGAAACTTCCGCCGGAACTCGTCCCACGTTGACCACACGCGATTCGTGAACCACTTGCGAGCCCCGTCTTGAAGAGGGAAATACCGTACCCCAACTTCTGTGCGGCGTTCCACCCGTTAACAATGGCTGTGCGCTCGAACTCCTCAAGCCAGTCATCTGCGTCCTCATATGTGTTGCCAAGGAAGTACACGGGAGTTTTAGAGGTGAAAACAGTCACCTGTGTCGTGCTTGAGCTCGTCATGGTGGGGCACCTTCTTCCAGGCGCGGTCATGTTTTCCGTCCAAGGACTGAACTCTGGGCTCAGGCCTAACAGGTGGCGGCTGGCGCGATGAACGGGTGTTTCGACGAGCGGAAGTCTTAATAGACTAGATCCTGGGCTCTTGGATAGTGTCCTTGACATGTACCCCACACCTCCACCAGTGTCACAACACATACACAGCAGGAGTCCGATATAGAAGAGCTCACTTTATTTAAAAATGAAAGGCGCTCGTAAAGAGGACCGGGCAAGAGCTTCGTCATCCTCTCTGGCTGTGCGAACTCTCACTGCAAGTTTAATGCGGCAATATATATATATATATATATATATATATATATATATATATATAGGTATGGGATATGGCACAACGGGAGCGTTGTCAGCACGGATAAATATATTTATTTCCCAACAGTTTCGGGAGGGGACCTCCCTTCATCAGGGGATGAGTTATACTGACATGAGCTTCCAAACATCCTTGCTGCCGCGTCCCTCTCGCCTTGAAAGACGTTTGCGAGAGTGAGAGGGAACTGGAAGAAGGAAAAAAAAGGAGAAAAAAGACGAAAAAAAAAGAAAAGAAAGAAAGTAAAAAGAGGAAGAACCACTGTCAACACTGAGAACGAAGCCAACTGTCCGCCTACATCCATCTACGGTTCATATCACGTGCTGTTCAGTTCTTGGCGTGTGTCGGGCCACCCAAGATTGTCGCCGCGGTGCCGGGAGGGTCCGGGACGGCGTGCCTAAAGAAAGGGGTTTCCCCGTAATTGGTCGTTCGGCGGGCGGCGGGCGGTGTGTGTAAAGGAAAGGTTTCTCGTTAATGGGTTGGTCGGCTATTTACCTTTAATCTTCGTCCGTTTCCTTTCAACGGTCATGAAGTGGTAGGCGAACGTAAACACTTTGTATGCGCATGTGAAAAAAAAGGACAGTGTACACGTACGAGTCAGTCAGAAAAAAGCATGGTCTCCAGCTATCAATCTTTGTCACCAATTTTCTCCTGGCTTACTTTCCCTTTCTTTCGGCACGCCGTCCCGGACCCTCCCGGCACCGCGGCGACAATCTTGGGTGGCCCAACACACGCCAAGAACTGAACAGCACGTGATATGAACCGTAGATGGATGTAGACGGACAGTTGGCTTCGTTCTCAGTGTTGACAGTGGTTCTTCCTCTTTTTACTTTCTTTCTTTTCTTTTTTTTCGTCTTTTTTCTCCTTTTTTTTCCTTCTTCCAGTTCCCTCTCACTCTCGCAAACGTCTTTCAAGGCGAGAGGGACGCGGCAGCAAGGATGTTTGGAAGCTCATGTCAGTATAACTCATCCCCTGATGAAGGGAGGTCCCCTCCCGAAACTGTTGGGAAATAAATATATTTATCCTTGTTGACAACGCTCCCGTTGTGCCATATCCCATACCTTCACGAAGACTAACTGGCCCATTGAATTATTACTCCCACTATATATATATATATATATATATATATATATATATATATATATATATATATATATATATATATATATATATATATGGCACAACGGGAGTATATTCCCAACAGTTTCGGGAGGTGTCCTCCCTTCATCAGGGGATGAGTTATACTGACATGCACTTCCAAACTTCGTTGCTGCCGCGTCCCTCTCACCTAGAAAGATGTTTGCGAAAGTGAGAGGGAACTAAAAAAGGAAAGAAAGAAAGAAAAAAATTACAAAAAGGGGGAAGAAAAAAGATGAAAAAAAGACGAAAAAAAAGAAAGAAAAGAAAGAAAGTAAAAAAGAGGAAGAACCACTGTCAACACTGAGAACAAAACCAACTGTCCGTGTACGTCCACAAACGGTTCTTATCACGTGCTGTTCAGTTCTCGACGTGTGTCGGGCCACCCAAGATTGTCGCCGTGGTGGCAAGAGGGTCCCTGAAGGTGTGCGTACATATATATATGAGGCATGCCGTCTAACTGAATTTTCAAAGTCTTGGCCCTATCAAGCATTCTTAAATCGTAGCACACGGTTGCGCACAGCGACTCCATTTTCATTAGAAAGTGAAACGTAAAGTTTTATGTTAGAGTAATATTTCCTTGTAGTGGTACCACGACCAGATAAACACAACTAAGGCTCCTCGGTAATCAACTCCGTGCCTTAGTTGTACACCTACCAACAGCGCGCAAGTGTGTTGTCTGGAGCCTCGTTTTTTTCTACAACCAATTCACGAAAACGCTCTGTTGACACACAATTTTATAGTTCAACTGGTAGGTGAAATTCTCAGAGTACTTTACAATGTGCATAAAGCACAAAGCGGCACCCACTCTAAAGTTATTCGGTGCGTAGAGGGTACCACGACAATAAACATCACTTTCAAAAGTTGCACTCGCTGGCCTTATTGCAATTGATGAGCAGCTGAGCAAAAGCAAATGCATTTGTAAGTCAATTCAGGAATACCTACAAGCATACACGCGCAGGGATAACCGGAGAAACCACTCTTTGAGACTGTACATTACGTACGCGCACATAGAAACACGACGTGGCTAGCAGACAGCAGTCCACCTACGGCTGGTGTGGCGGCGTGCGCTTACTCACTGTACGGCTTGGGCTCGGAGTACTGTTTCTACCTGTCACCGCAGTTTCATGGGGATTGTCCGCACAAGATGTTTTGCTGCAATTTACAAGGAGATCCTAAACCTTGCCGAGCACCCCTGCATTTATAAACTGCTTGTCACACTTGACCTGCGAAGTGCCTTCGACAATGTGACCCACGATATCATTTTTTCCCACCTGTCTCAAACGGGCTGTGTGCGTAATACTTTCCGTTATATCAAACAATTTGTCACAAATCGCCAATACTATATCCACCTAGAAGACACAGAACATGGCCTATATCCGTTATTCACACAAGGTACCACACGGGAAGCAGTCCTGTCATCACTATTATTCATTCTGGCCACGATGAAGCTCCCTACTCAGTTGGCTGGTGTCGGTGTTGTGCAGCTCGCGCTGTATGCGAGTGACAACACCATTTGGACAACATAAAACTCGGTTAGAGAAATCAATACAAACCTGCAACATGTGGCAGTTATTGTGGCCAAATATGCTCGTCACTGTCGTCTTGAATACTCCCCGAGCAAAGCGGTATTCATGCATATCCACCCCAACTCAAAGTGCATAACCAAAATACCTTTGTGTCTACTTATCGCACCAACACCCGAACGCGAGGAAAATCGCGTCATGGGGCTTTTTATTCATCAAGGACACAAGATTGACACTACTCAACGCAAAATACGTAAAATGGGCGATCAGGTACCTTGATCGTTTCTCGCGTGTCCAGCAAAAAGGGAGACTACGACGCACACATGCCCTGCACCTGGCTAATACATTTGCCACTAGCTGATTTTTATAATCGTCTCCTATCTGAACCTGCTAAAGTACGATCAGAATGCATTCGTGCAGTTCTAGGCAAGGTCAACAAAAGAGCACTCGACCTCCCTATAACGGCGTCCAGGCAGCGTCTCCCCCGTCCCCAGTTGAAAAATACGTTTGGGGGGTTAGGGGAAGCTTATATTACTACTCAATGCTTGTACCGGAATAAAACACCTCCGCGGAGCCGCATTCTCGTCAGCCTAAATATATCCTTCGTTCCACAGGTTTAAAAACGGGTCCGCGTTGTTGCGACCGGGGTTCGTGGCCCAGGAGATCTGGGATCAAGATGTCGAGGTAGGAGAAGGTTGAACTTCGTAAAGGGGATTTATTTACAATATTTACATGACACGGGCTCTCTAGCCCAAAACTATACAATTAAAGCTGTACATTAAGAACGGCTCTTAATTGAACAAGCTCTGTGAACCACTCTAAGCAGCCCGCGAGGGCTGGATAAGTACAGTCTCATCTCCCCAGATCACTCGATCAGAAAATAGGTCTTAATGGCACTGTCCAATAAGGTGCCCGCAGCGCACACGAGTGTCATTATGCTGGCACCACCCCCAACTAACACTCATTTACAAACTAAACACGTGTATGGTCCCGGCGATGCTGCCTCAGTCGGTGAATCTTGCTTGAGTGGTGTGAAACAAGTCTGTCATCTCGCCACTCTGGTCGACCACCCACGCTTTGTCGAACGGCAGTCGCGGTCTAGGCACCTCCAAGGGGCCATGTCTGGACATCTGGCGCTAGTTTGAGCGTCGGCGGCACATCAGTCAGAGACGCACAGCGTGATGGTCCGACGTCCGTAAGTAGCGGAAACTTGACATTGTGGCTTTTACGGGGGCACGAAGATGCCACGTGTCGCACCTTTGCGCGGACCCGAAAGACGGTGGTGCTCCGTAAAGTATTTGAAGCCACGCAGTGCCCAGCGCATGAACACAGCAGGGCGCGCTGCTCCTTATCTCCACAAACTGAGGCGGCTGCCTTTCTTCCGTTTCGGAGGCCGCGGCAAAAGGGTGGCCTGCCAAACGCAACAGCTCGTCCACTGGTGGGAAAATCGACCCAAGTGCGACCAGCCGAAAGGTTGTCCGAAGTGTCGTGGTTTGGTGGCGTCATCCAGGCCACTGGCGATGACGCAATATGGCAATATTCAATCATCCATGGGCCATTCCTCCTTGAGATTACATAGACATACACACTACCACAGACACGGGAGAGCACCCTGCCCGCACTTGAGAAATGTAGAGTCTAAAAATATTGCAAAAGCAACGTTTCTTAAGTATTATAATCAAACACAAAGTAGCAATCGAAGCGTTTCTCTCAGCTTTTCCTCAAGCTCCCAATTACATCACGAAAATAATTTTCCCCTAAACTGCTTTTAGAAAAATAAATACCCAATTGACGCGCTCTGCGTGGCATACTTGTGTTCCAGTGTTAGTAATCTTCTGTAACATACCAGACCTTATACTCATAAAATTAAGCATTTTGCTTCCAGCTATCTTTGAGTCTCCAAAATTTTGTACCGCCAAAGCTAGTCGTGAATTTCTTTTTGGCAGACAAAAAAAAATAACTGTCGTGCTGCACCTGCATCAGAAACATCCACATTACATTTCCGGTAACGCTCGTTATAGTGCTCCTGCGTGGATTAACTACTGATTCTGCCTGGTGGTTACCGTCTTCACGAAAGCTACACAATAACATCCGAACTAACGCACTGGCTTTCTTCACGTCCACTCCGGACACATGCGAACGAAACAAAAAATAACAACAGAAAGTTTTCACACGAATACTGAAAAAACTCACAAGGAATATTCTTGCGTCTCCTCCCTCACTCAAAATTGGTTTACAACGTTGCTGCTGCTCGACAAACGCTCCTAGGCGTGTCGGTATGCAAACGCACAGCGCTTACTTTTAAAGCAAAGCATACACTGCTTAAGAAATACACAACACCTGGAACTTGTTACGTAACAATAGCTCATAGCTGAAATACTTAAAAAAACTTTCTTAAATCAGAACCAACCTAAACACCCAAATATACCTTCAAAACGAAACAAAAAACAAATCCGCTAACAAGTCTTTCCAAACGCTTACCGCTGTCAATTAATTTTAGTCCAACGCATGGTGGTCGCACCCTGTGAGCCTTTTTTGCCGAACGGGGAACGGGACTATAACAAAACCCATTCGCTTCGCCTCCGAACCCCGCCGACCTTTTTACTGTCAAACAGAGTTCCTTCTCTCACTCAGTTACTTCTAGCGAGCCAGTGACCTTGCCCTTCTATGTCCTATCAAACGTGTGGATAGAAGTACGGCAGGTCGATGTCCCGTTCCTTTTGCCTGCATTTCCAGCCGACGCACCCTTTTTTAGATGCGGAAGCATCTTATACTCGCGCCTTGTAGTGCGCCGTCCGCACCGCTTCTCGAACATTCGACAGCTGACGCGCGCGCATGCGCCGTCGCGCCGTCGCCCAGTCTTCCACCATCTGTGCATCCCTTCCTCCTCTACACACCGCGCGCGCTTCACTCCTCCACCATCTGTGCACCCTTCCTCCTCTACACACCGCGTTCGACATCTACAATTCTCCTGATTCAGTGCATGCGCCGTCGTGCTGTATATATACTCAAGGTCGGCGCTCGCTCGCTCAGTTGCCGCTCGTCGGTTGGTTTGTACGGCGCGTCGACGTCCAAGGTCGCGGTGAAATGAATTCCAACGAATCCACAAACACAATGATCGACGTCCCTTCGACCAGCGCCGCCCTTTCGCATACGTGTGTACGTGTTCACTCATTTAACACCCCCTCCTACAACCACGTTAACCAATTTAGCCATCGACCCAAGTAAGTCGCAATTTAACACCCCATTTCACAACCACGTTAACCAATTTAGCCATCGACCCAAGTAAGTCGCACTTTAACACCGCGTTAACCAATTATATGCTCCGCATCCTCCTCAGTGTTCCCCCGAAGGAAGCTGCGGGCAATTTTTTTCTCCTCGTTCGGCTGCTAACCCAACTGTTAACCCAACTTCGACGCGGATGGTACCCAACTGTTAACCCAACTTCGACTCTCTCGCCTTTTTCCGTTCTTTATCTTTCGGTAGCTCATGAGAGCCTGTCGGCTTCTTTTTCATCGCTGCCATCTGATAAATCGTTTTCGCCTCGCTGATTTTTCGAATAATGCTTCTTGCTGGTATATCGTCTACATTGTCACCCGTATATTTACTGCTGAGGCTCCTAGTTTTTTTATCCACTTTGTGTCCACGCTCTTCCTAGACAAATACCTGAACACTTCCCTTGAATGTACACTACTTCATTTTCCCAAGACTCCCCAAATCTCATTTTGTTCTTATATTCCCTTACTTCAAAGCCTGTTCATCCCATATCTCTCTTTAAAGCCTTATTCATCGTCTTCCAGTGAGCGCCCAGCCTGAGGCGTTCGACAGTCCTATCAGTTACATTCATTTCTGATTACACATGTGACTTCATGGCCACCACTGAGTTCCTAAATGCAAGCCCTGGAACCATTACGCCTTTTTACAGACCTCGAAGCATTTCGTTCCTTTTTTATTTCCATAAGGCTCTGTGCTTCCTTACGGCGGCATTCCTTTCCTCCTTGCTGCTTGTGTTTTTTCATGTACCTACATATATCTCGCCCAATTACCCGTATTCCAAAGTACTTCTACTCACTTACCCTCAGTATTTCTTGGCCCTGAATTAAGACCACCTGGTGTTCTTGTCATTCAATACCATCAATACACATTTTGTTGCACTAAATCCTAGTCCCAAAGCCTCGCCTTCCCTTAAGGACATGTCTGTCAGCCGCCATAATTGTCCTAACTGTCCGCAAACATGACAATATCCTTTGCGGAACAATCGCACCAGCCTATTTGTGTGACAGACTACACAAAATACTGTTATCTTCTAGCACTTTTTCTACCCTCACCACGTACAGCATGAAAAACAGCGAAAACTAAGGACATCCTTGTCTCAGCTCCTTGGTAATTTCAATGCTATCATTGCTACTTATTCTTTCCCATTCTATGCAAAGTGTATTTTCTTGGTATATATCCCTGAAAGCTTTTCACAGTTTTCGCCTATGCCCTCTTCCTTCAATATGTCTCACAAAGTTTCCTGATTAACGTTGTCATACGGCCCAGTGAATTCCAGATAAGCTACGTATAAGAGCCTCGTCTCTATTTTAGATATTTTCCTACACTTAGCAAGAACAAACAGGTTATCGTCTAACCACCTGTTGATGCGGAAACCATTCTGGTGTTTTCCAAAGGTATAATTTTGCTGTGCCCGCGTTTCTATATTTATTTTACTGTATGCGTTGCCAGCTTGTATATCATCGACGTAATGCTTAGCGGTCTATTCGAGCGAATGTTAACCTTTTCTTTGTTGTCTTTAGAGATTAGGTGCATTCTACATTTCTGCCAAGTTTCTGGCATTTCTTTCTCCTGTAAGCTCTTTTCTAACATTACTTCTTCAGTTCAACGTTCTAGTCTGATAATGAGGCTGACTGTAACCCAATTTGAGCCCCGATTAGTGCCCTCAGGAAGTATTTCTTTGGCCTTCTTCCAATTGAAGTTCTCAAGTACTACTCATTCCTTGGTTGCACTCTTTTTCACACTTCTACTCACAAGGGAAGTCCTCTGGGCGACCATTTTGATTGTATCTGACGTTACCTTTTGAATACAGCCTAGTGCTTTGTACCCTACTAATTTATTTGCTCCTTCGTTTACCATACGTTGTTTCACAGCGACAGACTTCCACGTAGCGCTTTTAGGTGGTCCCAAAATATTTTAGGCGCAACCTTCTTCTTTTCTACAATTTCTTTCTTTGAACATTAAGTTTCATCTTTATTTTTTGCCTCGACCGAATCTACAAAATGGTTTTCCATAAACATATTTCCCATTTTTGCTTGGGTTCACCCGGTGGCTGCTTCTTTCTTTTTGCCTTTACGTGCTTTCTTGATGCCTGACGTCACTTTTTGGTCACTTCCCGGATTTCTCTGTTCCACCAAAGTATAGGCTTACTCTTTCTTTTCTGGCCAATAGTTTTCTTCTCTGTTATCTTCTCTCTCGTCGTTGCATGCAACAGCTCTCTATACTTCCACTCTTTGACCCGTAGTTTTGCTACTGTGTCCTCGACTTTCACGACTATAAGTGTTGTTTGTGTGGCATTTAATTACGAGCTTTGAAACGCAGACCTATGTTCTTGTTTTCAGTTTCATATACCATTTGTATTGTATTTTTATGTGTATTACGATAGCTACTATTGCCTTCCTCGTCTATGCTCATCTCTCTAAGTTAGCCAAAGATTTCTTCTGACATAAGACAATAATTATGCACGATAGCTTGTATCTGGTTTCCCACTTAATCTTCCCCTCACACTTAGGTCCCGTAATAACTATCGCAAGACTATTTTGCTCTCAGTGATTTAGCAATACTTGCCAATGGTGCCTGAATATGTGTGAAGGTTCTGTATGTGTGCATTCATGTTTCCTAGAATTATTTCGGCCCCATGCCAAAGTTCTTTCTTATAAGTGCGTATGCAGTTTACTATCTCAAAATTCTTTATAAAAAGCCGCCTACACCTAGCCATGTTTTCTTTCTCCCTGCTGTGCTCGAAACCAAGAGGTGCTCCAAGCACGTCTGCTTCACTCTCTCTCTCATTTGGCTTAGCTAAGGATTAGAATTTTAAAATCTCCACCTTCCCTTTCTGATATGATCCTGTTCCATTGTTTCCGAGTATAATTCAGAATTTGTGGTGGCTGTTCGAAGTCTTCAAGGTGTGTTTATGTAACTTCATACACATCTATCTATGCTTTCTTTTACTGCATCTCAAACTCTAACCATTTCACCGTTTTCTGGCATACTAAATGGTAATGTATTTGATTGCAGCATGCACCTTCTCCATTTTTTACCTTTGATCTGTTTTTTTCTCTACCACCTGTAAAGACTCCCCCTGGCTGTTTTCTTCATTACTAGCTATCCTGACCACCGAAAAAAGTGCGTGCTCCCCCCATCCCCCGCCAACCGAGAAAAAAAACGCTACGTATGCCCTGCAAGTCCTCAAGCCACCTAAGGACCTAGCCGCCTATAGAAGAGAATTCTTGGTCGTCGAAAACAACCTAGCCTTTTACTACCCTGTTTATTTGCACTACCTGAAATTCTTTATCTCGACTTATCTGTCATATATCTTTGTTTGTGTCGAAAACTGCTGTTTCCAGGTTGCCGTCATGCGTCGGTGCCTCCGGTATTGTGTATACGACTGCCTTTTCCTGAGGAGAACGGCAGGCTTGTCATCAACCCCCTTGGCCAATGAGGTCGCTCGTCCTGTCGTTTCTTCAATCAAGACGTCGTTTACTCCGCCTGTATTATCACGAGGTTTTGTTCATTACCTATAGTTGTGAGCTTTGCGGTCGCTTGCCTCATCACTGCTTCCAGCTTATAACCTGGGAACGTCCCTATTGAAACTCTCTTGTCCCCTCTCACCCTCTCTTTGATTGCTTCTGTGTTGATTTGATTTGTAGTGTTTAACGTCCCAAAACCACCATATGATTATGAGAGACGCCGTAGTGGAGGGCTCCAGAAATTTTGACCACCTGGGGTTCTTTAACGTGCACCCAAATCTGAGCACACGGGCCTCGACATTTCCGCCTCCATCGGAAATGCAGCCGCCGCAGCCGGGATTTGAACCCGCGACCTGCGGGTCAGCAGCCGAGTACCTTAGCCACTAGACCACCGCGGCGGGGCTATTGCTTCTGTGTTCAATTTAAATTCTATTCTTCATTGATTATCAGATGCTGTGACTTTTCTGCTAGCGTGTCCCTTACCTGGATGTGTTTTGCGCCTGTAACGCCGGCTGCTTTGTCCCCTTCCACCACCAACACTACATCGGGAAAGCTGGGTTTTATGTCCATTGAACTGATTGAACTTGATTTCTCCGAACTTGTGCTCTCGTTTTTTCTCCGGCGTTCTGTGTGTTGTTCTCACCCTACCATTCTCCCATCGGCTCCTTTCTTGTTCATCTTGGCCGCCTTCGCCAATGCCTTCTCGGCTGACCTAAGCCATTCACTCATAACCCTCATTTCTTCTCGGTCAGTCGCCAACTCAGGCTCCAGCTCGGTGACTCTTATCAGTTCACTCTGATAAATGATAATTTTTCCCATAGTTTCCTCGACCTCAAATTGTCTTTTTTGGCGCCAACCTCCTCTGCATTCACATCCGCACTAGCCTCTGTTTTCAAACACAACCCACATTCTGAACGCCTTACAGTCTTTTTAACGATTTTTTTTTATTTCTCCAATATCCACGTGTAGACGAATTGTTCCACTTCAATGTTAAAAGACGTGGCGTACAAAGAACACCCTAAGGAAAAAAAGCTGTAAGCTTTACTAAAGAACTTTACGTGGTTGGTGTGCTTGCGCCCCCGTCATGTGGTGGTAGGAGAAAAATACCAAGTGACTGACCTCCCCAGCAGCCGGAGACTGTAATGAGTGCTATACAGGTTTACACTTCTGTTTCAATAATTAATAAAAGCAAGCTCGAATCATGCAAAAACACTCCCCTGCACAGTCGATCTGGAGCCCGCACAAAACACGTCCAACTCGCAAAAAAAGTCTACTGGCGACATCCTCAGGTGGAGCAGGCCGTTCACTCGGGCTCTTCCATTTTGCCCTTCTGGCTACCTGGAAGCTGCCAAAGCCAGCCATAGCGCGCTCGTTTTTCTTGTGTTGCTCCGTCCTCCCACAGCGCACTTCTGGTTGGCCTTCGTTTTATTGCGATACCAATTGTAGAACACTCTCAGGTGTATTTAGCCGCCAGCGTCGGTGTTGACATTGGTGTGGTCGTCACTATGTATGTTTGCGTATTTATTAGATGCAAATTCAAGAAAGAAAAATTGAGGAAAAGACTCCGGTGCGTGAAAGGGAACGTGAGACCTTTGATACACGGGTGCAAGGCGTTAATGACTGCGCCACAGAGACGTACGTCCTTCAACGTTCGAAGGGCAAGCTATTGTATCTACCACTTACCACTGGTGACGGGAATATCGGGGGGAACAACCCTTTTTTCAGCATTACCAACAAGATTGTGCAATGAGCCCGCGTCACCACATCGTTACGAAGCTGCGGCTCATGCTTTTATCGCCAATGCGTACATTGCCCGTGGAAAGGAAGGAATCAACGCTCACTCGTGTGTCCTTTTCTTGCGGTGGGGAGGATCGTACATCTTAGGTAGTCTTTAGCTTGCACCGGAACAATATTGTTGTGTTTAAATGGTGCACAAAGGCCGCTGTAACCTTTTCACAGTCTTTGTTTCCGAAAAGACAACGCTTTTTAAATACAGAGAATAACAACTGAGACTCTTATTCGCGTTCATCTGTACCTGTGAGTACGTTTTGTGTGGTATTTTTGCGTGAGAAACGCGGCGCGCGTCTTCATGTGTTTGCCATTTTGTGCGTGATCTATGAACTTGTCGCTATCATGTTCATTGCTTCGCTTTTGTGGAAAAGCAGCGAGGTTTTCTTTTTCTCTCGAGTTGAGCAGTTTTGGCGACCCGCGGGGAGGCAGAACTGTTCGAGGGTCACCAGACGCTTACAAGACAATTTAGTGATTCAAGCTCTTTGAAAAGTTTCCAGGAGGTTTCGGTCTAAAATACATCGAATATATACGATACACCCTCACCGCCATCTTTGTGAGGACTCGATGGATCGTAGTGCGCGTATACTATAGCGCAGGTGCTTGGAGACTGCACCTTCGCTTGTCTTTACGCATGGCGTTGTCTTCTGAAGACTGTTCCACCATTTGAGATAAGGCAATTACTGGTGGCAGCGAGTGTTTGAAGCTGCTGTTCATTAATTTTCCTATATTTCTGGTGAAGTGTCCTTTTGTGAACAGCGCGTCCAACTGTTGCCTGCTAACTGCTTCGTGCACATGCCTCAAAAGTTACGTTACGTACAAATCCCGACGCACGCAAGGGGTCAACTTTCGAGTTCTTTTTTTTTCGTAGTAGATCTTTGTGGTGCCGTGCCTGCTTTCTGTGCAGTGGTGCGAATGATGCGCTCTTCACCAGTAGTCGCTTCGAATCTCAGCTGTGATCACCAGTTGTTGCATACCGGGGTCTACCCGGTCTCTTGTGGTAGCGTGGCGTAACTTCGGGTGGAGGAAACGAACGCTGACGAAATTCCGATACGAAAAACAAACAGCTTTATGGCACTATTTTAACTTGTTTACATCAAAGAAAGGTTAGAAGTTTCACAAACCACGAGCGTGGTGGTTCAACCGTTGCATGGTTTAGAGCAACGTCCAGCACTCTGCAGCGTCGTTTTAAGCCATGTCGGGCTCTTCCTCCTTGATTGGAACAGCAATCACAAACACAAAACACCGCCCACAGATTATCAGTAACAAAACACAATTTGCCGAATAGTTATTGCATCTTTCAACGCTATGCTCCTCCGGGCTGAAGTTCACTGAGGACAGTGTAAATGGGTTCCTTCTCTGAACAAGTTGGCGGTTGGGTAGCTGCTCTGTCTCTCCCTAAAACTGCGGCCAAAGAGTTGGTATTTTATTCTCGTACACCCGACCTGCGTCGTCGGTCTGCTTTGCCATCTCGCTAAACAAGCCTTAGGAGAAAATGCTTGTAGAGACGTTGGATCACGGACTTTATTTTAATCCTTTTGTCGCTCCCCGCCGCTCTACGCTTCTTCTGAGAGAACGGGGGATCCGGGCGTGTTAACGCTCCTCGCCTCTGCATCTCACAAACAGCATGGCTGGCACCTATTGACGTGAGTTACAACAGCTTCTCTGTCGCCAGATGTGTCACGGAGGGAAGCAGTCACCGCTGCTCTACGAAGTGGTGATGGAAAGGTCTGTCGTTGAATGCCAGGAACTCGCCTTTGCTTGTCGCATGGTCTCCATAATTGCTGAAACCTTTGACATCGTCACAGCAAGTTGACCACATGCACAAGCAAGCACTCAGCCCCCTTCGAACAAACCAAGCCAAAAGCGGTATGGCTAACCAATTTCCATTACTAGCTTTAACAAAATGTGCCGACTCAAAACTCTCAGGACTCACTCGCGCTGAGAACCAGGCGTGCTACCTTACATATTTCACATAAGTTGCACGAAAAAAAGGCTATATTATCAATTTTGATACATCAAGATTACCCCTACATAGCTTAGAAAGAACAGCTGAGTGCGTCAGCGTTTATATTCAAATTGCCCTTCTTATACCTAACGTAAAATTGATATTGTGGAAGAATCAAGCTCCACCTTAAAAGGCGACTGTTCTTCAATGTCGCGGTTTTCAGCATAAAAAAATCGGAAGATTCCACGCACAGTGGGAATCGATGATATGCGAAGCACGAAGGAGAACTGTTGAAATGGGAATTAAAAAAATCAGCGCACCGTCACGAAGTGGAGGTAAATGATGCCGTACATGACTTGCGTGTCATGATTATTATGTTTGGATGCGTGGTTCGCCTTCGTCATCTATTCACGTAACGTTATACCAAATTTAATATATGTGGAGCTAGCGAAACGCCTGCGAGCACGCTATGATGTTCTCATGTTCTTACATGAGATATGTCAAGATTATTATGTTTGCACCAGTCTTATATTTGGTCATGCATCGACGTCACGTATCACAAAAATTTTTTTATGTGGAGCTAGCGAAACGGTCGCGAGCGCTTCATGAAGGGCCCAATATACACCAATGAAGCGTTGACGTGCGCGCACTCCGGGCACAGCGAGGCTACGTTAGCAAAACGCGAGAACTATATAGTGTGATGCCAGGCGTGACTGGCGTGACCAGGGTCTGTCCACGCAGCCCGACGGACACCAGCGCGAAATGCGACATGCTGCATTTTGTGCCGATGCGTTACCCAGACAACACTGCGTCTCCCTTTCTTCGTGACGGAGGGAGGCCGGACGCGCAGAAACGAGAATGCATCAAGTCAACACAGCGTGGTGCGCGCATGCGAGTACGTGGCAGGACCGGCGCCTGGCATGGCAACGCCGGCGTGACGCGATGAAATGAATGCCGGTGAGCACGCGCACTGCGCATGGGTCGAAATGCATTCTGGCATGTAGTGATGGTCTCACAAGACACGCATCTCATTATTATCACGTTTGCACCAGTCACGTACCTTCGTCAGTCATTGACGTCACGTAATACCAAATTTGGCATATGTGAGCTAGTTAAACGGCCGCGAGCGCATCATGAGTGTGGTATGCAGTCATGGTGTTACATGACACGCATGCCGTAATCATCATGTTTGGATGTGTCACTTACGTATGTCGTCCGTTCGCGTGGCGTAATACCGAGTTTGGTACAAATGAAGCTAGGGAAATGGCCGTGAGCGCATCTTGAGCGTAGCATGTAGTCATATTGTTTCATAACACACAACTCTTCTTAATCATGTTTGCACTAATATCATACCTTTGCCATCCATTCACGTACCGTAATACCATATTTGGTATATGCGACGCTAGCGAAACGGTCACGAGCATATCATGAGTGTGGCATGTAGTACTGTTGTTACATGACACGCATGTAATGATTTTCATGTTAGGGTCTGTCGCTTGTTTGCCATGGAATCAATCCATACAATACCCGTTTTGTAATTTGCCATGTGAACTAAACCACCAAAAGACACGCAAGACCATGATATGTAACTCATGGCATTAATGACATACATATCATGACTTTCATGTTATGACTAGTTGAATATGTTCTTTATACAGTCATGTTACACTATACCAAGTTTGGTATTGATTCCGTTATCGAAACGGCCAGGAAAGCTAAAAGTCTTGGGCGGCTAGATAGATAGATAGATAGATAGATAGATAGATAGATAGATAGATAGATAGATAGATAGATAGATAGATAGATAGATAGATAGATAGATAGATAGATAGATAGATAGATAGATAGATAGTTAAATAGATAGATAGATAGATAGATAGATAGATAGATAGATAGATAGATAGATAGATAGATAGATAGATAGATAGATAGATAGATAGATAGATAGATAGATAGATAGATATGCTTAAAGTTGTCGAAATTCGTTAAGAAATGCTTCGCTTTTAAATATTAACACCTCATAACGTAAAATGCAAAATTAAAATGGCTGAAATCTGCATTTACAAACCATCTCTGAGTAACCATATTTAACACGCCATTGCAAAAGTTACTCGAACTGACCATTTCCCCTTTCTCAACGAGATTCTTTTGAATCGCGCATGATGGGGTTGCGGTCCCGGCAGTTTTTGAGCACGCCAGAGGCTACAAAATGTGCAAACACTACGCGGTGTCCTGCTGTCACCACTTATTTGGCACTTCGGCTTGCTCTCCTCAAGAGTGTGACAGGGACACCAGAAACACGAGGGAAGTATGGGTAATAGTGTATTTGTTTTTGCCCCACACGGTAATTAGCGATTGTGCCTTTTTGGCTTTCACCCTTCGGTCAAGGTCGCTTTCTCAGAGTTGTCAAAATGAACCGCACGTATCGTTGGGTTGACGCACCTCGTTTACCCTCTCTACACCTAGCTCGCTGCTTGTGCCTCGAGGAACAACATCGTTGACGTTTCTTGAAACGGATTAACGGCCTAGCCTTTCGTCTTTCTCGAGGCGGAGGGGGACCTGCCCTAGACCTACGTAGTGCCGAATGCCTCCTCTTCTTTCTTTTTCGGCGAAGATTGTTTGCCTCCTTTTTCTCGGTGGCATCATTAGGCCGGGTCATGGCCTGAGGAGTTGTGGAGCTTGTTGGAGCTTTGCTACACCTTACGTCACGCTCAAGCATTTTGAACTTTGTGTCACGACGGACTGTCGGGCAAAATTATCTTTGTCAATGCTGATGAAGTCAATAACTGGGCCCTTTTCAATGGCATCGCTACACTCCTGAAGCATCGCGTTCCTGCTTTAATTAGCCACTGCGCTAACTATATCTACAAGGCACGATTTTGAGACGTCCTTTTGAGGCACGAGGAAGGATTCCAGCGCCTTACTGAGCCCATTAGGGCTGCTGGCACCAACTTCATCCTCGCAAGGACCTTCTTTTTACACCGTCACTACCTCGAAACCGGCCAAGGCCTCGCTCTCCACATGCTGTAGCTTGTTGCTTTCTAGAATACGCGAGTCCTTTTCTGGCGCGATCTCCGGTTTTAGCCCTTCATGACGTGCTTCAACAATTAGCGCTTTTCAACGTGCCTCGCTTTAAAAATCTTGTCCTTCCGCTTCACGCTGTCTTTCCGACTCTTGTCTGAGCTTCTGCGCTTTGCTTCAGACAGAAGTTCAGAATATTTGGAACGAATTCGCCTTAACTACCTCATAGTGTTTCGTGTCCTGCTCACTGAGTCACTCGATAGCATCATCTTCCTCGCAGGGTAAAATTGTGAGTAGCCTTCGATAACATGTGTCGCACTCAAATAACAGTTGCTTGCACTTCCGCTCAAACATCATAAAGTAGAAGCCAATATCCTCTGATTCTTTATATGGCTGCATCTACCTTGGCAACCAGAACTCTGCCTTCAAGTTGCGATGAGTTACCACTTGCTGGCGACTACTGCCCGACCTATTCAACTCAAGTTCTCGTTTACGGAGTGCAATCTCGTGCGCTAGTCTTTATATTTCACGCTCATTTTCTAAACGGCGTTTCTCATTCATAGACCGCTGGTTTATGGCACTATTGTAATTTATTTACTGCATAGAGAAGTTAGGAGTTTCACAAACCACAAGCCTGGTGGCCGAACTGTTTAGAGTGACGTCCAGCGCTGTGCAGCGTCGTTTTAAGCCCTGTCGGGCTCCTCCTCTCTGATTGAAATACCAAGCACACACACAAAATATCGCCCACAGGCCATCAGTAAAAACACACGGTCCGCCGAATATTTCTTGCATCTTCCAATGCAATGCTCCTCTGCGCCAAGGTTCACTGAGGAGAGGGTAAATGGGTTCCTTCCCAGGACAAGTTGGCGGTTGGGTGGCTGCTGCTGCTGCCTTTCCCTGAAAGGGCAGCCACGGAGTTGAAATTTCAATCTTGTAGACATGACATGTACGGTCGGTCTGCTTTGTCGTCTCACTAAACAATAAATCGAGAAAAATGCTTGTAGGGACGTTGGATCACGGACCATCTTTTACTCCTTTTGCCACTCCCCGCCGCTGGACGCTTCTTTCGAGATAACGTGAGTTCCGGACGTGTGAACGCGCCTTGGCTGTGCTTCTCTGGCACAGCATAGCTGGCGCCTAGGGACGCGAGTCACAACACTAGTTAGCGCAGACGATTGTGGTCGAACTCACTCGTTCCGTTGTATCTTCGCACGCTTTAACCTCTTAGAACTTGGCTCTTTGATCATTCATCAATGGTGATAGATGGTTTTGATTTAATAATGGAGATCGCAGCAGTTGTTTGTTTATGTATGTGATGCTCGCCGGTAGCGAACGACGTGCGAGCGTACTTTAGTCTAAAGTTCAGCATATGTGGTATGGTATTATGTTGCACTACGACAGGTCGACGCGAGAAGAAATTTGACGAAGGTAGGTTCATAAATGCACACATTCTTTTGTGTCCCATTTCATTGCCGGTTTTGTAATTTTTCGCCTCGTAGTAAAATTGCCGTGTTATATGACCTAGTATCTCATATCGAAACTGAGATACACGAGACTTTAAAAGAAAAGACGCCCACGTATGTCTCCAAATATGTCGAAAACGCGTCGTGCAGAAGTTCATTTTAAATACGACGCGCCCTCGTGGTAATGATACCTACGCATCTCGAAACTTTAGATAAAAACGCAAGTTCGTCAACTCATGAAATAAAAACCATGGCGAGAGCACAACTAAACGGACGCACGAGAAGAAACAGACGAGGAGTGCGCCTGACCCCATCAGTTTTCTCTAGTGTGTCTTGTTTAGTTGTGTCCTCAGGATGGTGTCTATGTCGAAGCAACAGCTCGCCCAACAGTCAATATTTGGTAAACGCTTGCTTGTGATATATACTACACCATAGCTGCGCAGGTGTATATTCTCAAGCTCTTTTTTTTTAACACGATCACTTTCGCTCGAGTTAGCGTCGTGTTGTGCAGTGACTGTAACATGTAAAATACAAGACATGAACTTGTTAAGCCATCAGTGGCACGGCAGCTCACTTTGTATTGTTCTAGAGGAGGCGTGTGCCACCTGGATGTTTCGTTCGCGGACGCGCCAAGTGGTCGTGCGAGCGTGTGAAGTCGTACCCCAAATGCGTACGCTTTAGGATATTCTTTGACCTCTTCGGCAAACATAGCCACGTACTCGCAAGTGGACAATGCAGAAAAAAAAGACAACGCAAATGCGGCACATCGTTTCGTTTGGTGCCGCGACGGTAGCGTTTGTTTACGTTTACGCTGGGAAGCTTCGGGTTGTCTCGGGTTCCCCCCACACCTGACAATGACTATATTGCTTGTCCCAACCGGAACTAGCTTGCTCACCCTTTGGCTAGCTCTGGCTGGCAGAGAGCTGCCAGAGGCATGAAAATTGAAGATTACCACTGTCAGTAATAAGGGTATAGCGCACCACTACAAGGACACAGAAACTTAGACGCACACACACAGCGCACGTGTGTCTTCGTCATGGTGCGCTATGCCCATATAGTCAATGAACCCCAACCAACTAGCCCAGCAACGTGTCCTAGCAAATTACCACTGTATAGAAACAGTTTCATTGTACTCGAGGTTGCTACTTAAGTTATAAAAGAAAGAAGCGAGCATGCCTTTAAATGAGTCACGTCAACACGCGCTCCAACCAGTGGCCGCCAGGTGCCCACTCCACTAGATCTCGCGGTGGGCTTGTGGCTACGAGTCGCTGCACGCCCACTCTCTACATAAGTAGAGGGCGTGACGCTGCGTCAGAATATCACGCACTGATGCGCTGCGACAAGTGCGTGTGGTCAGGCCTAAAGATGAAGTGCCTCAGGCATTTTCGCCTCCATCAAAAATGCGGGCGCCACAGCCGGGATTCACTTTCGTAACTTGCACATGAGCAGTGAAATATCATAGCTACCAGACCACCGTGACAGGTAAAGAAATTATGTAACGGTCTCAGCATCATCATCATCATCATCATCAGCCTGACTACGTCTACTGCAAAACAAAGACCCTTCCAATGTTCTGGTCAACTCGGTCCTGTGCTTGCTGCTGCCAATTTACACCCGCAAGCTTCCTAATCTCATCTGCCCAGCCAACTTTCTGCCTCCTTCACACCCGCTTGCCTACTCTGGGAATCCAGTCTGTTACACTTAATCATTAGCGGTTATCCCACCTACGTGCTACATGCCCAGCCTATGTCCATTTCTTGTTCTTGATTTCATTTATGATATCCGCAATCCCGGTATGTCTCCTGATCCACTCTTCTCTCTGCTGGTCTGTCAAGGTAGCACCTATATTTTCCTTTCCATTGCTCGCTGCGTCGTCCTCAATTTAAGCTGAACCTTCTTTTTAAGCTTCCAGGTTTCTGCTTTGTAGGTAAGTACCGGCAATATGCAGCTGCTGTATGCGTTTTTCCTCCAGGATAGTGGGAATCTACCAACCAAGATTTCACAGTGCTTGCCGAATGTGCTCTACCCCATTCTTATTCTTCTAATTACTTCAATCTCATGGTTCGGCTCCACGGTTTTAACCTGTCCTAAGTAGACGTAGTATTTTACAACTTCAAGTGAACTAATACTTATATCGGAGCGCTTTTCTCTTCCGAGGTTTTCGTACATCACTTTCGTTTTCTGCCGATTACTTTGAATGTCTACCTTTCTGCTCTCCTTGTTTAATTCTGTAATTAAGAGTTTTGATTCGTTCCCTGATTTACTCAGCAATGCCATGTCATTTGCTAAGCGCAAGTTCCAACGGTACACTCCCATAACTCTTATTTCTATGTCAACGCATGCTAGGCCCCTTACAGACTAGTGCAAGCACGCGGTAATTACGATTGGGTAGATTGTATTCTCTTGTCTCACACGCTTCCTAATTGGTATTCTATTGCATTCATTATGAAGCACTATGGTGCCAGTATACTCTGTAGATTTCTTCCAGGAGCTTTCTATATGCTTTGTCGGCGCCCTGATTTCGTAGTGTCTGCATGACAGCTGATATTTCTACTGAATCAAATGCCTTCTTGTAATGTATAATGGCTATGTATATGGTTGACTGTATTCTGAGCATTTTTATAACCTAATTGATAGTATGCGGTAGACTGTCAAGAAGCATGCTCGAAATCCTGCTTGTTAATTTGGTTTATTGAATTCCGGTGCTGTATTCATCCTGTTAGCAATTAATTTTGTAAATAGTTTCTGTACGACCGAGAGCAAGCTGATCAGACTGTAGTTCCGTAAGTCTTTCTCTTCCTATTTCTTATAAATCAAGACTACGTTACCATTCTTTCAAGATTCTGGTGCCCTCCACAGCAAACAAAACATCCTAAACAGGCTAGCCACTTTTTCCAATTTAATCTGTGCTCTGTCTTTCAGTTGATCTGATCAGTGCTCCATCTTTCGGCTGATCCTCACCAGCGGCATTGCCTCTTTGCATTCCCTCCAATGGTTTTTTTACTTCTGTCATTACTGGTGGGATGTCATCTGGGTTGCTGCTAGTTCTTACATTAGAGCCGTGTCTTTCCCGGTTACTTTAGAGATCCCTTTGAATTCTTCTGTTATTTTAACTCTCCTGTTCATATTAGTACTTACTTTGTGTTCCTTAGTGCATAAACCTGGTTTTGCCTATTCAAAGTTTCCTCTTCACCACGTTGAAGCTTCCTTTGTTCTTTAGAGCATGTTCAATGTACCCTCCTACAATGTACCTTCCTACATCAAATAATTCACGCTTATAATTCAACTTCGACAGCTCTGCTAGTTTTATTTTTTCTGCTGTGCTTGACGTTTTTACACTTTGAAGTTTATTAATGAGGTTTTTTTATCTTCTGGGATAGCTTGCCATAGTCCTTCCCAACTACCGTACCTTCAACTTTCACTGCACACTCAGTAATGATACTCGTCAGATTATCATTCATTGCGTGAACGATAAGGCAGGTTTCCTCGATAAGAGCCAAGTATCTGATCTGAAGCTACACTCTGAATTTCTCTGCTTTCCCTCTCAGTGTGAGCTCATTGATTGGCTTCTTGCGTATCAGTTTCTGTCGTATCTCCTTGAAGTGTTCTTGAAGTTCTTACCTGAGTAACGTAAAAACAGAGTATAGCTTCAATAGCAAGGTAGGGAAGATGCAGACTCGAGACCATGTAGCAGGAGAAATAACTATGTAGACATGTCCTAATAGTACTGATAGATATCTCCGAAATAAAGAAGGACTCTAGAGCACACCCCTCGTCTTTACGGTAACTATTCTGGACTGCGGTTCAGTGGGTGTGGTTTAGGGCTTTACTTAACACAGCGTTTTTCAAGAACTGCTGCGAACATGCTCTTCCAATCGCCTGTCAAGGCGTGTGCCTACATTTTACTCATGTGTTCACTTCACAGCCAAAAAAGTTCAAAAAATATTGTTACCATAGAGGTTGGTTCAGTTGGCTGTTAGTCCATGAGCAACAGAAAGAACATGATAATCATCAAGAACCGGCAAACGTTCTCTTCGCCCGCTTAATCTAAGTCCCCAGAACACGTGCTTCAATCTGATGGCGGACACAACGAGTACAGCAAGAAAGAAGCATTACGTGTTTCTGCATACCAAAACAACTAGTATTTGATAATAGAAACGCAAAACACTGATGCACTAGAAAATAGATGCACCAGAGAGCCTTTGATTGTCTCGTTTGTAAAAGAGGTAGTTTTTGGGACGTAAAAGAGGTAGCGTATGTAAAGAAGGTTGCGGCTCGTGAATGACATGCTCCGAGATGAACCAGAGCTGTTGTATAGCAACCACCACAGTTGGCAGCGCTGCTAACATGACACCCTCTAAAAATTTCAAGGATTGTTGGCTCACCGCCCGGTCTCGCACGACGTCAGAGAATGAGCCGGTGCATCCGCGTTCCAGCAACTGAGGAGGAGCCGGGGTTGCATCGTATATGTAAAAGAAGCGGCTCGTTGGGATTTGTTGGCAGCTATGGGAAGTTATTCGAGGAGACTGAAAGAAGCAACATTTCATAGTCAGTTAAACCAAGAGAAAGCAGCCAGCCGAATCGCATGTTCCATCGCCCAGCGATCCTAGAGCCGTCTCGTTTCTATACGCCGAGCATTCGACCTCTCGTTACTCACACCAGGCATAACTGACTTAAGCCATATTCAATCTTTCGCACATATACTCGTATTACTGCTACGACTGCAATGACGATGGAGCACGAAGGCCTCAAATGGCAATGTACATGGCCAATAAAGCCATGCACGCACCATGGTGTAGTTGTTGGCAAACCTTCCACTGGCACTAATGAGTCACCTTTTGAACAAAAATATTTTAAATAATTTGGCTAACATGAATTCCAATTGCAGGACCAAAGCTCGGGATGTCAGGGAGGGCGGATCCAAAGGAAAGATTGTACAAGCAGAAAAAGACGTGTCAACAAAGGTAAGCGTATCAAATCCTTCTGAACAAACAACGCAGTGAAATTTACTAATACCTAACGTGATCAGTCCGATCATAATCAGTGCAATTGGAATTTATAGATTGAGCAGCTGTTTTTTGTGTGTAGTGGCCGTCTACGTTTTGGTAAGTAGTGGCTGTCTACCGTCTACATGAACATACATTCAGAGCCAATAATGACAATTTTTCATAATATATCAGCTAGTAACGTGGTTTTGGTCCAGTGACTAGTCGTTATGTTTTTTAGTGAGGTTGTTGAATGTTCTGTAGTGACAAATACGGGCTCTAAAACGACGAAGAAGACCTTTATTGTGGCGGAGGCTCGTGCTGCTGCAGCTGCTGCTGAAACCGCTGGTTGCTGTCTCGGTGCTGTTAAGCCCATTAAACGGTTGCTCCACCCCGGCGTGCGTCTAACAGTATTCTTACATTTGGTGGAGAGTGCTGGTTGTCTCAAACTGGAACTCCGTTCCCGAACTGTACCTCAGCCCCTCGCCTCGCCAATGCCTGACAACAATATCCAGCCCCCTGCAGTGATAATCCCATCTGTCATCTGTTCCGGAATGCCACGACAGCCAGATCCAGTGACATTCAACGCGACCGACGACTAAGACGCCGAAGACTGGCTGTCGGAGTATGAAGCGGTAAGCGCCCACAATAATTGGGATGGCACAGACAAGCTCGCTTATCTCAATTGTTATCCCGCGGCTGTGGCAGAACTGTGGATTACCAATCACAGAGCGGAAATAGCCTCTTGGTCAACCTTCAAGGCGCGTTTCGCAGAAGCTTTCGGCCGATGCGCTCAGGCGAGACCTTAACTTGGTATATTGAAGATATTCTAGGCCTCTGCCATCGTATCGATTCCGACATGCCTGACACAGACAAAATACGTAACATCATGAAAGTTATCGAGGACGACGCCTTTCACATCCTCGTTGCGAAAAACCCGCAAACCGTCGCCCAGCTTACTCAGCACTGTCAGAGTTTCGACGAGCTGCAGAGAGTGGATTTCTACTCGATGTCCAAACCTCCACACGACCTCTACATCTGGGTTAACCATTGGCGCTGTTTCCTCCGAACAAACCACGTTAATGCAGCAAATTCAGAAGTTTGTCCGAGAAGAAGTTTCACGCCACTTGTCCCTTGTGCCGTACGTTCCAACCCGTGTGCACACGCTGACCCCAACGCTCGGCAAGGCAATCGAAGAGCAAGTTTCTGACGCCTTGTCTCCCACATACAATCCTCCGACTATCTCCGCCCCTCTCACTTACGCTGAGGCCGCCAGACAATCGCCGCCGTCGCTACCAACCGTCACGGATCTTGCTAGAAAGCCCCGTCCCCTCTACGAAGCAGCTCCATCTACCCATCGCCACCCACCTCCTGTTCGCCATCCCACCACACAATCAACAAACCCTTGGCGCACTCCAGACAACAGGCCCATTTGCTATTTCTGCCAGCTTCCTGGTCATGTATCACGCTACTGCTGTCGTGGGTATTAATGCCCAACTGTTGGTGAGGCGACTTACGGCTCCTATCATCCAGAGCCACCACAGCCGTCTTCGTTGCCCTATCCCCCTTCGGATCAGTCACCGCCACGTCGCCGCGGCTTCGACAAGAATCGGTCGCCCTCACCACGGCGCCGCTCTAATTCTCCGATGCTTCCTCGATCACCACCCGCCCAAACGGAAAACTGACCATCGCAGTTCCCGAGGCAAGAGCTGCGCACATATCGAAACCTTCAAGACCTCCGTTTTTACCTGCTAATGAATAAACTGTGCATATTGATGGTGTACCTGCGAAAACGCTCGTTGATACTGGTACTGTCGTGTCTATGCTAAGTCGTGAACTGTGCCGCAAGTTGAAGAAGCTTACGCTGCCACTTTCCAATGTCTCTCTCCGCACGGCCACTGCGCATTACATAAAACCTTTTGCGGCGTGCACAGCTTGACTGGTCACCCAAAATATTTTGTATGTAGTCGAGTTCGTTGTGTTTTTTCCATCTTCACACGATATCATCTTAGGCTGGAACTTCCTCTGCGCTCACCATGCCGTCGTTCACTGTGCGCGTGCCGAACTATAGTTGTTCACACAGGGGCAGTTCACACATCGTGTGAACTGCCCCTGTGTGAAGCGCCGACATCTGAAGGACCTTCTTTCAAGCCGCTATCTCCCCGAGTCACCGTATCCACAGACACTTACATTCCTCCTCTATTCTGTGTTCATGTGCCACTCTTCTGCGACGACGCACCCCCTGTCACAGCCCTCTTTATCCCCTCCGACACATTCGACTCTCGCAAAAGCTTCCTGCTCCCGCTCGCAGTTGTCACCGTAGAAAACTCGCGTGGCTTCACCTATAAAACTAACTCGCTTCCTTACTTGGCCATATTATTCCTCGGCGAACTCCACGGTCACCTTGAGGAAATTGATTCTGTTTCATCCAGTCACCTATCTGATGACTTGTCATCATCTTACTTAAACAGCATTACCTCTGATACCGCTCCCACTTTATCTCCGGAGGCTTTTTTCCCATCAATTAACCCTAAACTTCCCGCTGCTCAGCGCACCCAACTCCTGGCTCTACTCAATCGCTTCAAGATATCATTTGGCCATAGCCAACTTTCTTTGGGTCGCACGTCTGCCACAGTTCACAAAATCGACACCGGTAGCCATGCACCTTTGCGCCAGCGCCCATATAGAGTTCTCTCGCTGAACACCATGCTATTGATGATCAGGAGGACAATATGCTTCGGCGTGGTGTAATAAAACCTTCACAGAGCCCTTGGGCCTCTCCGGTTGTACTGGTAAAAAAAAGAATGGCGGCATCAGATTTTGCGTTGATTACAGGCGTCTTAACAAGATTACCAAAAAGATGTTTATCCGCAGCCCAGAATCGATAACGCCTTGGATAGCCTGCAAAGAGCAGAGTTCTTTTCTTAAGTTCTTCGATCCGGCTACTGGCAGGTCCCTATGAATGAAGCCGACTGCTCCAAGACTGACTGAACGCCTGACGGAATGTACTAGTTTAACGTCTTGCCATTCAGCATCTGTAATGCGCCTGCCACCTTCGAGCGTCTCATGGACAACATCCTTAGAGGCTTTAAATGAAAAACATGCCTGTGCTATTTGGATGACGTCGTCGTTTTCTCGAAGAACTTCAATTCCCACCTCACCCGCCTCGCAAGTGTCCTGACTTGTCTTTCGAACACTGGACTGCAGCTTAATTGAAAGAAATGCCACTTCGCTGCCCGCCAGCTTACCATCTTAGGGCATGTTGTTAGCAAGCATTGTGTCCGTTCAGATCCAGGCAAGCTTGGCCCTGTCGCCGACTTTCCCAGGCCGGCTACACTAAAAGAACTCCGCAGCTTCATCAAGCTCTGCTCATATTTTCGCCGTTTTACGCGCAATTTTGCCACCATAATTGCACCCCTGACACAGCTACTTTCCGACAACCAAGACCTCTCGGCATGGACCCCAGCATGCGGCGAAGCGTTCGCGTCTTTACGCCATCTTCTGATATCACCACCTATCCTACGCCACTTTGATCCAGACGCTCCTACCGAAGTACATAAGGACGCTAGTGAAGATGGCCTCGGCGCTATTCCTGCTCAGCTTAAATCTGCCTTCGACGAGTATGTTGTATCCTACGCTAGTCACACCCTCCCTACAGCGGAAAAGAACTATTCATTCACAGAGAAAGAATGCCTTGCCATTGTTTGGGCAATCACAAAATTCCGACTTTTCGTATGTGGCCGCCCATTGGACGTCATGACTGATCACCACGCATTGTGTTGGTTGTCGTCATTAAAAGACCCAACTGGTCGCCTAGCTCGCTGGGCACTACTTCTTCAAGATTACGATATTCGTGTAATTTATCGGTCAGGCCACAAGCATTTGGACGCCCACGCTCTTTCTCGCTCGACACTTCCCCACAATTATGTTGCAGCGTCTGTTTCCAGCTGCGAATGTTTTTCACTTGAATAGGCCGACATGTCTGCTGAGCAACGCCAGGATCCATGGATAGCATCTCTCTTAGAGTACCTGTCTCAGACGTCTCCATGTACCGACAACCATTTACTTCGACGAACTGCTCACCATTTTACCATCCGTGACGGTCTTCTGTACCGGCGAAACTACCTATCTGTTGGCCGCAAATGGTTGCTGGTAATACCTCGCCATCTACGTTCTGAGGTCTGTGCCTCCTTCCGCGCGGATCCACAATGCGCCCACGCAGGTGTAGCGAAGACGTATGCTCGCCTACGAATTCAATATTACTGGCGCGGAACGTACCGCTTTGTTAGGCAGTACGTCCGTTCATGTTCCTTGTGCCAACGCCGGAAGAGCTCCCCTCACACAACCACAGGGCCACTCCAGCCACTGCCTTGTCCATCTCGGCCTTTCAGCCGCATCGGAATCGACTTGTACGGTCCCCTACCATACACACCAAACGGAAACCGTTGGTTCATCGTAGCCGTGGACCACCTTGCGCTCTACGCCAAAACTTCGGCGCTTCCCAAGGCCACTGCGCATGGAGTCGGCCTGTTCATTCTGCACAACCTCGTCCTTCCGCATGGTGCACCCTGCGAGCTTCTCAGTGACCGTGGGCGTTCCTTATTGTCGGAAGCTGTAAAGCCCTCTTAGCGAATGCAACTTCGTGCACCGAACAACGACTGCATACCACCCCCAAACCAACGGGATGACCGAGTGATTTAATCATGCGCTGGTTGACATGGTGTGCATGTATGTTTCTGATGACCATACGAACTGGGACCGCTTACTTCCATTCATTACTTATGGTTACAATAGCGCAATTCAATCAACAACTGGATTCTCCCCATTTTTCCTTCTTTATTTTCGGTAACCTTCATCGTTCTTGGACACTATCCTTCTGTGCTGCCCAGACCCTTCAGAATTCACAAGTTTGGTCGAAGCCGCCACATATGTCGAAGAATGTCGGCAAATAGCATGTTCGCTAACTACTCACTATCAGGCTCGCCAGAAGCACTCGCATGACCTACGCTCATCGTCTTCGTCATACGCGCCTGGGGCAATTGTGTTGCTCCACGTGCCATCGCCTGCCCCAGGCCTTTGCTCAAAGTTCATACCCAAGTATGACAGCCGTACCAGATCCTGCGCCAGACTTCCCCAGTCAACTATATAGTTGAACCTATTCAGCCACCTACAGATCAACGGCGTCGAGGGCGCGAGACTGTGCACGTCGAGCGTCGAAAACCTCACTACAACCCACCAGCCCTGTCTGTACCATAGGTCACCAGAATGGCTCATTTCGCACCGGGGAGGCAATGTAGTGACAAATAGGGGCTCTAAAAACGACGAAGAAGACGTTTATTGTGGCGGACGCTCGTGCTGCTGCAGCTGCTGCTGAAACCGCTCCTGATTCTTCTAAGCGCATTGGCCCAGATTTCACAAACCCTAAATAGTATTTGTTCAATCGTTATTTGAGCCTATAAATGTACAAGTTCGTGATCTGATTCTATTAACTCAGCAACAAATTTCTCCAGAAATTGTTTACCATGATATCTTCCCAACTCACGCTAAATTATTACCTACAGGCATTTTAAATGGTTTATTGCAGGACCATTTAAATACTCTTCCAACAAATGTCATTAGAGCAACGGACGCATCTCAATCACATAAAAAATCAGGCATTGGAATATATTGCCCCGTACTTGATTGGTCATTTTCACTTCGCTTACCAGATTTCCTTCCTGTCTTTCTCGCTGAATTCATGGCAGTAATGTTACCTTTGCAAAAGGTAAAGATTTCCTTTGCAGTCGTAGCAGTCACAACTGATTCATTATCAGTGTGCTCTTCTCTGTCCTCATCTGGTCGCTCACCCATACTGAAACTGTTTAAATCATCGGTTCCCTGTCATCTCCAAAGTATTCATTTATTCTGGACGCCAGGGCACAAAGGTTTGTTGATGAACTAAATAGCTGATTCTCTTGCGAAGGCATCGCTTTCGACACCAGTCATTCTTATTTTCCCTCATACAGTATACATTACGATGACGCAATTTCGCACACTTAAAATTAGGCAAAATTTATCAGACCCTGCACTGACGGCTTCTCCAGAGTACAACCAATTGTTATTTCCCTGGCACAGTAAACTGCCTAATTCAAGGGTGATGGAAGTTGTCATCACGAAATTTCATTGCCGCGTTACCTCCTTCATTTTTTATTGCCTAGATCAGGTATATTGAATTCCCTTATGTGCATTTACTGTAATCAAGAGGAAACGATCAGTTATTTTTTATTACACCGCACCGTTTCGATTTATACACACAAAGCATACTAGCACCACCTCTTCAAAGACTGGGCTTGCAATTATCGCAACCTGATCTTCTTTCATTTGCAGCCTCTACACTGGGTTTCAGCCACAGGGATGTTCTATTCACCGTTCAGGAATACTTCACTACGACTAAACAATTTTCTTACTAAATTACGGTCTCACTATTTTTCTTTATTTTTTTCTACAAACATGATGTTGGCATTTCAAATCAAAATTAGTTCCAAAACTTTTGTAGGTATGACGCAATGCTGAAAGTATACGGCAACTTCACCTTAAAATCGGCCAATCCCCTCTTTTGGGTACGAGCCATTTGCACAGGGAAACAACAACAACAAACTGCTGGTTGCTGTCTCGGTGCTGTTAGGCCAATTAAACGGTCGCTCCATCCCGGCGTGCGTCTAACAGTATTTTTACAGTTGCATTATGTTGGTCACGGTAAAAGCTCTTACGTGTAGGTGCGAAGTCATAGAATGAAAATTGTTTCTTCAATTTTCTTCCTTCAACTTTCCGTCGAATATTTAAACACACTTGCTCCCGGCAGCCTAGGTGCGCAGCTACACTCCCTGAAATGCAGTGAGAGGTTCGAGCATTGTGGTGCACTAAAAAACCTGTGGTGATACATGTTCAGTGAGGCGATTAACACTTCGCAAGCCTATTATGGTAGATTTCCTTATTTCTAGTCACTGAAGCTGTTTTGGTAGCTTACCTGCCAAGCTTCTCGCCCAACATCACGCTCTGCCCAAGCTTTAAAGCTCATGGCATATCTCTTGGCGTGTAGGCTAGCGGCGCAGCTGTGAAATGTGCCCACTACACGCCCATGGTAGTACGGAAGCACTCACTATGCCATTTGCCATTCTGCTTACAAGCGAAGTACCCACCATAAAATTTCCTAAAATAACTAGAGGGGACTCTGGCGCAACAATCGTTCAGGCACCATTGGAATGAAGAATAGTATACAGATTTGATTAGTCTTCGTACTTGTAGGCGAAAAATTGTACTTGCGGCTTCCTTTATTGCTGGCTTCTGTTTTGTTTTGAAGAAAAGAACTAACCCTTTTGAACTTCGTGGCCCAATTCGAAATGGTAAGCCTAAGCGCAACCGCTGAACACTTGCTGATTTTCCTTTCCGAAGCAAAATATCTCCAAGCCACACGAACACACACACGGAGCCAGAAGCAAGTAAGAAGTACAAAGATTAGACGAATACATGTACTACCCATCATTCCCATGTTCGCTGAAGCGCCATGGGTTGCAGCTCCCGTAAACACTAGCGCCAGAGTTTCCTATAGTGTATATTAAGAAACTCTGTAGTACCCACAACCCATCGTTCGGTATTACGTGCAGTTTGTGCTGCGAAGAAGGACTGCTGACAGGCGCACCATGAAGTGAGAACCCACGAAGCAGAGGCGGGGAAAGAACCTGGACTTCTGAGCTGTATTAGAATTGCATTCTGCAAGTTTCAACGGCAACCTCTAATTCAAGATCGCCTTGCCACAAAGTTCATTGACCACAAAATTCTAATCATTAAAGGGAACGCATTCCACAGCTTTGTAATCAGTAAAGTAATCCTTGTATATAGTTGCATCGATATGTAAATGCTTGTGTAAATATAAGTACATACTCTGTCACAACTATTATAACTTGACACGTCCTTATATGTGTAATTTTGAATAGATCAAAAAAAAGTTACTCAGATCTATATGATGGTAAATGAACTGTGCGCAGGAGTCACATTTTCCCCGATCAGTTTCGAGCAAGGTCCTTCATGATCATTCACATCGTGGTGAAGGCGGCAGTTTAACCTTCTTTTATTTCATTTTTTGTCAGATGTCTATTTTTGGACTACGCATATTGGTATGTTTCAGTAACTTTGATTTATTAGCACTTTGTACGTGTGCTCCTTTTTCTTGTCTGTGTTTTTTGCCCTACTTGTGTGTATAAAACCTTACCAACTCACACAGAAAGATTCCCTTAATGGTCGCTGCGGTGAGGACAGCTGCTAACGAGCTCGCTCATGAGCTTGCCTTTGAGAATACTAGCCGCACACCTGCTGATTTCCTGGTGATACGCGCCTATAGTGTAGGATGAAGCATGCAGGTAAACTTTGGAGTTACACATTAAAAACTTCGGACATCCACTAAACCAGTCTACAACGGCGTTTCTTTTCTCTCTCTGCGAAAACACACATCCTCACTGGCACCCAACTCAACGTTGTGATTACTGCAGCACACCTATTCCTTAAATGCTATGGCTACGACAATTATGTCTCAATTGGTAGTGCGTGAGCAAACGTAGAACACTCTTCTAGGGACCGAGGTTAGGTCCTCTTTAACCATGTGCGTGACGGTGAGCTAAAACCAGAAGGAACCTGTTCAGGCCGTAGGCAGGAGCTGAACTGAGCTTTATTTTCTTTCAACAGTGGAGCACGCTGCACGAGGAACAAAGCGCAGGCACGTGCACATTCGCTTCAGTGCGCCAAAATAATTGGTTGCCGATGATGATGATGGCTGCCAGAGGGCTCCCCCCTTTGATAAGAAGGGAAGTGATGCACTGTCCCCAAGAAACAGTCTTACCGGTCAGTCGATCGGGCGGAACCTGCGTTTCTGCGGTGTCAAAAAAGTTCAAAGCAAATATTTTAGGATCTGTCGCTAGGTAGGCGGACTTCACTCTGTCAATCACCACGACCTCTTTGCGCCATTGAGCTCGATGGTGAATGTTTTTTACTGACCGGGGGAACAGCTTGAATGGGCCGTCGCACGGAGGCGTAAGGAAGAGTCGGATACCTTCACGCCGGACGAAAACATGGCTAACTGTGGCCAAGTCCTTGCTGACAATTACGTCAGCCGACGATGCCTCGCGACTAGGCAAGGACTCAGGCGTGAGAAACGGAAACGGAGCTGTTCCACGTAACTGTCTGGATCGGGCGTTGTGATAGTACCTGTCGCAAAAAAACTCCCCAGGCATACCCAGCGTCGTAATATCGACCAACTCAACAGCTGTGAAGCCGAGGTCTTCCTTGAAAGACGAGCGCACGCCAAGCCATACGAAAGGAAGGTCTTCAGCCAAAGATGAACAAGCTTGGTGAGCCATCAAGATGGCCTCAAGTTGACGGTGAAGGCGTGCAACCATTTGATTTACCGATAAATGACATGTGGTAGTATGAATATTGTGGACTCCGAGCAGGCTCGTCAGTTCGCGGAAGAGATCACATTCAAACTGATGATAATGATGTGTGGGGCTTTATGGCGCAAGGGCCACTTGATGGCCAAAGAGCGACATTTCAATGACTAGAGATGTGAACAATGATATGTTGCGTGGCTATATACGGGCCTTAAAATTCCTCGCGATAATGCGGGTAAAACATAAGTATTAAAATCATCACAGTGGCGTGATATGCATAGTAAAAAAGAGTGACAAAGGTTTTGATAATAAAACGTGTAAAAATATTTGGCACTAGCACAAGTGCCTCATCAGCACCCTTGTGTCCAATGGCCGCGAGGCAAGTGCTTTTCAACGCAGCCACTGCGGCAGCAACCTCTCTTGACAGGTCGCGCTACGCAATGCCAGAGTATATGACATGGTAAAAGCTGACATCTCCTAAAGAAGCTAGAACCGATTTATGAGTGAACAGTGGTTCCCTACTGACGAACACTGCAGGGTGTAAAAGTATATGTTGTCGGTAGGGTAATGGAAAGCGTTGTTTTCTTAGAGTGTCTAATTGTTTGCACTGAATGAAAATGTGAAGAACTGTGAGTGCTTCACCACATCTGTCACACACTGGTGGATCGCCACCGGACAAAAGATATGAGTGTGTCGTGTATGTTTGTCCTATCCTGAGCCTCGTTAGTGTTACCTCTGTATAACGTGATTTTGATACTGGTGGCCAATGGCCAAGGTGCGGCTTGATAACGTGTAGTTTGTTTTGTATGTGTCTATCCCACTTTCTCTGCCAGTAGTCCCTGACCATTCGTTTGAAAGACGGCTTAAGATCAATACCGGGATCGATATAAGTGTAGTGGGAGTGCTTTTGTGGACGGATGCAGGAAGCTGATCTCCCATCACGTTGCCTTGAGTCTCACGGTTTCCTGGCACTCAACGCACTACAATGTGTTGTTTTAGTGTGTAGAGTGTGCGTAAAGTGGAGTAAAGTAAGACGAGGACATGGTTATGTGTTTTTTAACGTTGTGCAGGGCGAATACGACACTAAGGGAGGCTGTATAAATTACTGCTTTTTGTTTGTAGTTGTTTGATGTGTTTAGCTGCCACAAGTATCGCGTAAGCTTCCGCTGTGAAGATGATTGTGCCTGTATGTAGAGGGCCAGCATGCGAAAAGGATGGGTCAAAAGCAGCGTAGGACACAGAGGAGTTAGACCTAGAGGCATCTGTAAAAACTCAGGACGTGTGTATTTGTTTTGAAGTTCCAGGATGTATGTTCGGATGTGGCCAATAGGCGCATGTTTTGTAACTTCTAGGAAAGACACATCGCAGTCTATAGTCTGCCATTGCCACAAGGACGGGTATGCTACAGGAGCCATTAAACTGTGTTCAAGTGACACTCCAGTTTCCTCAGGTAGAGCCTCCAGGCAAACTGAGAAGGGCTGCCTCACCGAAGGCCTGTTTTGAAACAAAATGGAGCTCGACAAATCATTTATAGTAGAGTATGAGGGGTGCTTCTTGTCTGCTTTCACCTTCAGAAAATAAACAAAGGACACGTAAGTTCTTTGGAGAAGAAGTGACCACTCATTTGACTAAATGTAAAGGCTTTCTACAGGGCTGGTCTGAAAAGTACTTGTAAAAAGGAGAATTCCCGAATGGTGCACGAGATCGAGCATCTTCAAAGGACTTCGAGTCGCAGACTGATAAAGAACGGTCCCATAATCTAAGCTTGTGCGCATTAGGCTCCTATACAAATTCATGAGATATTGCTGGTCGCTACCCCACGTGGTACGTTACAACACTTTCAGAACACCCAAGGCTTTTATACATTTTTTAGATACTTGATTTGCGGTATGAAGGTTAGCTGTGGTCCAAAATTAGGCCTAAGAGTTTATGCTCGGCATTAACAGACAGACGTTGACTATTCAATTGAATGTCAGGTTCTGAGTGCAAGCCTCTCTTTCGGAAGAACAAAACACGTGTGCTTTTATGGGTTCAGTTGGAATTCACTTTCTTCTGCTCATTCGGGACCTCTTTCAAACCTAGCTGAACCTGCCGTTCACCCATTGCCAGGTTGCAAGACTTGAAGCCAAGTTGGACGTCATCGACATATGTACAATAGAACATATTGTGGGGGATGAACGGGTGCAAGGAATTCATTTTGATAATAAAAAGTCTACAACTAAGTGCACCGCTTTGCGTACTCCCGTTTCTTGAACAGATGTTTGGGAGAGAACGCTTCCTACACGCACACGGAATGTCCGATTGGACAAGAAATTCTCGATTATAGAAAAAATTCCACCGCGCACATCCAGGTGAGACAAGTCTCTTATTATGCCAAAACGCCATGTTGTTTCGAAAGCCTTCTCGATATCGAGAAACACTGAGAGGAAGTATTGTTTGTGGACGAAAGCGTCTCGGATTTGTGCCTCGATATGCAACAGATGGTTGGTGGCTGATCTACCCTCTCGAAACCCACACTGGGATTGGTCGAGCAGATTGTGTGTTTCAAGGACATATAAAAGTCGGCGGTTTGTCAATTTTCCAAAAGTTTAAAAAGGCACCTGGTTAGTGAATGGGCCTATATCTTGAAACTGAGGAGGAGTCCTTGCCCTGCTTTGAAATAAGGATAACATTGGCCTCTTTCCAGGACGTAGGGATGGTGCCATAAAGCCAGATAGCATTGTATAGAGAGAGTAAAGTTTTTCGCGTTTCGAGTGGCAGGTTTTTCAACATTTCTTATATGACATGGTCGTGGCCTGGGGCAGAATTACAGGCAGAGTTCCGTGATGTTTGTAGCTCAGCTAAGTTGAGAGGCTGGATGTATGCCTCTTGTTTCGTACACTTGTGTTCCAGTTTCTACTTTTCGATTTTTGCGTTATATCCTTAAAAGGCTTCAGTATAGTGTGACGAGCTATACACCTGCTCGAAGTGTGCACTGAGAATGTTTACCTGATCTTCCAGGCTGTCACCCTGTGTGTTTACGAGTGGGAGTAAATGCACTTGTCTTCCTGCTACTCTACTAACCATGTTCCAGACTTTAGCTTCTTGGGTATATGAATTCATCCCTGATAAAAGCTTGTGGCAGCTTTCTCTTCTGGCCTGCTTACGCGTTCTCCTTGCCTGTCACTTCATTTTCTTAAAAGGTGTCAAGATTTTCGGCTGTAGGTTAATTCCGAAGCAACCTCCATGCTTTGTTTTGCTGCTTGCGCGCATTTCAGCACTCTGAGTTCTACCATAGCACACGTCGTTTTCTAGGGCGTCCATTCGTTTGTGGGATGCATTTCATTGCAGCATCAATCAGAAGTGCTGTAAAGTAGTTGACAGTTCCCATTCGAAGAAGCTAACCACTGCGTCACACCAACATGACGTCGATCGTGTGTTAAATACTTAGTTGGCATACAAACTTACAGTTCAACTTGAGTTATGTTTGCCGTGTACACAACGTAGACAAGATCTACACCTGCAAGCTACTAAGAATTGCACATTTATTAAACACAAGCATCTGCGGCCTGTAACGATTGCCACTGTGTTAATGGCACTAGTGCTATTTTTTTTCCAATTCACAACTTGAAGCAAAAAAACCAAGTGGACTGGGGAGCAGCAACAGTTTACCGGCGGGGTCTGCAAGTTTAATATTCGTTTCGCGCTCGTTCTAAAGGGCGACATCTGTTCACGCTTTATGACGCTTCTAGGCTCATTCCATAGATACGCCTGCCTAATTTATTTGATTCAGTACTGGAATGCTTTTCGCGCAATGTAGAGGGCGGTCGCGCCAGCGCAATGCTGTAGCTCTTTCGCTAAAGCAACAACTACTTAACGGCTTGGCCAAAACGAATGCAGCGTGCCGGAAACATTACGCTATCATGTTGGTTCACCAAGCATATGAATTGCCACATCTGAGTTCTCGTACTAAAGCTAGAGAAGTGCCGGCGAGTGCGACCCAGCGGCTGTCGGTGAGAAGACACTTAATTACGTTCTCTGGGAGTGCTTTAATCGCGTCGCATCGATGTTTGTTGCTTCTTGAGCGGACACCGTACACAATGAAAAATGCTTCATTTAGGTTAATTGATGCCATGGCTGCGCTGTATTGTCATACTTAATTGTCGAAATCGTGTATTCTGAAACCCGGAAGCACGGATAACAAAACTGTACGGGTTCGGTCGGCAGGCCTAACCTTTGGTGGAAATCATGGTGGTAGAACATGTAGTGTACAGATCCCAGCTTGGTACGCTATATAAATTGCCCGCCATTATAAGCCCACCCATGATCTG
Source organism: Rhipicephalus microplus (assembly GCF_043290135.1). Lineage (NCBI taxonomy): Eukaryota > Metazoa > Arthropoda > Arachnida > Ixodida > Ixodidae > Rhipicephalus > Rhipicephalus microplus. The sequence goes on from NW_027464586.1 coordinate 28,072,232, forward strand.
CTTCCTGCTTCCCAGCATTATCGCGATGGTGGGCAGAGCTTCTCAGCTTGGTACACCATGTGACCCACCATAACAAGCAGCACCCATCATCTGCTTAGTGCTTCCCAGCATTATCACAATGGTGGGAAGAGTTTCTCAGCTTGGTACACCTTGTAGCCCACCATAATAAGCACCACCCACCATATGCTTAGGGCTTCCCAGCATTATGCAATGGTGGGTAGAGTGTCCCATTATTGCCCACTATCTAGCCTCTGCTTTCCACCATCATTTCCTCTTTACCCATCATATGTACACCATACCACCCAGTATGTCCCGGCATAACCACCATATTTTCCACTACGTCCCATCTTAGCCATCATAATTTCCACTATGCCCACTATTATTTCCACTACGCCCACCATGTTTTCCAATATCCACCATGGCAATTTTTCCGATAGGGAGTAATTGCCTGGTAAAGTTTAACAGAGAAAGTTGACACTCACCCGGCTTGGAGTCATGCCTCCAGCGTCGTGCATCTCAGCAGTGCCTTCCGAGTGCCTCTCGCAGTCGATGACCTCGTGTCATTCCAGAAGTGCCGTTTGGCTGCCTCTCAAGTCGATGAGCTCGGAGCATCCGACCATTGTCGTCGTATCACCTCTCGAAATCGATGGGGTCGTAGCTTCTGACGGCTGTCGTCGAGTCGTTGCTACCTGGGTTGACGCCATCTCGGCGCTGAATCGAGTCGTTGCAACCTGGATTAACGCGATGTCACCGCTACCATCTAGTTGTTGCGACTCCGGGTCCCGCGGGTCCCAGATTGGTATCGGGCCCCCGTCTCAGGACCCATTGTCGAACACGTCAGATGAGGCGCTCGTAAAAACGACAACAATTAATTTACATGGTTAGCAACTGAGAATTAAAAAGAGGTGATCAAGTGATCAAGTAGAAGTCAAGAGCTGTACGTGAGAGCTGTTGAACTGTAACTTTATTTAAAGAAAGTCTTCAGCTTATATAGCGTCTTGTTGCCGACCCTGGGCACATTGTCCGCGGCTTCCGTCAATAGGGCGCTCCATGGTCTAGGTGCTCCACCCACGAAGGAGAGTAAAGACACCACACATTGCATGCGGAGAGGGCATGGTCTACACAATGCCCACATAAGGTCACAAACGCACTGCACCGAAGTTTTCGCACACGTCACCATTTTCGCGCACGTCCGATAATCTTGGTTTCCAAGATTTTTCTGGCAGCTGGGTGAGGTTCAAAAAACCGGCTGCCAGTACACGTGTCTAACTTTCCTGAGTGTTTGGGTAGGACAATGTAGTGGTGGGCCAGCATATCGCCAAAATATGCCACCCCATTCCACTGATCCTATGGAGAAAGGGGGTAAGGAGGAGTAGTCAACTAATCTCTCGTCGCCTAGGCGGGCTCCGGCAAGGGCCGCAGCAGATAGTGCATTATCCTTTTCTTCAACCCCACATTCCATTTCTCGTTGCTTGCTAGAAGCTGCGGCTTAGCTGAGAATGTCTGGCGCTCTGCTCTTCCTCGAAAGGTGCAGCCACAACCAGTTTGGTTTTAGCTTTCAGCCTGAACTGCAAATACCATGCTGGTTACAAGATTTAGAGAGCCACGGTGACCTCGAAAATGTCCCAGCTGCCTCCTTGTCTGCCTCGAGAGCCTTGCTCGCCGCAAACACAATCGCCTTTTTTGAGTCGAGCTTACAATGGCCTCTCTTGGCTCGTGCGTTTTCTTTGCTTGAACCTGTCCCGAACCCCCCGTTCAGGTTTTGTCGAGAGGAAATCAACCCGTCTTGACGGCAAACCCTTGCTTGAATGCGTCGAAATATTTTCGTCCCATTCACAAAGGCCAAAAAACTTCAATAATAATGACGGTCGTAACACTACACACCAAACGCCTACTTACGCAGACGACCCTGCGGGGACATTCAAACTGATGGCCGCCATCTGTGGTTACGACGCTGGGGCGTCCAAAACCTGAGACACAGTCACTGACGAACGCTGAAGTCACGGTAAATGCCGTTATGTGGGCGAGAGAAAAAGCTTCGGGACACTGGATATAACGGTTCACACAGGTTAACATGTAGCGAGCACATCGACATGGTGAGAGTGGACTCAAGATGTCGTTATGAACATGATCGAACCAATCATCAAGTGTGCGAAAGAACTGAATTAACAAGTCCGTGTGTCCGGCCGCCTTAGAGCCTTGATAGTGTAGACATTCCCGCGCCCAACACCGTATATCAGAGTGCACACTCGGCCACACAAAGCAGATTGTGATGAGACGCTGAGCAGCATGAACTTCGTGGTGACTGGCGCCGCGGAGCTTGTTGAATATGTCACGATGAAGTTGGAGAGAAACAAATGGTTGAGTTCAACCCCGTGACACGTCGGAAGTTATGGGGCCCAATAAAAATGGAAGGGGAACGTCAGTCAGAGCCAGCGATGCGGTGGATGAGTGGATGTCGTGAACGTCGACATCTGTAAGTTGCGCTGCAGTGATTTCTTCGTAGTCAAGTGTGGACGCTGATATGGCATCAATACGGGAGGGGGCATCTGCGACCACATTGACTGGGCCTTCAAGGTAGCGAACGTCCATGGTGAATTTGGAGCTAAATTTAAGGTGTCATATTTCTCGTGCGGTATAAGTGTCATGATTACCGCTAAAAGTTAGTGTCAAAGGCTTGTAGTCCAGAGGACGTGAAAGATCAAGCCTTCCTGTAGGTGTCGGAAATGTCGAATGCCTGAATATACCACCAACAGCTGACGACCGAACGTGCTGTAGCGCATTTCTGTAGGTTTCAGTTTATGCGAGAAAAACTCCAGTGGATACCAGGAGTTGCGTCTCAACTGCAGTAACATGGCGCCGACAGCCACAACAGATGCATCAGTGATAAGATGAATTGGTGCAACATGCAGAGGATACACCAGCACTGTGGCGTCTGCCAGTAGGTTTTCGGCAGCTTGGAAGGACGATTCGGCGTCAGGCGCCCATGTCAAGGAGGATGACGGAGTTTCGGTGGTTTTGAGTAGGTCAGTGAGCGGTATGATTATGCGGGTGATGTTGGGGAGAAACTGACAGTAAAAGTTGAGCAGCCCTAGGAACTGGCCGAGTTTTCGGATGGATGTTGGATAAGGGAAGTCGCGTAGGGCTTTATTTTTTTTACAACGGTCTGATGCCATCGCTAGTCACATGATGTCTGAGGAACTAGTTGTCTTTGACACGAAACACACACTTCACGGAGTTGATGAAAAGGTCATGTTCCTGGAGCCGAGAAAATAGGAGACACAAATAGTTGCAATGCTGCTCGGGAGAAGCACTTGATACCAGGAGGTTGTCACGATACGCAAATACGAAGGGTAATCCACGAAATACTTTGTTGATAAACTTCTGGAACGTCTTAGCAGTGTTACTCAACCCGAGCGACATACGCACGTGTTCGAATAGCCCTAAGGGAGTCACAATTGCAGTCTTGGGAATGTCCGCTGACTTCGCCGGTGTCTGGTGGTAGGCATTTACCAAATCTAGTTTGCTGAATAACACCGCTCCCGTGAGGTGGGCCGAGAATCGTGAATTTGAAAGAGGGAATAGCGATCAGAGATGGCGAACGCGTTGAGAGCATGGTAGTCGCCGCACGAGCGCCAATCGACTGGGTCACGCTTTGGTACCGTGTGGAGAGCTGACGATGATCTGTTCGACGAAGGGCGGATAATGGCCACTTGCAGCATGTGGTCGAATTCTCTTTTGGCGTGACAAGACGGTCCCAGTGAGGCGCCTGGGTCAGCAAAATGCTGGAGGGCCAGTAGTGACTACATGATGCGTGACATTAGGGCGGACTGATTGATTGGTTGATTTGTGGGGTTTAACGTCCCAAAACCACCATTTGATTATGAGAGACGCCGTAGTGGAGGGCTCCGGAAATTTTGACCACCTGGGGTTCTTTAACGTGCACCCAAATCTGAGCACACGGGCCTACAACATTTCCGCCGCCATCGGAAATGCAGCCGCCGCAGCCGGGATTTGAAACCGCGACCTGCGGGTCAGCAGCCGAGTACCTTAGCCACTAGACCACCGCGGCGGGGCTAGGGCGGACTGGCAGCTCAAGATTGGAAGGTTTCGTGATGGCTTGAAAGTCGGGCAGAATTGAGGTGAACATAGATGATGGTTTCTGTGGTGATGTTCCAGTGGTAGTGGTTGCAGGTGGGAGAGTGCCCTGTATGAACATACTAGTCGTTATGTCGACGAGTCGATGTGCGCGGAGGTCAGCAGCGAGTGCAAATGTGGTCAGAAATTTAGCACCCAATATGGCCATGTGTACGTCTGAACAACGAATACCCATCGTAAGGTGCGTCGGAGACCCAAATCAATGATTAGAAAGTGCTGACCGTACGTGTTGATTGGAGAGTAGTTGGCGATTCGAAGGGGTGCGGTTTTTGGAGAATGTTGCTGGTCTAGTCGCAAAGCATGAACGACACTGGCTTCTTCACCTGTGTCCTCGAGAAACCGATGTCCGGCAACCTTGTCGATGACGTAGAACAGGCAGCTTGTCGTAAGGCAAGATTCACTAGCCGCCGTCAGTGGCTTCGCGGTATGTTTCCCTGCCAGCAACAAGGCGGTCGGCACTGATGTGCGCTGGCACTGAAGGTGCTGTGATACCATCAGAATACGGGTCGACGAGGACCTGAAGAGAAGTGATATCTCGTAAAAGATCTGGGGCGGCAATTTGTCTCGTCTAAGAGGGTGGGAATGTGGCCGTAGTGTATTAACATTCTCAGCAAGACAATCGAATAATTGCTCAAGTTGAAAGTGCTGTTCTTCTAGTTGTGACAGTGGAACGGTAGACGTCATGGCCACAGTACTCCTTGCTGAATAATCAGAGGCGTGATCGGCCAGCTACGCCAGCTTGTTGCAGAGCAGGTCATTTAATGCGATAGCCAAGGCAATAACCGCGTTCTGCGGCACATGCTGAAGGAACAGCTCTCGAAGCAGCGGACTGTTTGCGGCCAACTGACAGTCACAGAAAAGCCGCTGCATGCGACGCAGCTGTTCTGTCGTTCGCCCATAAATTAGATCCTTTTAATTGAGAAGCTATTGAAGAAACCTGCTGAGAGGCAAATACTTGCGTTGAAGCACCGTTGTTTTGAAGTGGTCATAAGGATCATTTTCGGGGTCATGAAACTCTGCAACCACGTCCGTCAAGATTGCGGAGACAGCGTGCTGGTACTTCGCTCGCTGCGAAGTAATGCACCGAGAGGCGAGTGTGGCCTCGATGTGCGTGAACCAGCCTGCAGAACTCTGTGGCCCAAACCGATCGTCAATCTGTCGTTCGCGGTCTCTTCTTTGACGCAGTACTCGCCTTGCACGTCCACGTCACCACTTTATAGGGACTGAGGTTAGGTCCTCTATAACCAAGCGTGTGGTGATGAGCGGAACCTGGTCAAGCCGGCGGCAGGAGCAAAACTGATTTTTATTTTCTTTCAAGCCCGGAACACGCCGCACAAGAAACAGAGCGCAGGGGCATGCACATACGCCTGAGCGTGCCAAAGCTAATGAGCCCAGCGGCCATCAGCCCGATGGTGCGTATGGCCACTAGAACCCACTTCTGGTGCCCCGCTGCCCAACGATACTGTCTTGGGAATCACAATTGTAGAGTTGTTATCTGTATTACGGCGCGTGAAGGGCATCGCCGAAGAACAGACTGTTAGTGACGTCACCATGTTCTCGCACGCGCGCGAGTGGACTGTGGGCGTATATATTCTCGCTCTTGTTTTGTTGCTTTGAAAATTGTTCCTTCGTGCTGCAAGAATGCGGCGCCGTTAATGAAGGTGTTCCGTGAAGCCTTGGCCTCCCTCTGCAGATGCAACAAAGTGGCGACGAGGATGAAATCCTCGTCGCCACTTGAGTGGGGAAGGTGACAGCAGTACCAGCACAATGCTTAATCGCTGTCTGTCCCTTGTGCAGTTTTGCGCTGGCCTGGCAGCTCCCTCGGTAGCCAAATCTTCGACGGTTTTTGATGTTTCACCGGTTGCTGATCGACACGCGCAAGTTTCGGCTTGCGTGCGCACCGACTGCCCTGTCTTTCTCTAGGAGCAAAGCCATGGTTCGTTCGTCAGCATGCCGGCAACCTTCTTCGATGACATCATCCAGGACAGCGTACTTATGAAAACGCCCACCGATGTGACGTCGGTGACCAAGGATATAAAAGCGCCGCCGCAACTGCATCGCTTTAGTGGGGAAGGTGACAGCAGCACCAGCACAATGCTTAATCGCTGTCTGTTCCTTGTGAAGGTACGTTACCTAAGCAATGCCTATTGCCTTCGTTCTGACGATCGACTTTTGCTGCTGGTACCTTGCCCCCACATTTGCTCATTTATGCTTACTCCATCATATGCTGATATTGTACATGGCCTGTGTAGTCTCTTACTAAGCGGCGATGTGGAGTTAAACCCGGGACCTCCGCAAAGGCTAACTCGGGCTAATTTGGCCAACTCAGGCCTTACATCGCATACAGGTTCTCCTACTCGAACGGATTCTGATGATCCATCAAGTTCTGATGCCGACAATGAATGGTCTATTTCAGAAATGTTTTCTCAAATTCCATCTGGCCAGAAGAAAATAGATAAAGATGTCGCGAAATTGCGTAACCCTGTCTACTCCCGGTTTGAGGCTATCGAAACGCGCTTAACTCTTCTAGAGAAGACTCCACCCTCTCACAATGCAACATTCTACGACGAACTGCGTTGCCAAATCGAAAAGCTGTTCTCTACAGTCAACAAGCTTTCCTCTCGAAATGATGATTTAGAAAATCGTTCGCACAGAAACAACATTATCATATACGGTCTGAAGGAATCGGAAGATGAAAATAGCGATTCTTTAAAGGGCAGTCTGTCGAAGTTTTTTTCAGACATACTTAAAGTTGAATTTCCGCAGATCGAACGATTCCACAGGATCGGTAGATATTTTGGTAGTAAACCTCACTCGGTCATTCTTAAACTTCTTCACTTCCGCGAAAAGATTAGGGTGCTGAAAAATGGCTTCAAGCTGAAGGGTTCTTACATGCGTATAAGGGAGGACTGCTCTGAACACATACGGATTGATTGATTGATATGTGGGGTTTAACGTCCCAAAACCACTATATGATTATGATAGACGCCGTAGTGGAGGGCTCCGGAAATTTAGACCACCTGGGGTTCTTTAACGTGCACCCAAAGAACACATACGGATACGGATTATTCGCCAAAAACTATGGGACGCCACTGCATCCTTTAGGAATGACGGTTTCACTGTGCAATTAAGGTACGATCATGTATATGTAGATAATGCGCGGTATGACTCGGATTGTATTTTCAACTCATTAGTAAAATCCACCAAACAGTCTTCTAAACGCCCCAATCTTATGAAATGACCGAATCATGATAAGGTGTGTATTCTCAATATAAAGGCCAGAAGTCTCACTAGTAAACTTCCTGATTTTGTACACTTGCTTGCTACCTATTGTCCTCACATTATTGGCGTCACGGAAACCTGGCTTCATGGCGAAATAATTGATTCTGAAATTACTCCACCAGGGTTCAATATTGTTCGTACTGATCGATTGCATGGCCGACGAGGTGGCGGCGTTGCCATCTTCTTGAGGTGTGATTTAAGTTTTTCTGTATTAGAGTCACCTGCAGATATTGAAACCATCTGGTGCAAGGTTCATATCGCGAACTCTCCTATTATTTTCGGTGTATTTTATCGTCCCCCAAGTTCATCACTAGATCAGTTCACTGTACTCAGTAGTTTTATACAACAAAAAGACTTTTCTTCAGGTAACCGAATTTTCATGGGAGACTTTAATGTGCCTGGCATTTCGTGGCCATCGCTCTCCACTTTTGGCACCGATTCATCAATTTGTAGAAACGTGATTAGTTTTTCACTAAACTTGGGTCTTAAACAAGTTGTCACTGATGCCACAAGGGACAATGTTATACTGGACTGCGTTTTTCTTAGTGCTTTACTGTTTACAAGGGGGTTTACAGCTCAAGTCAATAATGGTATTTCTGATCATAAAAGTGTACTAATCTCTCTTAATCGCACAGTTCCAAAACGCTGCTATTAAAGAAACTTTTCGCCATTAAAGCCTGGCTGACGATGTGTCTATAATTGACACCTTAAGCAGTGAGTTTGACATTTTTAAAGAACTTAGCTATACTGGTGATGTCAACAGTTTGGTGTCTTATTTTGAAAACCTTGTTATAGAATGTATTGAAACACATGTACCACTAAAAACTAAAACGAAAAATACTGAACTTCTATGGATAACGAGAGAAATACTGCATTTTAAGCGTCGGCTATCAAGACTAAGGCATGCAAGTCGTAATGGCAATGCCCTGCGTAGAGCTGAATTCAATGCAGTGAAGGGGGAACTTCGTAGAAAAATAAATGCTGCTAAAGACTTCTTTTTCTCCTTTACCTTGCCAAATATGGTTAAGAATAATCCCTGAAAATTTCGGAGCTCAATCTCGCCAAAAGAATGCTCTACTAGTACATTCGTCCTTAATGAAACTCCCACTAGCCAGCCGCAGGTCATTTCCAATGCATTTAACGAATACTTTACGTCTGTCTTTGCTCAGGGTAATCACGAAATTTCTTCTTGCACTCCACTTCATGCCTCACTTGTTTGTATTGATGATGTCTTTGTGTCTACAGAAGGTGTTTTAAATTTATTTTAAATGTTGATTCAAAAAAGTCGTCTAGCCCAGACAATGTTAATAACATTTTTCTTCATCGCTAGTCTCTATGGGCAAGCCAATACCTGTCAGTAATTTTCAACAAATCATTATCAACATCAACTATTCCATTATCGTGGAAAATTGCACAAGTCCTTCCACTCCACAAATCAAGTAGTAGGCAATCTGTATTAAATTACAGGCCTATATCATTAACCTCTCACTCATGCAAACTACTGGAACATATTGTCTTCAAACACATCATCAATTTTCTCTGAACTAACAATATTCTCTCCGATGCACAACATGGTTTCCGGCGTGGATTTAGTACCATAGCTCAGCTGACAGAATTCACTCATGACATATCTATAGCTCTTGACTTAGGTTTTCAGGTGGATGCATTATTCATAGACTTTTCTAAAGCCTTTGATACTGTCATCCATTCAAAACTTCTATATAAACTCAATCTCTTACTAAAACTCCATCGCTTGTTCAGTGGATTAGAAGTTTCCTTTCAAGTCATAGCCAATACGTATCATTTAACACCTTCCATTCATCTAAAGCACGTGTATCTTCCCGAATGCCCCAGGGATCCGTGCTAGGGCCATTACTTTTTTCTGTTATATATAAATGACCTACCCGACACAGTTTCCACTAAAATTCGTCTTTACGCTGACGACTGCGTTTTATATCACGTAATAAACTCACCTGATGATCATCATACACTCCATACATCGTTCTTAAACTTTTGCAGGTGGTGCCAAAATTGGCAGATGAGCAATAATTTTCAAAAGACAGCTGCTATGTGTTTCTGTAGACAGAAAACCCCACCTGTGTTTGATTAATCTTTTAATACCTATGTAGTGCAGCGGGTCTCACAATATACGTACCTTGATCTCCTTTTCACTACTAACTTATCTCGGTGTAGTCACATAGATACAACATGCCACAAGGCTCTGAAGAAACTTGGATACCTTAACTTCTCACTACGTTTAGCCCCAAGGGAAACAAAACTGCTTACATACAAAACCCTTGTACGACCGATCCTTGAGTATGGAGCCACTGTATGGTACCCTTATAAAATCACTGACATAAAACGCGTTGAATCCATCCAGAAAGAAGCTATTCGATTCATTTACAAACGCTGTGATCGTAATTTTTCACCATCATGCCATCTAGCGCAGCTTGGTCTATCATCACTTTCTAAAAGACGAGGTATCGAGTCTCTGAAACTTTTTCACTCTTTATTTAATTCACCGCAATATTCCCCACACAACAACTACATTACACCTGCCAAACCATCATCCACCAGAAACAGCCACGCACTTAATGTATCTGTGTTTCATCCTCGTACTGATATCTTCAAATACACCTTTTTTCCTCGACGTATTGAAATGTGGAACCTCATACCAGGTCACATTCGGTCTTTGTAGAAAGATGAATTTTTGAGGGCATTAGAAGACGGTGTGCTGTAAACCTTTCATTGTTTGTGTAACTCTGTAAAATTTTTGTATTTCTATGATCTGCCAATGTACTTGTGTATTCAGCTGTTTTGTTTTGTACCTTTTTATTATTTCTTGCTGTGTACCCACACCTGCGATAGCCCCATAACGGGGCTGCAGTATTTGAAAATAAATAAATAAATAAATAAACGAAAACTGAATATGGTAATGGCTTTCAACAAGCTAGGGGAACTTTCTCCCGGCCGCGGCAGTTTGGAAGTATTCGTAAAAAAGTTCGAGATCTACACCACAGCTAATGAGGCCAAGAAAATACATGTGTTTTTGAGCGCTATCGGAGACGAACCATACGTGACGCTCCGTAGCCGGCCATACATGACACTCCGAACCAAAGACGCCGAGCACGTTGTCGGACCCAGAAGTTGTGTGGGCTCTGGAGAAGCAGTATTCACCGAGGCGTTCAGTGATGAGTGAAAGTACCACTTCAGCTAAAGGAAGCAGGCCCCTCAAGAAACTGTCGCAGAATTTGTCACACAGCTGAAAAAACTGGCATCTTTTGGTGACTTCCGCACCTTTCTGGAACAAGTGCTCCGGGACCGCTTATTGCAGGCTTACATTCCGAAGCCATACTTTGTAAGTTGCTGGCCATGAGCGACAGCGGGCTCACCTGGGACCGCGTCTGCAACAACGCAATGGCTATGGAGATGGCGGCGAACGACGCCGCGTAAATGCTCGCGGAAAACACAGTACCTTCAAGCAGCGACAGTGAAATACGTCGGCAGAGCCAATAAGCGTCGCGCCGACGTTCACGAAGTGGGACGGGCACCAACCATGGCTTCGGCAACACGACAAAGACTTCGGTGACACGGACTAAGACTATGCGGTGGGCAACACGATGTGGTGGACAACACGCACGATGCGTGTTTGACCAGAGCGATGCGGTAGACAACACGCACCTGTACGCTGTCTGTTTCTGAGGAGCACGTGTTATAAATGTCCAACGAAAAGCCGATTCACGGAAATGTGTAAAAGCAGGGTGGTTGTTATGGGGTTCTTTGAATGTTCATATCATACGGACTTCATGCCACTTACGACAAGGTCCGTAAAAAGACGCGAAGCTTTAGGCTAGTTTAGAGATTCACTTTATAGAAAAACATGGAAAGTAATGAGCAGACAGACGTAGACAGCCAACTAATCAAATAGAAACAAAGGAGCTAACCAGAGTTCCTCACGAGCGTCGCGCTTCAACCAAGAACTATACTAAACCTGAACACGCTTACCCGTCGAGGAGTCGAGCAGTTTGGGCGATGCGATGACGTGGGAACGATACGATAGCTCCCGGCTAGCTTGGAGAGGACACTGGTCTCTTGCTGAGGCTACCAAAGAACTTGGAGTCATGGTAAAGAGGAACGTGACAGACAGGGGACGTCAGCGGCCACGTTAATCTCGTTGCACGAAAGCGTTGACCGCGTCCCAGACGTCAAACCTCGAGCCCAGTCCGCTAACCAGACTCCGTCGAATGCCCAGCACCATCTGTCCCTCTTTTTTTTCCGCGCGCCGCTCTTGCAAGCTCCCCGCGGTGGCGTCATCTTGCACGTGCGCCAGCGCCTTCGTGCTTTTCTTCTACCACACCGAATTCTCGTCCAACCGCACGCACAGCAGCACTGCCGGTTTTACGCACACATCACACAGGCCCCCGTTTAAGCCTTTTGTTTGTTGCTCAACATAAACAAAAGGCCACATGTGTGCACTTTCCACCGACACAGTAAAGTTCAACCACCACTTGCGTAGACCTTTTTCAGCACCAAGCAAAATCTTTAATATATGGCTCACTAATGTTTTGTCTATTGACGTGTGCACCTAGAGTGCACTGCACATTCTAAGTGCGTTCACAAACAATCGGCCAGCACAACTTATAATATGGTTCTCAATTTTTTTTTCAAAACAGCCTAATGAAAAGAAGTTGATTTCTTTGTGCGGCCAAATACAAAACAGCTACTGGTTAGTAGAACTCGGCATTCAAGTAATCGCGTCCCCGACAAAACTACGGGTGCGATTTCTTTGACTTGCAGAAAGGCGCACCAGAGGCACGCATCCGAGCCTCGGAATGTAGAAAATTGGGAGCATAGCCCATTAAAATACCCTCTAGTTGCATGACGCAAGCTCAGCTTTATTTCTGGTGCATGCGGGTGTTGCAACTATGCGCACCGATCTAGAAACAAATTACCTCTCGTTGGCGAGGCAAAGCATTGCGTAGGTAGATCATGCAGCAGCGCATGAGTCGTCCCGGTGGAAGAAGCTTTAGCCTCGCTTGAGACAGAGGGAAACTCAGCTGCCTTGATGCACATGTAGCAACACCTGTCACTAGTGCCATCTTTTCTTACTTTATCCTTAAGACAATCTGCTAACGTAGCATATGGTTCAGCCGATGGCTCTGGGACAACTCTCTGAGAATACTCTGTATGACATTTGGCGGTAAGATTATGTGCGTGAACACAGTGTTTCTTCCCTAAAAGTACTCTGCTTCTGAGAAGCTCTGAAGATGAATGCATCCTGCCAGACACTCCTTTCCACCTTGCTCTCGACGCTGTCCTGTACTTCCAGGGACTCAACACTATTTATGGTTTCTTGGTAGCCACCTGGAAGTATAATAAGTGCGGCCAACTTATTTTTAGGAGCTAGCTGCCCTGTGAGCGTCACTCCAATTATCCTAGAAGCTTGATTATTATTGCCTTGTTTCTCTTCGAAAACAAGCGTTGTATGCCCAGAGCATACGAGTGATAGCGCGAAACGCTCAGTTACCAGTACCATGTCGTTCCGCCTACAACAACGCGCCTCGAATTCCGGAAGACGCCGGCGAAGCGACAGAATCGTCGCCCCCAGCGCGATCTTTTTACGTGCCAGTTCAACCTCATGCTCTTGAGCACGCACATCGCGCTCTTGCTGCTCTCGTTGGGTGAGCGCTTTGCGCTCTGCCCGCTCGCGTCGGGCATCCTGCTCGGCGTCACGGTTTTCTTTTCTTTCTCAATTTCCTGTGGAGGCGGAATTGTTGTAGGCCCGTGTGCTCAGATTTGGGTGTGCGTTGAAGAACCCTAGGTGGTCTAAATTTTCGGAGCTCTCCACTATGGCGTCTCTCGTAATCATATGGTGGTTTTGGGACGTTCAAATCCACAAATAATAATGATGTTTTCTTTCACGCAAGCTTCCTCATCACACATTCACTCTTTCAGTTTCCTCTATGCTGAGGCCTAGCTTCTCTACGATGCTACTCAGGTCACCCAAATTCATGTTTCCTTAAGCAGTTCAACAAAGCAATGGGCCTCGCCCCCCGTCGGGCTCCATTGTGCAGGGGTTCTTCGGATATTTAGTTCATACGGACTTCATTGAGCCACTTATGACAACGTGCTTAAGAAAATGGCAAGGCTGTTTGCAGGTTTAGAATTACACTTTATAAAGAAAACATTGATTGATTGATTTTTGGGGTTTAACGTCCCAGTATAAAGAAAACATGGAAAGTAATGAGCACGCAGACGTAGACAGCCAACTAAGCAAATACAAACAAATGAGCCAACCAGAGTTAGGTTACCGCCCAGCCCGGTAACCTGACTTTGTTGAACGCCCAGCACGTCGCTCTTGCAAGCTCGCCACAGCGGAATCCTCTTGCACGTGCACCAGCGTCTTCGTTCTTCTCTTCTCCCATCGCACACACCGTAACACTGTCGGTCTTACGCGCACATATTAGTGGAACATCAGCTAGAAGAGCAACACTTGTCAGACACTGAATTGCTAACGCTTTGTCAAATCGATAACTGTACGAGCAATCATGCCATTGTAATAAATGCAAAACTAAATGGGAAAAAGGCACCCATAAAACTATAAACGGAACTGGCAGTTTCTCTTATGTCTGAAGCAGAGTGCACGAAGTATTTTCCTAATGCAAATTTTAGGCAGGCAGATGTTAAGCTTGTTAAGTGTAACGGCACACCAGTTGATACCAAAGGCGTCATTGACGTTGAAATGAAATACCATGAGCAGTGCTTTAATTTGCTGCTAGTAATTGCTAATGAGGCGAAAAGTGCAAGAATGCTTACGTTGTTTGGCCATAACTAGATAAATAAAATCAAAATTCGATGGCATGGAGTGTTGCAAGGGAAGGCACTTACAAAAGAATTTCCCTTGACTGACAATAACTGCAAAGTGTTTCAGCCGAGCTACGAAGCAATAAGAGGGTTCAAGGCGAGCATTGTTGCTAAAGAAAATGTTTCACCTGCATTCTGTAAGGCGCGATAAGGGTTGTATGCACTACGCGAACCCGTCGCGCAAGAATGAGCAAACTTCGAAAAAGCTGAAATCAATTACTGGGTATGGAACAGGGCATGGGCAACACCTATGGTGGTTGTGCCGAAAAAAAATTGCAAGCAGGTTCGGCTATGTGGTGACTACCATATCACGATAAATCCCGCCATTGAGGTGGACCAGTACCGCTCTCTCTGCCAGAGGAGATTTTTGCAACCTTACAGGATGGAATTGCCTTTTCGGTTCTGGACTTGTCCAAAGCGTACTTATAATCGCTCGAATCGAACGAGCGAGCAGAAGACCCGCTAACTGTCAATACCCACCTAAAGCTCTTCAGGTTCCGGCGCTTGCCATACGTTGTGGCCTATGCATCTGGGGTGTTCCAGGCCGTGATGGATCAGATCCTAAATGGCCTCTCAGGAACTTCCTGTTAATTATATGACGTTGTCTTCGCAGGCACATATAGAAAGCAATGCCAAGACAGGTTGTAGCAGGTGCTCATACGCCTAAGAGAACATGGTATACGGGTAAACACTGATAAGTGTAAGTTGTTTCAAGAATTAATCAGATACCTAGGTGATGAAGTTGACCAGAATAGGTTGCATCCTACGACATATAAAGATGCTGCCATCAAGCAGGTGCCAAAACCGGGCACCTCGACACAGCTGAAGGCCTTTTTGAGCTTGGTTATTACCATTCTAAATTTTTACCGAACCTGGCTATGGTATTAAAGCCCCTGCATAACTTGCTGTGACGAGAAGCAGCATTAAAGTGGTTGCGTCTATAGAATGAGGCATTTTAACCTGTAAAGAAATGGTTACTAACGAAAATGCGCTAGAGTTGTATAATGTCAAGAAAGAAATACAGCTAACGTGTGACGCGTTGGAGTACGGTCCGGCAGGGCTGTTTTGTCGCATGTTGTGGATGGACAGATAAGCCAATAGCATTCTAGTCACGATCACTTTCACAGGCGGGGTGTAACTACAGCCAAACAGAAAAAGAAGCTTTGAGCATTGTGTTTGGCGTGAAGCAATTTTATAACTACTGGTATGGTCAAATTTTTAAGTTACTTACCGGCCATGAACCTCTCACCGTTCTCTTCGATCCGAAAAGAGAAGCTAGCGCAGTAGCAACAGCTAGAGTACACGATGGTTTGCGTTTCTAGCTAACAACAAGATTGCACATAGGCTGGGCACGCCAATCAGCAACGCAAATGCTTTATCTAGACTGCCCTTGCCCTAGACCTGTGAGCAAATTGAACACATTTTGTCACTCTGGATGGACTACTTCTGACAGCAAAAGATATGAAGCGTAAAGTTACACGCGATAGACTGCTTTCTGTAGTGCGTGGCATGGCTGGCCGAAAGCTGTCCCCCAAGAACAACAACCATTTTAGGTTTGACGCTTCGAACTCTCTGTCGATTCTGGTTGCATTCTTTGAACAAATAAAGTAGCGATTCCAAGTTGTTTGCAGATAGTTGTCATGAATATCATGCACGAAGAACACATCGGAATCACAAATATAAAAATGGTTGCAAAGTCAATGGTTTGGTGGCCAGGAATTTACGATGCATTGAAAGAAACCATGCGCAAATGCAGCGTTTGTCAAAGCGCACACTTGGCAACACAGCTAGCGCCTTTGAGCCCGTGTATGTTGTGTGAACACTCAGTGAAAAGGGTGCATTGTAGTTTTGCCAAGAAGGAAGGTAAAACGTTCCTAATAGCAGTTGATGCTTATAGTAAGTGGCTAGAAGTTAACGTATTTAGCACGATGACTGCTACTATAACAGTGACAATGGTTTGGTCTTTTTTTGCCACGCATGGACTTCTTTTAGAATTAGTACCAGATAACGGGCTGCGATTCCGTGCTGATAAATTCTAAAGCTTTTTAAAAGCGCTAAGTGTAAATCACTCGTTAACACCTCGTACCACCTGCAATCCAACGGGGCAGTGGAGCGGGCGGTACAAACCATTAAGACGGTCCTGTCTAAACAGTTCTTAGAGGACAAAAAATGTAGTGAAAGAATACTTCAGCCAAGAATAGATAGCTTTCTGTTGTGCTATCGCACAACTTCGCATACATTCCCTAAAAAGACAATGGCTGAACTGTATTTGAGAAGACAGTTGTGGACCCGGTTGTCTTTGGTGCGGCCTCATATGAAAGGGCCATGACCGTGAAAGTAGAAAAGGTGAAACAGTCAGGTGATACGCGCAGAGCAAAGCGGCAATATTTTGTGATTGGTGACTGTGTGTCGGTTCGTTCGATGTGAGGATAATTGGTGCAATGGCTGCCAGCTAAAGTTACGTGAGTGAAGTCTCCAACAACGTATTGGTGGTTATCGAAAACCAAGCGTGTTTCGTACAACATTCTGTGCTCAACGACCAGACTCTACGTCGTAAAATACGCCTGCCACACGCATCCGAGGTCGCCCTTCCTCTCCTGTCTGTAGTGCAACCATACCCTCATGTGGAACGAAGGTCATCCGACGCGGGGTTAATCGTTAATAAGAATACACTTCCTCAGAGACGAAGCAACAGGGAAAGGTGGCCTCCAGAGCTTTGGAGTTAGGGCCATTTTTTATATGGTTGTAAAGAAAGTGTTGCGTTTTTATCTGTCTGACGGCGCGTGAGGAGCACCACCGAAAAACACAATGGTAGTGACGTCACTATGTTATCGCACGTGCACCAGTTGCACGTCACTGGTTTGTTCTCTTGGAGGATATATTCTAGCTCTTGTTGTGTTGCCGTGCAAATCTTTGCTTTGTGTTGCAAGCACGCAGTTCCGTTAATAAAGGTGTTCCGTGAAGCCTTGACCTTTCTGCGGATGCAAAACGAAAAAACGCTCTCGGTGCCCACCAAGCTTGGCCAAACATTCAGAAATGACTGGCAGCCATCGACGCTCTCACGATGCTGCCAAGTGATATGGCACGACCAAGAAGTCGTCAAATGATAATTTTCGCCTTAATGGTGTACTGTTTCTTACTCAATTTTGCGTACCTGCAACCTTCTTCCTCTCAACACAGACTCTACGACGAATGGGAGCTCTGGGGCACAGTGCCTCGACAGTGCAGCTCGAGCGCCCACCTGCCTGCCCTTCCTTGGAGACGAGACTTACCACCTTACTCATTTATTTCTTTCCTTTATTGGCACTGTCAGGGTTTTCTGGCGGCTGGGCTTTGCAGAAGATTGCATGATCCGTTTACGTCTTTTCTCCTCAACTTCGATTGTGAATATCTCAAACTACCATACACTTTTACCATTCCTTAAAAATAGGTACGCGGTAAACTCGCATGCGCCATAACTTAGCGGTGTGAACACTTGCCCTCAAATCAATGCTTAAAAATTCATTTATCGTTCTTTGTTGATAAGTCGCAACAGCGCCATGCTATTTACAGCAAATTATTTCCGCCTCGACAAGCAGTTCATGCGAGATACCGGCATTAGCCGTACAATCTAAAGGCCGGTTCACGCTAGCGGCAAGCATGCCTCACCGTTTGACATTTGGTGTTCTCAGGCAGCCGTGCGTGGCTCTTTCCTTCAAACATGTCTGCCGTTCTTTGGCGTTCCAAGAATGGGTCAGAGACCCAATTTGCGCCGTTTGCCGCAGAGCCACGTAGCCAATCATTGACGAAGGAGCAACCCGCGTCAGTTTCTTTCGGCTCTCCACGTCACCTACGTCTGCCACGCGAAACTTCTAGCTGCGCAATTGTTGCTCCGTGGTTTTCACGCTGCAATGAATGAATGCGGGTTCATGCAGAAGAAAAAAAAAAGGCACCTAACTTGCATATGTGTATAGGTGACATGGCGAAGTTTCTCGTAGAATACGGGATAAGGGGGATATTACAAAGAAAAGAAAGCACTCATCGCACAGGAGCGACAAGAGTAAAGACCAGATGGGAAGCTTCAGGGACACGGTCAACAATTTCGAAGGAGTCCGAGGAAGGGCCTCTGCTTGGCGAGGGCTATACAGCATCAGGAGTTTGCGTACGACGAGCCCCTCGGTGGCGTCGCGCAAGACTGGGCCACAAAGTTTGACGTACCACTTTACAATTCATCGAATACCTGTAATAAATTATAGTTCAAGATGCGGAGCAGCTCTTGTACGCTGGCGTCGGAGATCGCGGAAGACAAATCTGTTCAGCTCATATTCCAGCAGGCGAATCTCCTTCACCCTATACATGAGGAAGTCGTGTTTTCTAAGGCTTGGTTCCAGCACTCCATAGAGCTTTTTAGCATCTCCTGTATTCACAAAAGTGCAGCGTGAAACGAAACGTGTCCCAAAACTGGCGCCCGGAGATGTGGCACCAGCTGTTGAAGCTCAGAAACAACTAACAACGTCTATTATGTGACCTCCAAGATTTGGGAAGCTTTGTAAGTCTACAACAATAATAAATTGATTACGGCTCCAAAAATGGTGCTGAATTGATTCGAGTGCTGTGTTGTTGAAACTAAAAAGATAAGGCCAAAGTAAATTTAGGCATCTCTTCAAAACCTTCAAGCTACCGGGCACATGGCGGCCGCTTGATATATTCCAGGTGGTCGACAGCATCATTCGGAAAAGCCGCCATGCTTTTCGGAGGCCGCTATGCCTCTCTGGCGAAGCTTACCACGTAGTTCTACCAGCTCTCCCTTGGACGGCGATTGCCACTGGTCTAGGGCACCGCGCTGGCAGGGCATACTTGGCGCTAGAGGGAACCGGCATTAAGAGTCACAGGACTTCCAGTTTCTCCCGATGAAACCTCTCCCGAATAAACCTATACCCCGCACCTGCACCGAAGATGATGGGGTAAGATATAGGTTTGTTCAATAACTGCCACAGAATCGGCAGCCAAGCAAGATGGCTCAGTAGGGTCTCGCGTAAGCGCTTAACACGCAGTCGTCTTTATCATCTTCTGAAAGTACCATGCTTGCTCATGTCTGTGATGCACCGTAACAACATTGTATTTATCCAGATAATGGCGTGAGCAGTCATAGCTTCACTCTTCAGACAATGTTTCTGTCCCAAAGAACAGAAAAGACATAGTCATACCTTGCTCGCAAGACCAGTACTCCATCAATGAGGCACAAAAGTTTCAAAGGGGACTCGGGTTCGTGAAATGGGGCTCGTACGGAAATGGATAATTGCTGAGTTTTTTGTTCAAGAAGTTCAAATCATTGTTAAGATATATTTTCTTCCGAGGACTGTGATTCAAAAAAAAGTGTACAACTCCTCCCAGAAGTCTTTTCTTGAAATATTTATTTTTACTGACAAGGCCGATTCGCCACAGTGACTTCTCATTGTCTTCTTTCCCCCTCTCTTTCTCCTCTCTTCGGATGAGAGGAGATTGTACGAAGCATACAACAGGAGCGCTAAGTTTTCAGCCTTGAAAAATAAAAGTACACAAGTCGAAACGTCGCGTTCCGCTCACAAGCCATGCATTTTTCATCCATCCTCTCCTTCCTTCCTTTTTCGTACATTTTTGACGTCGCACTTTAATGCAACGCCTGTGATTGTGATCATGCCACAGCATTTTCACAGCCGCGTTAGAACGCAACGTGTACGTCATTTCTCCAACCAAACAGTAATGAAATATATACAAGGCGCAAATATTTGTATTAATATTTATGCGAATATGCAAGTAAGCCGCTATTTATTAGCTGCCGCTCTATTTCTAGAACAATGCCAATGCTTTGCCCCACACTTCACCTACTTTCAGAGTGCCGTGGATGTGCTGATGACTTCACTGAAAATGTGCGGTTGGCGTCTGTGGCCGGGAGTACTGTGCTTCGCCGTGAGCGCTGTCACCACATCCTGGCAACTGGTGTGGATAAGGGAATGGACGGACGCGAATGGACCAAACAATGCGGCGAACCCGTACGATTCTCGCTGGATCTATGGACTAGTTTGTCTGTCCTTAGCGGCAGGTGAGTAAACCTTAGCCAAGGTACTGCATATATTTACAGCATATTTTGAAAACAAACATGGATGTGCAAAACTTTGGCATATTGTGTACGTATTGCGAGAATTGAATTCATGGAAATCAATCAGAAGGGATGCCATTCATCAGCTCTGAGACAAACGTTTTGGCGCGCATTGATGTCGTTTTAGGAGCCCGATATTTGCACACATATTGTGGGCTTGTTCGGCAGGCAGAGTATACACGGGGGCCTACTGGGAAGCTTAATGGCTAACGTGTCCTCGGCAGTCTCGTTGGAGCACAGATGTTTGTTCAATCGGAACAAAGTGCACGATAGGGTGCGATAATTGTGCGTGCTATATGCAACGTTCGCAGGTGTATTCCTGCCAGGGCGAGCCATCACAGTTATGCACCACACAAACGAACGAGTGCCAGTAAAATAAGTCAGAAATGTAGCGTCTTTTTCTTGTGCAATTGCGTAGCGTTTGCTTAACTTCTTTGTGCGTGTGGTTTGAACGTGATAAACATACACTGTCATCATGATTGGTTTAAAGCTTCAATTTCCGCGCGAGCGTTTTCGTCCGCATATGCGCGAAATGCAGCATGCCACGGCCAGCATCGAAGCCGTCACCAAAACATCGCGAGAGCATCCAGATCAATGCTGCGAGCACAACAGTTTGAATGAAACGTTACGAAAACAATTTGATTTCAAGTCAAAGCCGCAATGGTTCTCGAAAAACATGTTTCAGGTGCCATTGATCACCACGCCTAATTATTAAAAAACATATTTAAATTTTTTCCGTGTTGCAGCAACTTGTGCAAGACTGAGCCATAAAGTTGTACGTACCGCGTTACAAATGATCGACCACCTGTTATAAATTATATTTTTTAGATGCGAAGCAGCTCTTTTACGGGACTCTGTAACACTCACTTCGCGCGAAAGACGACACGCTCTCCTCACCGTGTCTGCAGACGTCCCACTCTCGCTCACCTGCCACGCGCTTGCTCCGCCACCGTGACCGCCGCTCGCTACACCTCCGACTCATCGGTTCACGCGCAATAATCCTTACGTGCACATCACCTACACTTTGAAACATGTGTGCGTCAACTCTCTCCCACTTCACCCCCTCTACTGCTCGCAACGCTCGAGCGCATATCGAGTGGTAACTCTTTTGGCTCGCTTATCTGCGATAGACGTCAGACTCTGGAGTTTTGCGGTCACGCAGTGCCATGCTGCCATCTGTTGACACAGTTTTGAGCAGTGGAACTTCCGACTTTCTTGCACCGTTTGCTGTGCCGCCAGATGCAACTACAGCGTACGAAACAACAATTAAGCTAATTATTAGATCTATTTACGCAATGAACACTCAGAAAAAGAGCTACAAATTTCTCTTCGCTTGTCGGAAGCCTCACGAAACCTCCGTGAAGTGCTTGCTGGTTCACTCGCCTGAACGACGGCGAAAACAAGAGCGGACGCAAAAGCTCCGTGCTCTACGAAAAAAAAGACAGCAGCCTGTGCTACTGTTACGTTGTGAATTGCCACTGACGTAAATGACTTCAGTATTATTGATTTCCGCAGCTGTCGCAAAGCAGAATGGTGATATCGCTAAATAGAGGCCATTGCGAACGTTTAAAACTAACGTACTACTTGCGTTCTCCACAGCCGTTCACTTGAGTTAGTGCGATGATCTAGGTCTCCTGTTATTGTTTTGAGTAGCCTTGACTCGTGGTAACTTTGATTGTGAAGCTTAGCAGACCCTCTTACGGCGATGCGCGACGTGCAAAAGTAGCCAGGTGCCGCCCGCGATAAACACCACACACTCCATGACCACCGGTAATCTGAAGTTGTCGCCACTACAGAGAATTTCGCATGTAGGGCTTTGAAAGCTCTATAGGTCTCTGCTTTAAAAAGAAAATACGAAAAAGTGCGTCATACAAGTAAATCGCAAAATGATCGTGACCATATACAGGTGTCTTGCCGTTGGTCTCCACGGTTACCGGCGCTACCTCGGAGGCATCGGTTTTGCCTCTCGTTGTACACTGAAAAAGTTGACAAGCATGTATCCTCATTTGCAGTATATACAGAATACAACCGTCATCAGAGCATTCAAGCCTGTGTATTAAAACAGTTCAATGCTCAGAAAGCGAGAAATCTACGGAGAATGCTACTGCAAAGCGAAAATCAGCAGGGCCATTCATGCCGGACAGGCGAGCTTCATACCACTGCTCGCAGTGATTGCTCGTGTATGCAGTTCATTGTATTGGCATCACATATATGCCGAAGTTTAATGCATTTAAGCGTTTCACTGTTATTCAGGTCTTGCTAAAAGTGCTGGATATAGTCACAAACAGGACATTTTTGTCTATATATAGCTTCCTAGTTATACAGCCAGCTGTTAACAACGACCTGATTCACAGTGTACAGAACGCACAATCAAGTGCTTGCATCCAACTCGGTGCCATGCGATGCTCGCTTGCACTTAAATTGCCAGTTGCAACAAGCCGAAATATATAAAACGTTTTTTGCCTTGTACCCGCATTTCATTTTGATGAGCTTCTTACTTTTATGAGTCGAGGTTAACTTGAAGGAAGAAGCTTGTCAGAACCCTGATTGTAAGCAAACCCCGCCTAGAAACCAACAAAAGAGGAGGGCCTATTCACGTTCGCTTGCGGACGGCTCTCTGTGCACTACCAATTTATGGCCGGCGCGGCGATAAGGACGCTGGTGGTAGCATTTTTCACAGCGCCGCCTGGGCAGAGCCTGATGTCTACTGAGAGGACGCCGTAAGACAACGCTTTTTCGCCCGCTGAAACGTCCGCCAGTGCGATTACACCTAACCCAGTCGTTGCCGGCATTGCGAGGGTTAGCGAATCAAGTACGGTCATGAATGGCGACGTGTTTACTTGAGTAAACGCTACACTGAGGTTTCCTTCGAACCACTCTTCCAGCACCCGCGTCGACGCCCATTTCGACCGGGTCAACGTAGTGTGTGCCGCTGCTGCTTCGCCTCCCGTGAAGGTTCCCTGCGTGTGAATGGAAGTATTTTTTGTAATTTCATAGTATTGTTACGTAAGGTAAGGTAACTTGGGGGGGTATTTAATGAACACTCAGTCTGCGACCACAGTATAATGATGATGATGATTCCACAGCCAAGGCTCGTTCGTACCCACTCTGGGGGATCGCAGTAGAAACAACGTCGTCTTCCTTCTCTACCTGCGTTTCCCATGTTTTTCCTGGTAGTGACACTTCGTATCATTCCTCCGGTGTCAGACGAAGCCCTCTGGGCGAGTCATTTTTGTATTCCTCGTGTAAACGGCTTCAGGCGGGCAACATTCGTCACCTCTGTCTTGCATGAACATCGGTCACTAGTAGTGACACGTGCAATTTCATAGTTGACCTCGCTCAGACGATGGGGTATCACGAACAGACCGGCGTAGTGTGCCAGTAGCTTTTGGCTCAAGCTACGTCTGCGTATTGGGGTCCACACTCACACTAGATCACCGGGCCATAGGTTACATGCCTGTGTTGACTGTCGTAGCGAGTTTCGGAGGACTCTTGCGCTGCCAGTGTATGTAAGCAGGCAAGTCGATGTGTCTTTTCCGCATGACACAGTATCCGCAATCATTAAATCATCATGGAAGACAAAAGGAAAGATGACATCCGGCGTATGTCGAGGTGAGCGAGCGTAGAGCAGATAGAAAGGGGTTTAACCTGTCGTTTCGTTTTTCGCCGTGTTGAAGACGTACTTGACGAATGGTAATACTTCATCCCAGTTTTTGTGGTTGGAGGCGACGTAGATTAACATGTTGATGAACATTCAGTTTGTGCACTCGGTGAGGCCGCTAGTTTGTAGATGATACGCAGTTGAGTGTCGTAACTTGGAGGCACACAAACGAAGTAATGATTCGACAATCTCAGTGGTAAATTGTCGTCCACTGTCGCTCATTATTATGCGAGGTGGCTCGTATCGGAAGATGACTGAATGCAACAGGAACTCTGAAACTTGGACTGCCTTGGTGTAGGATAAGGCAGCCATCTCGCAGTACCGCGTCAGGTAGTCGGTGCTTAAAATTATCCACTGATTACGTTTTGAGAAGCGTAGAAAGGTCCCATCAGATCAACGCCAACCTTTTCAAAAGGGGAACCAGGAGCGTTTACGGGTTGCAGGTGACCAACTGGACCCGAGGTGGGCCGCTCCTGGCTCTAACACTGCGTACAGATGGCCAAGTATTTTTGAATTGTCTTGCTCATTTTCAGCCAATAGAACCACTCTTTTGTGCAACTAAGTGTTCATGTGGTTTCTAGATGGCCAGAAGTGGGGTCATCATGCGTAAAGCGCGAGACAGACGTGCGATTTTCTGTGCGATGCGGCGTGCGGTGCGACGATGTGACAGTGGGAGTGGTGACGTTTCGTGACGTATCATCGCATCGCACCGCCGCATAGCCGGTGAGGCGAGCATCAAACCGGCAAGATATTTTCGTCGTTGTATCGCACCACCGCGTTGGAGCAGCCAATCAGAACGCGAGCAGACGAGTGAAGTCGCGCCACTATTACTGTCATCTTCCAGTAGCCGCTCCCATCACCCGTGATCCAGGCCAGTTCAAGCGAGTCGACGGAGCGGTGCGAGCGGGGATTGCCGACTGCGGTGACAAACATCGTGTACATTTCCCTGGTGACGTGATATTATTCCGGATTGAATAAATTGATGTCTTGAGTGTGCCATTCCTGCACGACAACGTCCGTTTCAAAACCATTAGCGAAACCGGAGATTGTGAGCAGCGATGCAAGGTCATTTGGCAGGTAAACACGGCGACCAGCGTTTCTGCGCTGGCTCGCTTTGCTTCCACCTTTCTGATGTCATCGAGAAAGTAATAGCATATGCCAACGCAATACGTACGAGTGCAGAGCTTAATAGTGTTGTCAAAAACAAGCACTCGATGGCGAGCTTGCGTGAGAACGGCGTAGGTGACGGGCGGCGCCTGCCATGCTAAGCATACCTGTAGAAGTCGTGAATAATCAGCTATTACCGCTGTTGCGACGGGCTTGTCGTTAACGAAGACATTTTATTCATTATATTTTTGGGGGGAACGAAGTGCGGCTGTGCAATGTTGTTTGTTTTGAGCTTCAATACAAGGATACAAAGTCGTCCGACCACGCATACTGAGGCATCGCATGGGAGTGGAGCAAGTCGCTGATAGTTCCTTTGCACCCGTGTGTCCCAAAACGTCGCATGCGGCACTCCGCACCGTTCGACACTGCACGCGGCATCACACGGAAAATCGCTCGTCTGTCTCGCGCTTTAGACACAGAACAGACGTTTGGAGGGACGCAGGAACAACCAGCAAAAGTGGGCGCTCATCTTGGACAAGTTTCTTTGGTAAAGAAGACCATTTCGGATTCAGAATCGGCCTTCGCCTAATGGCTTTCTCACTCCAGGGAAGAGAGCTTTCAAGCTTTGGTCATTACGCTACTCAGCGGCGAAAGTCACGGCATCGGGAAAGTCAGACGACAGAGAAGCGATAAGGTGGTCAAAGTTATCGGCTTCACAATCTGTCGTCGGTAGCGGCATCATGGAGAGGCAAACCGCGTCAGCGTGTAGACGGTCAGTCTTGTATTAAATGGTGAAGACATATTCTTGCAAATAAATGGCCCATAATGTGAGGCGGCCGGATGGGTCATGAAGGTCAACCAGCCAATACAGGGAATGGTGATCTGTGACGATAGTGAACGGGCTACCATAGATGTATGAGCGAAACCATTGCACGGCAAAGACTACCGCTAGGCAATCTTGTTCAGTCACTGTGTAGGTGCGTTTAGGCTTGGTTAAAGAACAAATTGCGTACGCCACAACGTGTTCCTGCTTGCCAGAACGGTCAACGAGAACGGCACCGATACCGATACCACTTGCTTCTGTGTGAATTTCCGTGGGCGACAAAGGATTGAAGTGACGAAGCATTGGCTGGGAATTTCAGCGGGTGAAGCACTTCAGCTGGTGAAAAGCGGCATCACACGCGGAGGTTCACTAAAACGGGCTGTTCTTGCGTAGAAGGCTCGTCAGGGGGGAAAGGACATCCGCAAACCTGGGTACGAACCGGGGGAAATACGAGCAAAGCCCGATGAAGCTACGCAGTTGTTTCACGGATTTAGGACGCTCAAACGATTCAACGGCCGCTGTCTTTTGTGCGTCAGTTTGGATGCCATCTTTGTCGACGAGATGTCCCAACACCAATGTCTGTCTTTCGCCAAAGTGGCACTTTTTTACAAGGCCAGCAACAATACAAGGCCAGCTTTTTCAATGCAGTTGAGTACGAGGTCTAGGTAAGTGTTGTGCTCCTCAAACGTACGTCCATCATTTTTGGACGTACGTCCAAAAAGGATGACATGGTCAAGGTTGCTTCTTTACCTGCGCTTCCCTCGTTTTTCCTGGTAGTGTCACTTCCTATCAATATATTCTATTGCTCTACTAAACCTGTACCATTCGGGGTAATTCAATTACACTTTCTTGCAAATAAATACAGTATAGTTACTGCTTTTATTTCAAAATTATGTTGCAACCAGTCTTCTTCATCAGTTCTCGTCCGGACGCATATGCGAATGTCCTGTCCGACACCCAGTCCTGTGCGCGATAGCATATTGAAGAGCTCGTTCCGCTGAAATTCTGGTGTCGACGTCGGCGTCCCTGCTTCTGACCGAAGTATCATTTTCTGTGCCCGTAAAAGTGGGAAGAATGGAAATAAAGAATACTTACGTCATTTCAGCTAAAGGGAATTATGTGTACATGCAAAGCATCGGACGCTAACGCTTACACTAGCGGTGGCTTTGACGCTGGCGGTCATCGCGGCGTTGCATACGAGAAAAACCTGCGGAGGTGCAAAGCACGTG
Source organism: Rhipicephalus microplus (assembly GCF_043290135.1). Taxonomy (NCBI): domain Eukaryota; kingdom Metazoa; phylum Arthropoda; class Arachnida; order Ixodida; family Ixodidae; genus Rhipicephalus; species Rhipicephalus microplus. The sequence goes on from NW_027464586.1 coordinate 28,099,474, forward strand.
GTGATAAACCAGCGTTTTATACTGGAGCATGCCAATCACTGCCAATAGGCAATGAAAGACAGAGAACTTCAATTTTTTTTGTCAATTTGAGATTTATTTTCTGTACGTGCAACAGAAAAAACGAAGCAAAAGCAAAAGGCTACATAGCCTGACGACGGCTTTTGCTCCGGAATACAGTCTGGCAAAATAAAATAAAATAAAAACTAAAAATAACATGTCATACACAACTTAGCCGCAATTAGAGAACATCATTATATACAGATACAATTTGCAAATTCTGATCACACATGTAACCATCACAAATATAAAGAAAGAACAGGACAGTAAATAGTAATGAAATACCTAATAAACATCGTAATATATACAATAGGTGAGGTAAGGAAAGCATCTGGAGACACATACATTCCTAAGCACCTTGAACAAACAATGAGCAAAAAAAAACAACAACAAAAGGACACAAATAGTGTACTCAAAGCAATTGGGACCCAGAAAGTAATAAATAATCCAAATTTCTGTATTAAGTGTATTCAATACAATTATAAAGGAGAAATTCCTTGAACTTATTTTTGGAAGTTTTCTTATTTAGGTCAAGTACGTCACCCAGTTTGTTGAGGAGACTCGGTATTTGATAATCAATATGTTGTTGACCATAGGTTGTTCTAGTTTTCGGTGTTCTTATACTATGTGTACGGAGATAGTACTGAGCACATCGAGAAGAATCGTACATGGGGTATAGTTTATTATTTTGGATATACAATAATAACTTATAATAATATATTTGGTTTGCTTGTAATATGAGATATTTAGGGAATAACGGACGTGCGCTAAGACCTTGTGGAATACCGTAATATCTCTCGAATAGTCTTAGTACCTTCTTTTGTAGTGTAAGTAATGTTTTATAGTTTTGAGCCGTCGTTGTTCCCCAACATAAGACACACTAACTTAGCCTGGAATATATCAGTGTATATTATAACGCTTTCTTTAGCCAAAGTGGTAATAACGGACATAGTTTGTACATACATCTAACGCTTCTACTTAGATCTGATGCCAACTTATTTATATGTTCATTCTAGGAAAGGCCTTCCTGGAACCACACACCCAAGAATTTCTGTACCTTGACTTGTTCTTAAGTCTGACCCTCAAAGGAGACACTTAAACTTATATTTCGTGGCTTATTATTGGGTGCAAACAATATATATTTAGTTTTACTCGCGTTTAGCCGCAACTTGTTTAGTTTAATCCAGGAAGACAACTTATTTAGATATGTGTTTACAGACTTTTCAAGTTGAGAGATCGATGAACCAGCAAAAAGTATATTGGTGTCGTCAGCCTACATGATTAACTTAGGAGAATCCGGAATGCTACACAATTTATTTACATAAACTATAAACAACAGAGGACCAAGTATCGATCCTTGTAGGACACCTTTGTTGACCCTCGCACGGGGAGATGTCTCTTGATTAATAGCGACATACTGATAGCGGTCTGTTAAGTAATTTTGAATTAACCTATTGGCAACGCCACGGACACCGTAGTTATTAAGTTTTTCTAAAAGAACACTGTGGTGCACGGTGTCGAATGCTTTGCGGAAGTAAACAAAAAGACCAAGAGTATATAGCTTTTTCTCAAAATTGGTTAGTATCTCGTTTTTAATATTGAGTAATGCAAGCTCGGTGGATTTACATTTTTGAAAGCCAAATTGGGCATCACTTATTACATTGTACTTCGCAAAAGATTTTTGTAATCTAATATTAATAGCGCTTTCAAAAACTTTTGACAGAATCGGAAGTACTGATATCGGTCGGTAGTTTCCAATCTCTTGGTCATTACCACCCTTGAAAACCGGACATACGCGAGCTATTTTTAATTCATCGGGAAATACGCCGGTAACAAGAGTTAAATTAATAATATGTGACAATGCAGGTGATATAACATCAGCGACGTATTTTATTGGTATAGCTTTAATATCATCGTAACCTGCTGCACAATGGTTTTTTATCTTTGTTATTAATTCTTCGGTTTCATGACATGAGATAGTGTGCAGAACTATAGAGTTAAATAAGCGACAGTCATTCACAGGCAGTTGTGTATCCTCGTCATACCCCGCATCATCGAAATCACAACTTTTTATGAAGTAGTTATTCATTGCCGTTGCCACCTCTCGGTTACCAAGGCCACTAGAGTTTTCCGAAACCCTAGGAATGTGGCTTTGTTTTATTTGACCAGAAAGATTTCTAACCTCGCCCCAAATTTTGCTCGGATTATCACTTATTCTACTAAATAAATTCTCATAATACCTGAATTTAGCGCGCCTTATTTCACCATTTAGATGGTTTCTGTATTTTTTGAACTCACTGAGTAATTTGATATCTCGTGTCTTTATAAACGCATGAAACATGTTGTTCTTCTTTGTAATTTTTTTAAATAGCGCATTACTTATCCAAGGTTTTCTAATTTTCTGGCGTTTTGCGTTCTTCACAGACACCGGGAAAGCTTCATCATAACATTTTATGAGTTTATTAATGAATAGCTTGTATGCCAAGTTAGCATCCCTTTCTTGTAACACGTGGTTCCAGTCTGTTGCAATAACACGATACCGGAAGATTCCAAGCGTATCAGCGTTGATCTGACGAGACCGTACTTTTTTATTGCTTTTGCAAGTACCATTGGAAGAAGGAATGGTGCAAAAGATCGGTAGATGATCGCTTATATCTACTACCAGCGATCCAGCGACGCAAGACGTTGGGAGTGTGTTCGTCAAACATATATAAAGTAGTGTCGCAGTCTCTGCAGTTAGGCGGGTTGCCTTAGAAATTACGTTATTACAGGCAAAGGAATTTGCCAGCGCTATTAACTGCCCTGAAGTTGCATCCTGAGAAAGCATATCGATGTTTACATCGCCCATTATCACAAATGGAAAGCCAGTAGGACACAAGTAGTCAAAAACGTCTTCAATGAATGAAATGAATTTTGTTTTACACCCCGAGGGTGGTCTGTAAACGATCACAGCGAATGCTTTTTCTAAGCGAACCATGAGGCACTCTACAACTTCATTAACCAGGGAAAATTGAGGGACAACTTCATGCTTCAAGGATTGTTTGACGTAAATAGTCACTCCACCACCTCTGCCAATGGGACGCACTATGCCATTGTAAGTGTAGTTCTCAAAACATGGTGGATCTTCGCCTACAGTTAGCCAGGTTTCAGAGAACAGCAACAAGTCAAAGCTAAATGTAAGGGAGCTAAATATACTGAGGATCTTATCTGTCTTGTGGCGTATGCTGCGTGTGTTTAAATGAAAAACTTTTATGCACCTGCGCGCAGCCCCAAGAAGACCATTCGCAGAACTGCTATCATGATAGTCATCACTAGGTATTGCTGTATCGGTGCTCATCTTAAACGAACGTATATCAGTTTGTGCATGTTAAAAAAAAACAAATGTTCACTCTGTGGCAGTTCCGCCCCCTTCCACGGTCATCTTGGCAAGATCATCTGCGTTTCTTATCTTTAGTATAGGCGAGGTTTCGTTTCTACGAGCAAATATCTTGCCCCCCGATGTCCAGACAAATTTCCAACGCATTTTCTTCTTTCTCTGAATAGCTGATCCAAGAAGCTGTTTTCCGTGTTTCGTCAAGTGCTCATTGACATATACTGCAGAAGACGTCTGGCTGCCCAGGTCCTTGCTGTCAATTCTTTCTTTTACTTGCTTAGAATGGCAAGCTTCTTTGTCCTGCGCACAAATTTAACACAGAGACCCGCAGTCAGCTTTTAGTTAACGCGCGCTCTGCCCATTTTTGTTGGTCGACAACGTACAGTAAAAATCTAACACTGGCACTACTTTGGAGATTCAGACCCAGTGTCTATAGATAAGGGATGGCCAGTTAAAGGATGTGCAGCGCGAGGAGTCGGTTTTTTTTTTCAATCAAGATACTCGCTACGAGAAGCCACCTGCGCCGGAATTTCGAGGTGAGAGGGGTTCATAGGGGAAGAAAGTGACAGAAGCAGACTCGCTGGCGCAATGGGAGTTAAAAACTAATAGAAGCGATTCCTCGAAGAGAGAGAGGAGATAGCCCAGACACTGCCTGCGTTGGTGTTGCGAGGCGAGAGGGGGGGAGCGTAGGAGATGGAAGGGGCCCGCGTGCCCTGTAAGGGAGCTGCCTGCGTCGGCTTTGCGAGGCGAGAGAGAGGAGAGTAGGAAGGAATGGCGAGAGGGGGTGACGCGCATTCGCAATAAGTGTGGAAGCGTCTCTGCCAGGGATGTTTAAAGAGGAGAGTGGGGAGAGCGAGTTGACCCGACCTGCTTCAGCGTTGCGTGGCGAGAGAGGTGGAGTGTGGAAAAGGAGATCAGGGAAGGGGCACTCACGCGCTGTAAGGATGGTAACGCCTCACACCGGACGGAGCTGCATCATCAGACACTTGGGATATAAAGTATTTAAAAACTTGATTGTGAATCGCAACCAAGCGATTTGCGTGGCAATCAGGTGCTTTACCACCGAGAGGTGCTTATATGGCTTGAAACTGCCTCAGAAAAACAAAGTCATTCTATAAATATAAAGTAACATATTAAGTCTCCCTGACACAGATAATATTTTGTGGTAGGAGCGTACACTATTGAATCGCGCATGGCATTATATGTGTTTGTGCAACGAGTGTATGTTTTAAAGACCCACCCAATTAAAACACTTCACTGTCCTACACTGATTCGAAAAAGGAAAAGCGTTGCGCCATTGGAAGTCTAGAACTGTACGGTGTGGCTAACGCTTGTGGATGTATGAGCAAAGTATTTCAAGTGACAAACAAATAAAGAAACGGTGCTTGCAGGAGGCACTGCAGAATAGTTTGACATGGCCAATGTATTGCGCACTGTTACGGAAGACGGCGACGCCAACACGGTCCCGAAGGCGCAACTGCTCCGATCTCCTCCAACACGGTCACAAGCCGTTTGGTTGCGTAGGTTTCTCAGCTCGCGACTGCTTCTGCGCAGAGCTTATAGACGAGCAGACGTGACGATGGTGAGTTAAACAAGGTTTATGTACAGCATAGATACAGAGGCATTACAAATTCGACACTGGGGACGACAGTTTAGAGACTCGAAGAGCCGAGCTCTCTTCTCAGACACATAGATCTACTGCTCGCGACGCACCGCAGGGCTTTTTTTATATGCACCGGGAGGATTTTTTGAGTAACCAAATGGCCAACCAGAGGCGCCACTGGCCGTGAGATCAGAATCCTCCAATGGGGTCACCGCTGGGCCGCGTCAATCTCATCGAATCCGAAGCCGCTGCGCGTGGTTGTAGCCAAGGACGAGTGACATCGCCACAAATTGCGTAAGACTCGTCAGACAGGAAGGCGGCTATTGCTGCAACAGACTCCCTGTGCGTACACGACAGAAAGGCACCGCCACGTGATGACGCCGTTCAGTTCGCGTCAGGTGGGCTGGCATGCTGGCCTTGACACAGATTGCCTTTTTTAGAGGCATGGACGTTCGGTGTGGACTCGCAGGTATAACAGCATCATCTTTCGTGTTTCTTCGGCGTGGTTGAGGCGTGCACCGAAAACCGCCGCGAAGCTAGTATTTGACATGCCAATACGGCAAAAACTATAACATCACATACTTAAAAAAGCCCTGACTGCGAAAGCTTTGTTTGTGACTATTACGGGCGAAGCTTCCCAGGGTTTCGGTCGTTCCTTCGTAGTATGCTGCAGCAGCCAATTCCAATTAGTTGTATTATTTGTTCATCATATGGCATGTTGTGTGTATGATCTTGAAAACATCACTTGAAAGGAGCAGTTGTTTTCACATAGTGGACATATAAAGAAGATAGATAGCGCTCTTATAATAAACTGGCTAGTTGGTTTGCGGTGGATGAATGCGTTTTGGAAGGCTCCAGATTGACTACGCACATAAGTGTTCTTACATGCATCAAGCTTGTGGGAGTGCAAGTACGCCGCCCCCATTAGGTTTCCTTGTATAGCTTAGAACATTCTTTACTTAGGGCAGTCTTCGTAGTGCTCTGCGTCCTGTAGTTATTGAGTGGGACAATTCAGCTACTCGCAGACTCCGCTTGATTCCTGTCCAAAATACTGAAAAAATGGCACCTTGAAAAATACTGTAAAATGTTAAGAATGGGGGGTGGGTCTGAAAACGGAGGGTAGAACAGAGTGTGATTGAAGACGAAGCTGACGCCAAGTGTAGAATATGTGAGGTTGAGCGAAAATTGGAGAATATGATGGTTGTGCAGAGTGAAATGATAATGAAAATCGCTGAGCTAGAGCCTGCGTTGGTGACAGAACAAGAAAAAAACGAGGGCGAATGGAGAAAGGCTTAGGTCAGCTGTGAAGGCACTAGTGAAGGTGAACAAAGCAGCAGCCGATGGCGAGAGCAGTAGGACACCCACACCCAGAATGGCGGATAAGCAAGTGAAAACTGGCTCAGAAAAAAACATGTTCAACCTTTTCAATGGTCACAACACCCAGCTTCCGCGAAGAAGTTTGGGGGTTGGGAGGGGACAAAGCAGTTGACGGTATAAGCGCAAGTAATCTTCAGCTGCGGGACACTCTATCAGAAAAGTCGAAGCACATATTAATTGCCGGGGACACCAATTTTAATTGATGCACAGAAATAATCAAAGAGGCAACCCGAGGGATTCAATAGGGATGTTTCCAGGACATAGTCTACAATCAGTACTGAGGCAAGTGAGAACAAACTCACAACTAAAGCTAATAGACAAAACCTCAGGATAATTGCGGGCGGTTTGAACGATGTCTTGAATGAATAATCTGGAAGACTACTGACCACATTGGCAAAAGGGGTTCATGACATGCACGCCATTTTTCCTCGGGTGCATGTAGTGGTATGAACGATACCAGAGGTACCGCTGCGTGACGGCAACCTACAAAAAGTGGTTGTTAACGCAAACATGGCGATGTGGCAGATGAGTCCAGATAAATCCTTTGATGTAGCCGAAATAAACATAGAGGTGCAGAGGTTGGGTGGTTTTCAAAGAGACTGAATTTACTTTGATAGGAGGCTAGATCTTGAGCTGGGTTGGGTTGACGAGTGGAAGAGCGCGCGGTAGCTTTTTTGGGGGGCACGTAAGCCCATCTGGGTCCCGGATAGCTAGTTACGAGAAAAACAACGAGGGAGACTCTTTGACAGGTGGTATAGACAGATGCGATTCCAAGGTGGAACGAATATCAAAAACAGGAGGTGTCTGGGGGAGAAATTGTCGTAGGCATGTTGGCCGAGCAAATTCAGATGTAGGGTATATTAACATGCTGGGTGGCAGGAATAGGTTGAAGTAGGGAGAAATAGAGAAACAGCTCAGGGAAGAGAAGCTGACGGTATATGAGTTTGTAGAACACTACGTGGCAGGAATAGGTTGAAGTAGGGAAAGATAGAAAAACAGCTCAGGCAAGAGAAGCTGACAGTATATCAGTTTGCAGAAACACTTCTTATGAATATGAGACAACCATCTCGCAATCCGAACAACGCATGAGAATATTGTAATACGACAGAAGGCATGAAGAGTGGAAACTTGGGCAAGGTGGTAGGACATAACTGAATGTAGGAACAGCGCAACCTAGATGTGGTTACTTCGTAACTACGGAAGTAAAAAAAACAAGGACAGAAGAGAGCTCTTACTTTCAACAAAGATTTAATATCGGAGTGGTGTACATATATAGGCGAAAAATGGAGAAAATTGGGCATGCGTAGAAGGGTGCAGGAACAACCACTGCAATTGAATGAACGGCAAAACTTTTGTATCTTGTCGAATGAGCTGAAAACAAGTACACACGTAGCTTAAAAATTGTCGACTTGCGCAATATCTTTTTGCAGCAACGCAACCGATGGGCAACATACACATTTACCGTCAAAATTATTTATTTGATAAGCTTCAATTATCTCACGCGTTGCCTATGAGTTGAGCTTGCCTAATACCTCGGAACACTCAAAACTGGCACGCATCCGCAGTCTCAATTGAATGATTTGTGGGGTTTAACGTCCCAAATCAACGATATGATTATGAGAGACGCCGTAGTGGAGGACTCCGAAAATTTTGACCACCTAACGTACACCCAAATCTGAGCACACGGGCCTACAACATTTCCGCCTCCATCAGAAATGCAGCCACCACAGCCGGGATTTGATCCCGCGACCTGCGGGTCAGCAGCTGAGGCACCCGCAATCTCGGCCACTGGATTCCGAGGTGTCCATGGACTACATTGTGGACATTATTATTGTTCTCTCCTAAACGGTCATTGAGGCACCTTCCGGTTTTCTCTATGTATACTATTCCGCACGATAGCGGAATAAAATAGGATGTATGGCACCAATAGAACAAGGTACACAGTGCGTTCTGTGTTTCACAGTGCATCTTGCTCTAATAGCAGCTGGATTATTCACCAGCTTACAAAGCTCTGAAAGCCTTTCTGGGGCGGAAAATACAGCAGTGACACCAGCGCGTTGACCGATTTTTTTTTCGGCTGATGCTACACGTTATGCAGATAAGAAACTGCAACACAGTTCATGAGAACTGTCGCGTTGTGAGGCTGATATCGCCCTCGCTTTCCTTGATTTCAACTTTGCTTCAAAAGTTTTTCCGCAACTGCAGAAATGAGGGCGTTAGAGTAACCAGCGCTTCAGAGGCGCTCTACCTGTGCTTTGAAAGTGCATTGCGTCGTGTGCGCGAACGAATTAGCGTTCACCAGGCAAACATTAATGATACCCCTTTTCACCAATTTTGAATGAGCTGAGTGGAAGGGTAGAAGTGGCAAACCCCTTTTACCTTTCCACTCACCTCATTCTAAAATTAATGAAAAGGGGTATCATTAATTTTTGCCTGGTAAACGCTCTTAAGAGGTCATACCCGCAATCGATGCAATGCAGTTTCAAAGCACAGGTAGAGCTCCTCTTAAGCGCTGGTTACTCGAACGCCCTGATTTCTGCTGCTGTGGAAAAACTTTTGAAGCAAATTAGAAAACTAGAAGGGCGAGGGTGATCTCTTCCTCGAATCGCGTTAATTCCCATGAACTGTGTGGCAGTTTCTTATCTGCATAACGTGTCGCGTCGACTGGAAAAAATCGGTAATTGCGCTGGTGTCACTGTTGTAAGTTCCGCCCCGGTAAAGCTTCCAAAGCTTTGTATGTTAGTGAATAATTCAGGTTCTATTAGAGAAAGAGGCACTGTGAAACACAGAACCTGCTTTGCACCTTGTGTTAATGGTGTTGTATAGCTTATTCCGCTATCATGCGGAACGGTATACACAGGGCAAAGCGGAAGGTGCCTCAATGATCGTTTAAGGGAGCACAATAATAATATGTACAATGTATTTCAAGGACACTTCAGAATCCACTGCCGAGACTGCGGCTTCGTGCCAGTTTTTGAGCATTGCGAGGTATCAAGCAAGCAAAACTCGCAGGCCACGCGTGAGATAATTGAAGCTTATCAAGAAATTAAGTTTGACGGTAAATGTGTAAGTTGCCCATCGGTTGCGTTGTAGCAAAAGAGATTGCGTATCTCGAACTTTTTTAAGCTAAATGAGTATTTGTATTCAGCTCGTTCAACAAGAGACAAAAGTTTTGCCGTCATCCAATTGCAGTGGTTGTTCCTGCACCCTTCTACGCATGCCCAATTTTCTCCCTTTTTCACCTATATATGAACACCACTCCAATAATAAATTTTTGTCAGTTCTCTTTTCTGTCTTTGTTTTTTCGCGTCCGTAGTTTAAGAAGTAGCTACTTCTAAGTTGCCCTGTTCCTACGTTCAGTTACAACAGAAGGCAGCAAAAATGTTGTTGGTATTGGGGTATTTATTTATAAAAGTACAGACCGGCAACAGGCCAAGCAAAAGTGCAAAGAATATTTATTGGGTAAAAAGGAAAGTGGCAGGGCTTACGACGTTTTCGGTATTTTATATACTTGTGAATAGGAAAAAAGCCAGAAAGAAAATAAAAAGTGGTGCAGTGCATCGAAAATAACAATGACGAACTAGAGGAAGAAAGCGGGGTAAATATATTAGGAGATATGAATGTGCACATAGAAGATATGAATCAATATACTGACCCAACAGGCAGAATGACTATAGATATGCGGGAAAATCATGACTTCATCATGTGCAACAACACCGAAAAGTGTGATGGGCAGATAACACGAGAGGTGAGAAGGCTGCAGTCAACCAAAGATTACGCAATGTTGTCGCGTATAAGGTATGATTGGCTAATGGTGATGAACATAGATGAATATGGGTGCAGAAGCTCAGGTAGTGATCACAAACGTATTAGGCTGAGTTTCGAAAGAGAAATGAAAATGGTAAGGAGGCATTATAAGCAGCCAAATGTAATATTCATTAGGCAAATAGAAATAAATACAATCAAGGTTGACAAATTATTCACCAAGAATACGAAAACAGAGTGGACGTACGAAAATCCGGCTCAGTTGTTTGAGTTATTTGTTAATGTATGAGTCAAATCAACCGAAAAAAGCGGACACAAACCCAAGAGATGGTGGGGTGAGGAAGTTAAAAGAGCCATACAAAGACATCAGAAAGCCTCCAGAGAGCACAGGTATGATAAACAGAGGGGTTAAGTGGAAGATGATGTCAAAAGAAAATTGGATAACGTTTTCAGCTAGGAAAGGGAAGCGTACGATTTGATAAGTGAAAAGATTGAAAGAAAGGGATGGCGGAGGAAAACAAAAAGGATAGAAAGAAAACTGCAAACTTTTCGCACCACCTCAATTCTCTGAGTAATAAGAGAAGCCTGGAACAGAGGTTTATAACTGAAGTTCAGTGACTAGGCTAGAAGGGGTTGATGCAATGAAGTTCATAAGAACAACGATGACAGAAAAATTTAAACACCAAGGAAGTGCTGCATGCGCCATACCAGATAAGGATGAATCAATAAGCACAGTGGCTCAACTGGGACAACGAGAGTGGGAAAGGGCAAAGAAAAAGGTTCTTAACAGCACATCAACAAGGCCTGACAGCCTCCCAATTTCAATAATACAGAAACTAGGACCTATCTTTAGGCAAACATGAAGAGAGGCAGTGAGAAAGCAATAACGACTAGTGAAGACCCGAATAGGTGGAAAGTACGCAAGATGAGCATGATTTATTAAGGGAAGGGTGAGAAATCTGATATAAACAACTGCCGTCTTATAACAGTGACGTCAGTATTCTACAGGCTGGTGATGTACGTAGTTTAGGAAAGAGTACAGACATCGGTAGAGAATTAGTGGGTGCTGGGAGAACTACAAATAGAGTTCCGTAAACAAAGAAGGTTAAAGCATGATCTCTTTTTATTTATGCTGAGTATTGAGATAGCAAAAAAAAAGAACACAGGCCCCTGAGGTTGGCATTTCCAGATATCAACGAAGCTTACGATAGTTTGATTCAAACATATTTGTGGCGAATACTCGGCACACTAGATGTAGAAGTTTGAATGATTAATATTTTAAAGGATATCTGTAAAAGTAACAAATCACTTATAAAATAGGAAAAAAATGTATTCGAACCTATGAAGATACAGGGAAAGCTTCAATAGAGACGTTCCGTCTCACCTTTGCTATTTCTGCTGTATCTTCAGGGACTAGATTACAGCTTCTCTTCTGCCAAGCAAGAAAAACACGTTGAACAGTCATTATTACATTAATACTTGTATGTACCAGCATTGATGTGTGCCATTGATATTATATTATTACCAACAAGGATGATCTGTGGGGATTAATAGACCTCTGTCGTTTCATGGTGATAGGTTAAACTTGAAGGTTGAGTAAGAAAAAATTGGCAATCATAATTTTTATTGATAACGCAGGCAGTGAGCATAAGATACAGGAAGTAAAGCTAGAAATAGTGGATAAAAATGCAAGAATTTGGACATGTGTACAAAAAATAGGGCTGAGTACCTAAGGGAGCACGAAAGATATTTATTAATTAAGAGGAACAGAAATGCAGCTGTAGTGAATAAGAGGGAACTTAAGAACTACAATAGTTATGACGTTGAGAGAGGGAATTGAGGGAATTAGAAAGGTGTCATGGAACTGGGCTAAACGTTCGGCAATGCGGTTTTGATCGGAGGTTCAAGAAAGATTGGAAAATAAACAACTTGGTTTGGGTAGACTTGCTTTGGGAGCCCATGGTCTTGTGCATCATATCAGAGGCGCAAGAAAGATTGGAAATTAAACAACGTATTTTAGGCAGACTTCCTTTGGGAGCCCACGGGAGTCTTCCGAATCAGGGGGTACAGGGTGAAATGGGATGAACATCGTTCGAGTGCAGGGAAGACAGCAGCAAGATAGAACTTGAGAAGCGATTGAGAAAATGGAACAGAATCCTTTGGCTAGGAAGCCTTTCAGCTACTTGTACATGAACACTGTTTACACGAAATAGAGAAAGAAAACTCGAAAATTGTCACGTACGTATTTAGGCAACAGCAGAATACGAAGACAACAAGAAACATCAGTTAAGAAGAAGGGGAGGGAAATATAGAGAGACAAGTGGGAGATAGTAATGCTTACAAAATCATCGGAGTCCTAACAATGTTTCTAGCAAGAAAGTGCAAAAGAAAAGATCTACGATGATTCTCGGGGTACTTCTGTGCTGTTTGAGGTCAGAATGGGATTATTGTGAACCAAGACGTATGGAGCCTAATACGAAGGCACAGGCACGTTATGTAGCGCGTATAAGGAGGATGAAAAATTGGCTAAACATTTTGTAATATTGTGTGGAGGGCTCCACCCGATAGTTCAAGATAATGGCGCCAAATTTTTCAAAGCATTGAGGTTTCGGGACAGTGAAGGAAAACTAGACTTTAAATGGGTAGAAACAGGAAGCAAACGCGACGCATGGTGGTGCTGCTACTCTGGACAGGCAGTGCCATCTTTGGTAGACAAGTAGACATCGCGGATGTATATCGTGCGTTTTCCCTTCCCGCCAATGCACTGCCGCTTGCTTGCGTGCTCGTGCAGGGAGCGTGTGCTGTGGTCGAGTCACCTCAAAATGTACCGCCTGCATTGAGGCTTGATGATGATCTCTGAGCTGGACAAGCACTTTTGACAAACTAATCTAAGAAAAGGAGTAAAGCAAATCAAGTTTATAATACGGGGCAGACGACGGAACGCGGGGACACCCGAGTAAATACGAATGCACTTCTCAAGCCCTTTTCGATAATACCGCGTACTACGTATGCTTCGAGGCAAGTCTCATTCTGCTGACATGAAGCCGCGTACTCTATCGATGTGCTGTGTTGACGTTTATTGAAACCATGTAATTGTTGCTCTGGTGTGGTATTTTGCATTTGCAGCCGTGTATTGGCATGTAACTTTGCGGTGTGCTAAAAGAATAATTGAAACCTAAAGTTATATGGTAATAGCATTAAAATGTCCGAGAAGCTTCATAGTCATGTTCGTCGTGCCGTGGAAGCATGACCTGGGGACGTCGCCGTGAAGCAGCAAGCTGAAGTTTAACAACAGCGAGTCAAGTTGAAGCACTCGCCTCGTTTTTTTTCGGCTCTCGTGTCATACTTTGTCTATCTTCGCGAACGCGGCTGTGTTGGGGCTTTTGCTTGCTGGGAAACAAATACAGCTTTACATGTAGCGAGCATTTGTTGGTATTGTCTGCATTGTTGTGGCAGCCCACAAAACAGTACACAAACACCACCGGAACTACGTCAAGAATATGCGGTGGCACTGTCTTGGTAGGCAAAAGACGAACTGCCTATCAAAGTTTCTGCTGGGTTTTCAAAGGTGCATGAGGTATTCTCAGTCAAGCAACAAAATAAACAACAATATACTGATTAGCTGCGTCGCGGTTGGATGTGATCGCTTCTGACAACTTAGTTTTTTTTTGTTGGCGCACATCGCAACCCTCAGCGCTTATGGCAGAAGTTACGTGTGGACGTCGCTATAATTTTAACCATAATGTCGACATCGGCCTACCTGTGTTTACAAACACAGAATAGGTCTATACTTCAAACCTCGCCGACGCATCCGTGAAACCAGCTTCTATCACGGAAAGGCAACTTTGCACAGCGAGCATCTCGGGCCAAACTGACGGAGTGGTGCCTGCACAACGCGTTGCGCGTGTAACGCACGCGCTTCCGTTTCGGTGAAACACACCGACTCGCTTGCGACCTCACCCGCGTCTCTCCTCAACTTTTCCAGTCAGTGCTCAGGGCCCGGGCTACGCGTGGCATTGTCATTGCTGGGCAAACTAGAGCTTCGGTTCTTTATAACCAGGAAGATGCTAACTCATTGCCGGCTACAACAAAGGCCCGAGTGATATTTACTTCTTCGAAACATAGTGATAGTACTTAACTTTATGGATAGGTGTGGCTTGAGCCGCCACCGAATCTGAATGGCACAACCTGATACATTCATCCCTCCGTCCACAGCATATCCACGGAATGAATGATGATAAGTGGGCGAAGCGTCTGTCCGTCCGTTGCGTGCACAGTGTGATAGGAGTGGGCACACAGGCAAGCAACCGGGCAGACAGACAGACAGACAGACAGACAGACAGACAGACAGACAGACAGACAGACAGACAGACAGACAGACAGGCAGGCAGGCAGGCAGGCAGGCAGGCAGGCAGGCAGGCAGGCAGGCAGGCAGGCAGCCGGTCAGCCAAACGAACAAACAAACAAACATACAAGCAAACAGACAGACAGACAGACAGACAGACCTGACTCGACATGCCGTCCGAATTTTCCGTTTAACAATATTCGAATGCGCCGACGCGAAATTTGAACAGCTGTTTAAGTGAACCCGCAGAAAAACTGTAAGAGTCAGTGAAACGGTTGCTTCAAAATGACACTGCGGCATTGTCGGCAGTCACACTCGCTAACTATAATATCAGCCCGAGTTATAAATTTTTACAGAGAAGTACCTAGAAAAAAAGCAGGTGGTGTGATCGTGTACTCACTGGGAATTATGAAAAGCAGAGGTTTCGGATTGGATTGAGTTAGCTAGTCAACTGTCTACAAACTTTTTTTTTCTTCAGTTTCACTTTCCTTCTTTGCGCAGCATGGGAAGCAGGGCGCGGTTCAAAGCACTTGAGGAGCGCCTTTGTTGTTCAAAAAGGCTGAAGACCACCGAGTTTGAGAATAAATGTGGCTTTGGAGCTTTATGCGTCGTATTAGACAGTTTAAACGAAGCGTTGTCCACTCACCATGGCCCATAGATGTAGCTTTTTCTGCCAGTGCAAGATATTTCATCGAGTTCATGTTTTAAAGACGATAGTTTTTTTTCTTGGAGACCTTCGACACAAAAGTTTTAGTCTGTCTGTACATTTGTCTGTTTTTCCGTTCTTAATGGCACCGGGTGCATGAAACGGCTGACCCCATCTGCCGCACTCACCAATGTTGCTCAAGGTTTAGCGTTCATACTTGCGCAATTATCAATTGAAAATTAATTATTGCGCATCTCTGGAGCACCATAACAACGCGTATACAATGTGCATGTGCATTTTCTACTAGAAAAGGCATGCATAAGTAATTTTGATAACCGTAGCGCTTATCCCGCTGCGCTGACCATGCAACGCTTGCACGAAAAGGTGAGTGTTTCCAACGCTTTGCTAAGACTAAGGTCCCTAGATGAAACAAGGTAGCGTTTGGGTGCACGTTAAAGAACCCCAGGTGGTCTAAATTTCCGGAGCCCTCCACTACGGCGTCTCTTATAATCATATAGTGGTTTTGGGACGTTAAACCCCACATATCAATCAATCAAACAAGGTAGCGTCACTCATTGTTCTCGAGCCGTCCTCCTCACTCTCTCGATTACTCCTCTTTTTCTCTGCCATCCGCGTCTGTAATTGGTGCATTACTTGCACGTGATCTTGCAAATGGCTGGTGGTGTTATTTATTATTATGCAAAAGGTTAAAAACGAGTACGCATGCGCATATGGCTCCAGCCGGATTCTCGCCGTGACCAAAGACAAAATCGTAGCCAGAACATAAACTGAAGAGAAGGAGCGTTTCGGTGTGCGCTAAGTCGACCAAGTTTGTTTCGCCATACTCGTTCAATGCAACATCTGCATTTTTCAGCAATGCTGCGTTGCCGTAAACAACGGAAAATGGTTTCGCTCTCTTCAACTTACCTCGTGCTTTCCGAAATGAAGCACACCATGAAGTGCAACTATGAACCATTTCACGCGAATGCTTTCGTGCAACTCTGTCAATGTATGTCGACGCGGATCTGCGAAGCGAGTTCACTTGTCGGTTTTTTTTAAAACGCCAGGCGCGCGTCTAATGCGTGTCTAGTGCATGCCAGTTGGTACAAATACATGTGGGTATGCACGTATACAGAGCAGCTGTAGGTTGTAATCAACGCACCTTCAGAAACATTTCACTGTTGACCAGTTCCCTCTTGAGCCGAAACGCGCTGCTTCGAGACACCTCACCAGTAGAACTCTCACTTTTCAGGAAGTTCCCAGCACCGCATCAGAATCACTTGGCATCACGATTGTCCAAATGGGCACATTTAAAAAAAACGTCATCACAGACCTGCTGGAAGAGTGTTCGTATCAGTCTGATCGTAGTTTTGTTTTTCTTGCGTGTGCACAAGCCGGTTGTAATCAATCGTCACAACGTCACTCCCTGTGACCACTTACAGGATCCAGCAAGAAGCACGTTCGCTGTGTCACAGCACGAACAAAACACAATCGGAGAAGTGGACTAGTTAGAACTGGACGAAATACCGCGGCCGTGGAACTAAAATGTACTACGCGAGACGCCATGGCTAGTGGTGTAAAATATAGAACTGCACAACGTTACCGGTTGAGTAACGCCCACCCCGCTTGCTCTTGTGTTGTGTCGTTTATGTTCATAAAGGTAACTGTTCATTCTACGTCTTATTTCGTTCCATTTTGTTTCATTTACATCTATTCACCGTAGCAACAGAACCCAAACATTCGCTTTTGGATGAAAGTTTCAAACCTTCTAGGGGGCGCTTCAGGCAAATAAGCGATGAGGAAAAGGGAGGGTGTCGCTACCTTGGAAACTTGTTTCATCTAGGGATCTTAGCTAAGACGAGACGGTGGTGGCACCTACCCGTAACCTTGCGTTCTACACGCTATCATCTCTGAGACGGGCTCGCACACCATCTCAGAGCCATACGCTCCGTATTCCAAGAACACTGCCACATCGCGCTCATGTCTCACGTGTGACGTGGCTTGATGCGCTCGTTCGCCTCCGCTGCACGTTCGAAGCACTCCAACCCGGCGCCTTCAGAATACCATTCACCGGTTTTCTTGCACAGAAGATCAAATAAATGCTTTGGTCACTCTCTCCTCACGAAAGACTATCGTATTTTGACGATAATTGCAGATTAGCGTGCAGATATGAGGTCAATTTTGTTTACGAGCACGTCTTGCCTAAACTCGCTATATATTGACTGCAAAACGCTGACGAAGTTAAGTAGCCGCACATGAAGGAGCCACTAACAAAATAGCCACAGGTGCTTCAGTGAGAAAAGAAAAGAAAGATGTAAGGACACGCTTCCGTTTGGTTGGCTGGTGTTTTTCAGTAAGACTACCAGAATACATCCGCATTTTTGAAGCAGAACTCTTGGCAACAAGTCTATCGCTGCAAAAATTACCAGTATAGTGCAATCATATTTAACGACTCCCTGTCTGTCTGTACATCCTTACGTCGTCATCGAAATAAACGGCCTTGATATTTATCATGCTCGTTACCTCACAGCTGAAGCTAGTAAAGTTAGTATGGGTACCTGGTCATTGTTGATTAGAAATGAATGAAATGGCTGACTCTCTAGCACGAGCGGCATTGAATAATCTAGAACTTTCGGTCCTTCCTGAGGTGGCCACAGTAACTGCGATAATGTACCGAAAATTTTCGCTTCGTGTTGATGCCATAAAATTATTACGCTGTGGACAGAGTTTCGTCATTTAAAATTTCCGTAGAAAACTCAGTGGTGTTCTACCAGACAACCGAAAGTCGTATTCATTAGACTGCGTTGTCATGTCTCCCCATGAAATTTGTATTCATACAGGGCTGGTGTGGTGGTAGCTTCTTTGGGCAATTTTTGTTTAGAACCTGAAACGAAAGAACATTATTTTTTATTCTGCACCGGTACAGGCTAATAAGAAAAAGACTACTTGATATGCCGTTTTCTAAGCTGGTGCTGAATTTGTCAAGAGACAATATACTTACCTTAGGAGCTGCGAATTCGGGCTTCAGCCACAGGAGTGTATTTGGTGCCGTTTGGGCTTATTTTTACGAAACAAGACGAATGAGACTTGAACTACCTACTTATGTCTCATTAGTGCATCAATCGCTTAACACTTGAAAAAGTTGTATTTTGTAGTTGTAGCAGTTTTGCACCCAATTAATATTAGTACGAACTATTTTCAAGCACATTCAGTGTTGCTCAATACTGTTCATTCTGTCTGGTCTGAGCTGGAGAATAACACTCATAGAACTCTATTCGCTCGTCGTACATATGTTTTCCATATATATTCAACATTGAAAACGCCTAGCTCTGGTAATCAGTTCTTTGACGATCCCCCTGAGTGGGTATAAGCAAACTCTAAGGAGTCATCATCATCGTCATCATTACTGTCACGCTCTTCTCACTTGACCTCACAACAAAACGAGATGGGGGTTGGGGGTACAGGCTATTGTTGGATACCACCTATACAGACGCACCTGACATCGCGGTACACGATGCGTGAAGTGTTTAAAATGCGAATAAATATTTTAAGTCAGGCTACATCAGACGTCCGTCAGTATCTGTCCACCGGCCTCTCTCACAGAAACAGCTGCGGAAGCGCGCGCTCATAGCAACCGGAGCCCCCATTATGTCAAGCTTCGGCGTCGGTAGCTGTGCGCAACAGCTGCGGCCAAGCGCGCGCTTCTCAGCTTTAGCAACGGGAGCCCCCACTTCCTTGACTTGAACGTGAATTGCCAACGAAGCAACAGCTGTGGGCAAGCGCGCTCATTCTCACCCCTAGTAACGGGAGCCCCCACCTCCTTGACTTGAACGTAAATTGCCACCGCCTATATTCAGGGCATTGTAAACGCCTTTGTAGCGTTTTTTTTCCTGTCAGCGTTTAAGTAGTCTTTACATTTATAAGACCGTGAAATCATGGCCGTCAGGTGCAAAGACAGGTGCAATGTTTCGCCATTCCTTGTCCCGCCGTTCGCTCTCTCTCTTTCCGGTGCCCCACTTTCGCGTCCGCTCGCCCCTCAATCTCGGCCATTCGCTGGTTGGGCACCTCTTAGGCCAGGTTCACACTGAGCATTCCGGCCGCCGAAAGTGCTCCGAATCCGGTTCAGGGGCTGCGAGATCTGCCGAAAAAGCTCTCTCCGCGCCGATCGCTCTCGGACCGATTTTTGCGGCGTCTGGCGCCGAATTGATCACCCTGGACCAATAGGAGCGCTAGTCAAGGAATTTTGAAAAATGCTGCCAAGCCCTACTCACTTGTTATGCCGCAGTGCACGTAACTGAATGTTGGAACCAACGGGAGTTTAACCTAATCTGTGCCTAATTCGCCTCCGTATTTCGTAAAAGGGGTGACCGAGCTTGCTGTTGGCGTGATTGAGCTTGTTACGGTCTTGCAGAGCAAAACAAACCCACCAACGCCGCTGGCGTCGGTGGTTTTTCTGCTCTTCGTGCATTACAAGACAGCCATTTGCCAGCAAAGTAAGCAGTACTGTCTTTTGTTGCTTCTTGCGTACGAGAATCGTCGAAGTATACAACACCAGATAGCGTAGTGGTGTTTGCGAGCCGCAACAACAACCGGGTGACAGCGCATCGATTTCGCGTTCGCCCAGTAGTAGATGGCATATTCGGGCGGCGCGGAGCACGTCCAGTGTGAACGACGCTGCGTTTCGGCGGCAGGGGAATTTTGGTCGCTGTAGAAAGCGGATGGTTCAGTGTGAACTAGGCATCAAAGAGTCACACACCAGGTTTGAAAATTAGGAACTGACAAGCGCAATGCGCAGACGAGGCGTTCACTATCACGTCCGCTAAAATTTGCAACGCTACGCGCTGCAGAAATGGGTCAAATTTCAAGATGAACGCTTCTCCCCCTACCTTCTGCCGGCGAACACGCAGAGAGTGAGAGCATGACGTGCGCGTATGAATGGCCCTAATTACGCGGCAATGCAGTGACGTTGGTCTTTACGTAGACGACTCTGCTCTGACATTGTAAACAGTGGCACGTGACATGGCGAAAATAATTAACGCGGCATGTGTAGTTTAAGTAATTTATCGATTGAAAAGATTAGTAAAGCTCTAGATCAATAATGAGACGCAGTAAAAAATTAGAATGTTTTCTTTTTCTATTTTTCTCCCGTGAATTGCAACGAGATGCGGAGCGAATGTGTCGGCGTTTCACATGCTTTCGTGTACCCACGGTCAGCGCATCGAGCAGACGACCTCCGTGGACGTCCTACACGTTCACGCACTCATTGCGCTCATCTATTCTTCCGCGTCTAAGCCAGCGTTTCCAAACTATCTCGCAGAAACCGGCAGAAGACCACAAATTAAGGCTGGTAAACAAAGCAACGCCACTCGCATGCTCGGGGGTTGGACTTGTTTGGGCACGTCATGCGCATGTGACCTCTTGGTTAGATGCCTGAAAGGGTGGAGAAGAGATTTAGCTTGCGAAGACTATGCGAAGGAGCGGGAAGGGTTTCTCGCTCTCCTCCTCTCGTCCTCGTTTCGCGCCGCTTCGAAAAAAATATCGTATTCCACGTAGAGTGATAATCCAAGATATGCGAAGCACGAATAAGAAATGTTCATATGGCACTTTAAAATTAGCACAACGTTACGAGGTGGAGGTAAATGATGCCGTACATGACTTCCGTGTCAGGATCATCATGTTTGGATGTGTCGTTTATCTTTTTCATCTATTAACGTCACGTGATACTAAATGGAGCTACCGAAAATATGGAGCTATCGAAACGGCTGCGAGCATGCAATGAGCGTGGTATGCTGTCATGTTCCCACATGACCCGCGTGTAAAGATTATCATGCTTTCACCAGTAATTTATTTCGTCAATATTGACGTCATGTAAAACCAAATTTTTATATGTGGCGCTAGCAAAACGGCCGCCAGCGCATCATGAAGGGCTCAATGTACTCTAATGTAGCGTTGACGTGCGCACACACTGGGCACAGCGACGCTACGTTAGCAAATCGCGATAACTATAGTTAAACGACTGGCGCGAATAGCGTCCATCGGCGCGGCCCTAAGGCAACCGGCACAAATTGCGACATGCTGCAATTGGTGCCGATGCATTACCCAGACAACACTGCGTCTCCCTCTTTTCGTGACGGAGGGACGCCGGACGCGCTGAAACGTGCATGCGTCAAAGAAACGCAGCGCAGCGGTGCCTGCGAATATATGGCAGGACCTGCGCCTGGCTTGGAAACGCTGATGAGCACGCGCAACACGTCACGTCGAAATATATTGCCGCCTTAACTGTGGCATGTAGTCATGTTCGCCCATGTGACACGCATTTCATTATTATCGTGTTTGCGCTAGTCCTATACCTTCGTCATCAACTGGCATCACTTAATACCAAATTGGGCATATGTGAAGCTAGCGAAACGGCCGCGAGCGCATCATGAGCGTGGCATGTAGTCATGTTGTTACATGAACAGACATGTCATAATTTATATGTCTAGGTGTGTCGCTTGGGTTTGCCAAGCAATCATGTCATATCATAGCAGTTTTGCAACATGCCATGTAAACGAAACAGCTGCATGAGCTGCAGAAGCATGAAATGTAAATCATGACATTCATGAACACATGTCATCATTTTCATATTATGACTATTCATATGTGTTCTTCATACAGCCATGTTATACCATACCCAGTTTAGTATTGATACCATCGTCGAAACGGCCAGGAGAGCTAAAAATGTTTGGCAGCTTGATAGATAGATAGATAGATAGATAGATAGATAGATAGATAGATAGATAGATAGATAGATAGATAGATAGATAGATAGATAGATAGATAGATAGATAGATAGATAGATAGATAGATAGATAGATAGATAGATAGATAGATAGATAGATAGATAGAAAAACATGCTGCTTATACCTCTCATTCCTCATTGTAAGCGGAACTCTCCTTGACCTGTCAAACGGACTTCACCGCTATGAGACCTACGCCATCTATGCTTAACAAAGGTTCACGATTAACGATGTCTCTTCGATCGGGTGCGTAATCTCAATGATGCGTTATAAAAGACTAGCCCATGTAACGGTGTGGCAATAGGCGGTGCTCCAAACAGTCACTGTTCCTGTAGTTTACTGTATTTAGAGTACTTCTTACAGTACTGCCCCGTCGCCGTGGTCTAGTGGCTGAGGTACTTTGCTGCTAACCGGTAGGTCTCGGGAGGGAATGCCGGCTGCAACGGCTGCATTTTGATGGAGGCAAAAATGCTGTAGACCCGGGTGTTCAGATTCGGGTGCACGTTAAAGAAGCCCAGGCGGTCGAAATTTCTGGATCCTTCCACTATGGTGCCTCTGATAATCATATGGTGGTTTTCGGACGTTAAACCCCACATAGCAATGTATAATTCCTACAGTACTTTTACTTCATCTTTTCACAAGCATACGCATGGGGAGAGGGGGAATCTCATGACTTGATATACATGTTTACTATGTGTTTAAACTCCTGCCGATAGTGACGTCACCGAGAAAAACTGATGACTGTCCCCCCAGTCGGGTCTTTGTGACTGCCCCCCTCCAAAAAAAATTTCTGCCTAGGGCCTAGTTAAAGCACACATATCAATATATTCGTAATGGAGTCGAAACGGCAACATTCGTAACAAAATATTCAGTTGCTATCCTCCTTTTTCACAATAATCACAGTACCTGCCCAAGAACTCGACAATTCTTGAATGATTGTCTTCTGGAGCATGTCACACACTTGATCGTCAATTATCTGGCGCTCGGATGGCAAAACTCGGTACGGAATTTTTTGAATTGGCTGTGCTGTTCTTGTATCTATCCTGCGGCGCGTACGAGATGGAGGATTCGAAGGTTTATGGTCACTATGAGAAAAATTGAAAACTTGCGAGTGCTTTATTTAACAGAACGTCCCCAAGTATACTGCACTTGTCGGCAGTCAGTGACTTATGAACAATAGCTAAACTTTTCGAACTGTCTGAGCAGGCAGTCACTTGGTGATTACGGCGAACATTACTAACGACAGCTGCTGTCATCGATGAGTATTAGTTCAACGAGGCTAGCTCAAGTCCTCGTGGTTGTATCACCGGTTCACTTGCACAAATTATTGTCAATAGTTCTTAACAACCTACCCTCAATGAGACTATGAATATGGTGCCAACGTCCACTTCTTTATACAACTTCAATAGAACAGTTTGACCACTGCGCCAAACGAGGTATTGTTGTCATAAATATGCGAAACAACTACTGAAATGCATACATCAGAGAAGGCTGGGACAACGGTATCTTCATAGACTTGGAACGCATTATGTCCCCTGCCCGAATTCTCAATAAGTCGATAAAAAACGCCATTTTTGATAACATCGCCATTTGGGCAATGTATAGTGGTATCACACATTCGCAGGAAATCTATGCCCAGAATGATGTCATGTGTGCTCCGTGGAAGAAGCGTGAATTTTGTTTCATACACTTCATCGCTCACCGACACTGCTACGGCACAACACTGGTCGGACACAGCGAGTCAACCCTCACGCCACAGAACGCTATTACTTTCTTCCACAAAAACATTACTTTGCGTCCTAAACGAGCTTTGAATGCTGCATTCATGATCGGCACGTTTGCTCCAGTGTCCACCAAGGCTTATGGTGGGCATATCGACACCATCCACAAAACATTGCAGTCTTTTTTTAACATAAACTCTGGTAGAGGTATGTCCTCTTGCAGTGAGTTACCAGTGATGTCAACCTCAACGACCACGCTGCCTAGTTTGCAGGGGCGGGTAGTGGCGACAGGGTGTTGACAATCAGCACTATCGAGATGCTGGAGGTGTTGCCACACTTCGGTTGAAGGCCGCAGCAGCGTTGCGGAAGTGCCCTGCCGAAAGCTGTTGTTGGGTCGGAATCGTCTGGCCTTCAAAACGTCCAAGCACGGTATTAGCGAGCAATCGCAGTGCCTTGATATGTGAACGGTCACGACACAGTTTCAGCACACAAGAACTGGGTGAAGTGGTGACTACTCCTTCACGTTATCTGGTATGTTGGCATGGCAATTTGCGTAAGTGTAACACTCAACATAACAGTTGGCTGTTCGGTGGTATGATCGTTAGTTACGGAAGGGTTGAGAGTACAGCGGTCTCTGGTAGTAAATCGGGCTCTAGCTATAGCTATGCCAAGATTCCGCAAACTTAGCTGTGTTGACGAATTGACTCTCGAAATTCTCCAACTGCAAGGTAGCCGTATCTTGCGGGAATGGGTGGCGAAAGGCACCAGTCACGTTGCCTTTCATGCTTTTATGTCTGCCAAGGTTTTTTAAAGCGATCTCACAGATTCTTCCGGCAAAGTCAACAGGTGGCACGGTTTCTACGCTAGCCACCGTGGTGACTTTGGCCGGACGGGCAAACATTGGTGTTATTCTGCGATTCTTCAATGCCTCAAACGTCCGACAGTGTCTAATGACATCTGTCACCGAAGCCAGACTTTTTTGTTTATTAGAAAGTTGTACACCTCAACAGTAATTCCTATCAATAAATCCCCATGCTGAAATCTGCTTGGTAACAAAGCCTCAAAATCTCTTCTGTGTACTTTCAGTGTCAAATGAAACCCGAACAGTGGCAAGCCTTCGTGATGGTATAGTGCACGCCGTCCACTTATCACTACGAACAGGCACGCATATATGGCACAAGCTGCTGAACAGGATGCGTGCAACTTTCAATGGTAATAACTGAATGGCACCCAGTACACTATCGCAAAGGGTTGCCTCCGAGTTTCATTTGACGCTGAAAATATATTGCACAGGTCTCACCTTTATCTGAGCTCCTTGTGCAAGATTCTGCTCAGCAAGCTTTTATGCGTAGCTGTGTTACTGTAACACTTCGTCATCTCAGCAAAAAAGCGTTTCTACGTCGTCAGTATGTTACCATGGATCTTGTACCAGACGATTGCAACGTCAGTAAGGTAAGAAGCCACACGAAACAGCTGCGAGGCCGCATCCCATTTGTCGTATTGCCTTAGCCACTTGTGGTGCTTCATCCAGGCGTACACGTTGACGTTCGCCTTCCAGGAAAAAGCTTGTGGCTCTTATCGATGCGGCCAAGCACGGCTGGGAACTGCTGGTTCCCGAGCTGCTGCTTCGTCAGGCATGACAGGTATGGAAGGGGGCAGGTTGGCGAGGCAATGACTTCGGCGAAGTGGGAAGAATAGTGGTTTCGTCATTGGTTGTTCTACCAAGAACCTTTCGCCGTTATGTTATGAACAACATGACTGAAATGAGGACGAAGACCTATTTCCCTTTACCAAATATTTCTAAAGAGTGGTTCATTCAAAAATGACACTTCGTTCAAGAATGAATGCAGCTATGTGTGGTTATTCGCCAGAACAGCACCCACACGGGACATAGCAAGGAGTGACATGCTCAACGAGCCTTCATAACAACTCATTTTTACTCTGTCTCGTTGCCTGGCCTATTAACTGCCGAATCATTTGCACTCATGCCCATGTTCTTCAGTGGGGCACGAGTGCATTGTTATTTTATCAGGTTGAAGATGTGGGTGCAGATGTGGACATTGAGGAAGCAAAGGTGAAAAATATGACAACATATTGACTGGGTGAATGATGACGATTGGGGCGAAGCTGGGTTCGCATGCCACTGTCACGCTGCTTCGGCCTCCCGTTCACGTACGTTGGGAGTTTGTCGGTGCCGCCGTGTAGCTTCATGGCACGCTTCTGCCTCGCGCACTCGCACATCGGGAACGTCTTCGAGCACGAGCTGCCGCCATCTTGTGCGCATGCTTCTCTGCTGCCTTGTTCAGCCACCGACCTTCTGAACACGCGTGCGCCACAAAACGGCTTTTATTTTACTTCAACGCGCGCCCTAGCGTACGGCGCCGCCGACGAACACACGATCGCGAATGCCTTCGTGTGACGCGATTCCTATTTTCTCGCGAGCTCGCACTTCAGGGTCCCGTCTTCGAGCGTGAGCCGCCGCCGCCTTGCGCGTATCATACTTTTTATCGGTGAACCATAAATCATCCCCTGACCACGTCTGTCCGTCGTTTGGCTGTCTTTTTGTTTAGCGCGCGGATAGACGCATGAATAGACAAACGCATGGACGAACGCAAGAGAGGACGGATGGATGGATGAACGAATGCATGCATGGACTGATGCACGTATAGACGGAAGCTAGAACAAACGAACAGACGAAAGCGCGGACAGACTGATGGACGTTTCGCTCCATAAATACGCTGTGGTTTTATTATTTATCGTACTACAAGTAACGTCCTCTAGTATCGGTACCATTTGCGTTTTTCAGCGTGTGTGCATTTTGTTATGTCTACAAATACTGCCCCTTATGGCCGGTTCAAGAACTCACGAGCAGTGGCTACATACCATTACGACGGTATGTTTAGCCAACGTCTTAAGGAGCTTCGCTCCTAAAGAAATACAGCGACGTCTCGGGACTCATATGGCTTCCTTGTTCACACTTAGCAGGCAAGAGCCGGGTGTCGCTTTTTATGCTAAAATCTCACTTAGTTACGTTGGTACTTCGCAGGTAGATTTTCATAAGCTCTTTTTGTAGTGTTCTCGGTGATCTGGTTAAACGCAGGTTTCAAAAGCAGTCTCGAGGTGTAGTTATTTTCCTTGGCTCTAATAGCAGGGTTCCTAATGGATAAAACGACTAAGATTATCGGCGTGTTCGGCAAAGGCGTTTGACGCTTTGTTGCTCCTCGCGTACTTTTGGTGTTCCTTCATTCTCATGGTGAAGTTGAGTTTCGCCGTAGTAACTACCGCTGCAGTCTGCGCATGACACGTTATAAATAACAAACGGGTATCGCTTGCTCTCTAAGCAATCCTTAACATTCACAAGCTTATTTCATGGCATGTGCGCAACGCAAAGGTCATTTCTTGAAAAGATACGGCATCGTGCTTCTCCGACCCCACGAATATATGGGACACCGGCGCGCCTTGGAAACCACCCGCCCTGATTGATTGGTATGTGGGATTTAACATCCCAAAACCATCATATATATTTGAGAGATGCCGTAGTGGAGAGCTCCGGAAATTTCGACCAACTGTGGTTTTTTAACGTGCACCCAAATCTGAGCACAAGAGCCTACAGCATTTTCTACTCCATCGATATTTCAGCCCCCACAGCCGGGATTCGATCTCTCGAATTGTGGGCCAGCAGCCGAGTACCTTAACCACTAGACAACTGCGGCGGGGCTACCTGCCCTGGTATGGCTTGCAATGGAAGACACTATCTTCAACATTCTGAATAAAATTCTTAGGGTACCCGTTCATCATTAGTTCTCGGTTAACTATTACGAGCTCGTTCCTCATTGTATTACCACTTGAGCAAATACGTGCTGGCCGCGTCCCCAGAGCAGAAAAAACAAGCTGCTTGTGAGTGTTTGGCATGTGCACAGCAAACGACAGGCTGGTTCCAGTACGGCTCATATGGACATCAAGGAAAAAAACTCTGTTGTCACCCCTATACTTTGTTAAAAACTGTGTGGCGGGCTCTATAGAGTTGAGAAAACGCAGAATCCATGGAGCGTCATTCTTAATTAGCACGTTAACAAAGCTCTTTCTTCCGTGATATTTTGGCAACTAGGAACGCTAGTGCTGGGAAGGAAGGAAAATAGGAGAAAACCAACGACAAGGAGGTTAACCAGCTTATAGGCAGCCGGTTTTCTACATTGCGCATGGGAGAAGATGAGGAAGAAAATGAAAGATACAGAGGGGACAAGAAAGAGAGATAAGCAGAGCACACTAGGCAGCGCACGCGGGCACACTCAGTCACAGTCCAGTCTTGTCTTTCGTGGTGTGTGACATTGCTGTTACAGCCGCCTGTTCATGTCTGTGTCACGTAGGAATTTCGTCAGGGATTCTGTCGCCCTCTGTTGCAATGCATTCTCATGGGCACTTGAAAGAATAGTGTCCACAGACATTTAGCTCTTATCGATGCGTGCACGAACGGACATCCGTGACTGTCTCTGGATGTCATACAACGGAGAGTCACACAGGGTGTAGTGTAGCATCTCTTCGCAATGACAGGCAACGCGAGAGCGTTGTCGGCCATTGCTATTGAAAATAAATAAAATTTTGTAAAAGCCATGCCTAGCCATAAGCTACGAAGAAGGGTGGCTTCTCTTGAGTCGAGCCCAGTGGGCATGCGGAGAGCCATTAAAGAGGACAGATGGTGTACACAATTCGTATCGTTGCTTGGTGGGCACCATAGTGAAAACGAGATTTCGCGCGCAAATCGTCGTAGATTACTGGCAGCATTGGTCCGCGAGAGTGGTATGGCTGCTTCTTGTGTTCCTTCAAGAGCTGCCCACACGGCAGTATCGGGATGTTCATTCCCTATGACGCCGCAGTGATTTGGTAGCCACCGAAACGTCACATGATGCGCTTTCTCGTGTGAAGTGTGGAGGAGGCATCGAATTCCGAAAATAAACTGTTCGTACAGTCCGCGACGCAGTGCTGAGAGAACAGATTGTAGGGCAGCCCTTGAGTTGCTGAAAATCAACCGTTGTTGCGGTGTTTCCTGATTGACCACACAAAGTCCAGCGCGCAAAGCAGCTAGTTCCGCTGCTGTAGATGCCGTGAAGTGGTCGGTCCTGAAGCTGATTTTAACACCTCTTGCTGGAACAACTACTGCACCTGACGAACACTGGCGGCTCGTGGAGCCAACAGCATACATAAGTACACTGCCTGAGTAGTTCTCGTTCAAAAGAAAGAAAGACAGTTGTTTCAGCATGGGAGATGGAAGCTCAGATTTCTCCGGGATCCCTGGTACACTAAGATGCACAGTGGGTCTAATAAGACACCAAAAGGATATCGATGGCTTAGATGCAGGAGTGAAGCCCGTGGGAAGTTTCTCGTTGTACTTCACAATCATTTTAGCAAACAATACTTGCCGTTTCTCTGAAGGCAACAGTGCAAGGTGATGACGGGGAGCATGTACAAAGTGTCTGATGTGCGTTGTCATGACTGCTACAGCAATGTGAGCTCGTATTGGATAGTCACGAGGAATTGGAATTCTTGCCTTTGTCGAATTACATATAGGCAGACCAAGGCACATTCTCAGTGCTTGGGCTTGTACCGCCTGTAGAACACGGAAATTGGTCTTGCAGGTATTGCTCACAACGTGCAAGCCATATCTCAGGAAACCAAGAAACAGGGCTCTGTAGAGTTCCATCATTGTGTCTACTGACATCCCCCACGTCTTTCCTGCCTGGAACTTGAACAATTAGGAAATAGCGGTCAGGCGCTTCTTCATATAGACCACATGCAGATGCAAACAGAGGTGACTATCAATAATAATGCCCAGAAAGCGGTGCATTATGGCGTAACAAATGGGTCACCCGCTGATTGAAATCACATAAGGGGTCATCGCTTTGCGAGTGAAGGCCACCAGCACGCATTTTTTCCGGTGGTTTGCTGAGACCTTGTTTTAACAAGTAGTTGGCAATCACAGTTGCTGCTCTTTGATGACAGGAAAGTATCTGAGGACGTGTGAACGCCGAAGTCGAGACACAGATGTCGTCTTCGTATATTGAGATTTTAATTGTACTCGGCAAGTATTAAGCAGGGCAAATTAGTGCAAAATTGAATAGCTTCGGGCTAGGAAATTCGCCTTGAGGAACACCCCTGGAAGTATAGCATCGCGTAGTTGGGACATCTTCTGTTAACACAAAGAATGATCTTGGAATCAGGTAACTCAAAATCTACCGAAAGACTCGGCCACCAAGGTCAGCCACCACAGGAGCACCCAAAATAGCTTAATGTAGTACATTATCATACGCGCCTTTCACATGTAAAAACAAAGCTGTAGATAGTCGCTTACAGGATCTTTCGTGCTGAACGTACGAAACTAGGTCAGCGACATTGTCAATGGAAGAGCGGTCGCGTCGGAAACTAGCCACGGAATTCGGATAAATCTTCCAGTATTCAAGATACCACTCCAGGCGGCTTACTATCATCCTTTCAATTATTTTTACTACTCAGCTGGTCAGTGCTAATGGGCGGTATGAGTCGTGTTTGAGTGCGGACTTGCCCTGCTTAAGATGGGTACCAAGCGGCTTACTTTCCAGTCGTCAGGAACATTACCTTCCTGCCACGAGATGTTGTAAAGGCTCAACAGTTCTCTTCTTGCACCTTCCCCAAGGTGTCACAAGGCTCGGTACGTAATATCACCTGGACCCGGAGAAGTGCACGCCTGCAGAGAGCTGCAGAGAAGGTGAGTACGGAAGTCTTCATGGCTTGAAGTACAGCTTCAAAGCACCGAAGATTTTCGTCGAGCTTGACAAAAATACGACGACATCGTCCAAGTAAACGAGACCAGTCTGTCACCTTAATCCTGCCCGCACTGTGTCCATAACGCGTTCAAAAGTCCCAGGGGCTGATCAAAGACTTAAGGGCATAACTTTGAACTCAAATATTTCGTCTCGTGCTAGAAGCGCAGCCTTTTCTCGGTCTATTTCGTCTACATCGATTTATCAATAGCCTGTCTTGAGGTACACTGATACAGAGGAGCTGTAGAGCCGATCAACGGCTTTGTTGATTCTGGGGAGAGGGTACACGTCTGTCTTCGTTATCTCGTTGAGTCGGCTATAATCCATGCAGGAGCGTAGTGTTCCATTCTTTTACTTCACTAAAACCACCGGTGACGCCTTTGAAATCTTTGAAGGCTGGATAATGTCGACACGGAGCAGTTCGTCGTTTTGTGTCTTTATTGCTTCGCGTTCTCGCGCTGAAACTCAGTACGAACTGTGACGGAGGGGCCTGTCATTTTCTTCTATTGCAATTCGATGTTTCGCGAAAGGGGTCTGTCGAATTTCCGACGAAGACGAAAAGAAGTTTTCCTATGTCAGCAGCGGGTTTTTGAGCTGCTCTGGTTTATCATCGAAATGCTCAGATTAACGTAGAAAGCTGGTTGAAGGGTTTCGGTCGTCGGATTAGACTGTGCAAATCGAAAGCGTTGCTGGCTTCCAGTATTTCTTCGATGTAGGCAATCGTTTGCCTTTGCTCACGTGCTCGTACTCGTTGCTGAAGTTCGTGAGCATCGCTGTTGCGTTCCCTACTCACCGCTCGGCTATTCCTCTGGCGACGCAAATTTTGTGATGGATCAGCAGGTGCTGGTCGCTTTCAAGAACGCCTGGCATGTCTATTGATTTTCGAGTGCCAACGGAAATGCTGACGATGAAGTGAGTAGGAATACTTACTTGATCTTCCAGCAAATTCAAGCCATGCCTTCATGACAAAGCGTGTTGTGGCAGTGCTTTTGCTGTGGATAGTGTTATGAACTTTGTTCTCAGGTCAATGAGAGTACTATGGAGGCTTAATAAGTCTATACTAATGATGACGAGCAACGCTGCTGTACGATGAAGCTTGCAGGATAAAGTTTACGGTAAATGGTGACTCTGGCTCTGCAGGTTCCTCTTGACGTAACAAGGTGGCCTCTCGTTGTGTGTATTTCGGGGTCCTCGAATGTGGTCCTAACTTTAACTTTACGGCGAATGTCCCATTGATGACGTAATAGTCGGCTCCGGGGTAGAGGAGAGCTGTGACGCTGTGGCCGTCAATGAGGACGTCGAGGTGGCTAGTTTGTCTCCTCGCGTTGCAGTTAAATTGCAGCGTCGGATCTCGGCTATGTCGATTTGTACCGCTGCTTCGACGTTGCGTCATCAATTAGTCATCAGTCGTCATCAGTTAGTCATCATTAGTCATCAATTAGTCATCAAACGGGAGTTTTCGTTTCTTGGCAACGTTCATGCTCCTGCGGGTTCTCGAAGTTTCGTCGCGGCATCCTCGTCGTCGGTGGAAGATCTTCGGCAGTTCATCCTACAGCAACCGCCCCTCCAACGGTTGCTGCCCTTCTTCTTCTTTCTAGAACGCCCCTTCACTCAACGCTCCACCTTCACTTGAGAAATCCGATTGGAGCGTCATCTTCAGGCAGGGCAAGTCACTGCATATAAGTGATAAGTTGCTGCTATTCTTGAATGGCGCAGCGTCGTGTTCCGCCGAGCAGCGGCGCAGTGCTCCACTCTGCCAAGTTAAGAGTGAAAGTCGAGTCAAAGAGCGTTTTTGAATATGGAGGTTATTTTCCTAGGTAAGAGAAGAATACCGGCTCCGGGTAGGGCCACTGTACGGCCCGCGGTGAGGTGACATGTAGCGGCCAGGTAACGGCGTACGAGAAGATCATCGGGATGTCCACTGCGCTGCTGCAAGGTAGCTGGTGATGGCGCGCGGTCTTTCCCCCCGGCTGTGGACGTGGCGCATCTAAGACGAAACCACGTAGTCCCATCTGACAGTACTGGCAGCGGCGGTAGGTACGGCCAGCTTCTCCGCAGTGTTAGCAGAGAGATCGGTGGTCGGGGGCACGCCACACGTCGGTTTTTCTCGGAGCGTTGCGCAGACTGGAGGATGAACGGTATTACATCGGCGGCAGCGGTAGCTGGCGGGGAAACTGCCACGGCGCAGCCTCTTGACATGCGCGTGAAGAGGGAGCGTAGCGTCGGGTTGCAGCAGCGTAGCTCATCGCTTGCGGCTGAGGCTGCGGAGCTTTGGACACTACAAGCGATTGCCGAAAGCACGATGTCGGTGATTATATCAACTTGATGCAGCGGTGAAGGTAATAGCGTGCGCAGCTCGTCCCGCACAATCGCTCGGATTCTCCCATCCAGTCGTCGTTGCTGAGGGTATGAGCCTCGTAGTAGTGTACTGCTGAAGAGTGACAATCATACTGTCTGGTACGCATTTGCAGTGCCTTCTCAATAGTGGTAGGCTTCGTGAGGAATTGATCGACCGTCGTCGGTGAGTTGCGCACAAGCCCCGCAAACAACTCTAACGCTTCGCAAAAGGAAGATGACCTTCTTGTCCTCGGTCATGGTGGAGTCAGCGTGGCGGAACAACTGGCTCATCTCCTCGACGAACATCGGAGCGTTCTCGTTGGGGAGTTGCACACGCGTCTCCAAGATAGTCGCAGCACGTTCCTTGCGGACCACGTTCGTGAACATGTGGAGGGGCGTCGTCCGAAAAACATCCCAGGTTCGCAGCGTAGACTCGCGGTTCTCGAACCACGTCTTTGAAGCATCTTCTAAGTAGAAGTATACGCGGCAGAGTTTTTCTGCGGTGTCCCAGCTGTTTAAGGAGGTATCTCCGTCGTATGTCTCGAGCCAAGTTTCTGGGTCTTCATTAGGTGCTCCATACGAGGCATAAGGGTTGACAGGCGGGCTAGTTGGTACAAATTCATTATGAAATATTTGGAAGCGCAAACCGATGGGACACAAGAGAAGAAAAAAAAACAAGCCCAGACTCCATATGCTGCTCCATATGGAGCATCTAATGAAGAGCCACAAACCTATATATAGAATCTCGGTGGTTCTCGGGGTGGGTGCATCGCAGTGGGGCAGCAGCAGTCATCGTTGCAGCAGTGGTCGTCATAGTATGCGTGCGATTCTTGTTTGGTAAAGGCCCGTACTCCGGTGGTGGACCTTGTTGCCTACGGCTGACTTCCTAGTCTTGACTCGCTGGTCTTGATTCCTACAACGTGGACTTGGCTCACGGCTTGAAGGGTGTGTGCGGTACATGGATCAGGAGGCACCTTCACCAGATGTCACGGGGTTGTGACGTAAATGATGAGAGCAGACTCCAGGTCGAAGTAGAAACTGTTTATTTGGGCCGAAAACGCGGCCATGCCAAAGGAAAGTAGATCACTGGCACTGATAGCGGAAAACATAGCGTCGACCGTCGATCAACTGACAAGCGGCGAAGCGTGTCGACATTTATACGCTTGTCATCGAACATTCTAGCGTTATGGCAAGTAGTGACGTAGATTCCAGAATAATCTGAAATGCTCGCGACGTGGACGTAATTTTAACAGAATGATCTACGGCAGCCCTGAAGCTTCCCGAACATTGTATGCGCGGTTTGCGCTGAGAATCTCTTACAGCGTATAGGGCTCATGAGAAAACTTGAGGAAAGAGCGCGGCAATACAAATAGCTTCCCGTTCGCACGTTGAAGGACGTGCCTCTCGGTAGCTCATTGGTTACCGCCTCGCACTCATGACGCAGAGATTGTAAGTTCAATTCCTTGCGCCATGGTTTATAATTCTAGACATTCTTCTTTCTTGCGTTTTCATGAATATACTTATACATAAACGGTGAGTGGCGCGGATGTCGACGCCGACGCTGGCGGCAAACTACAGCCGAGAATGTCCCTACATAATGCTAACTCAATACCACCAACTTGTGCCCAGATAACTTGGCA
The DNA here is from genome assembly GCF_043290135.1 of Rhipicephalus microplus. Classification (NCBI taxonomy): domain Eukaryota; kingdom Metazoa; phylum Arthropoda; class Arachnida; order Ixodida; family Ixodidae; genus Rhipicephalus; species Rhipicephalus microplus. The sequence goes on from NW_027464586.1 coordinate 28,133,911, forward strand.
TTTCAGAATTCGCATTTTGTTTCATCTTGCTGTGCAGAGAACGAATTTGCCACCCTTGGGGTGCAATGCAGGATGGCCCAAGCTTCTCGGGCAGCCGAGTTCGCTCTGAGCTCGCTTGTGGTGGCCATGACATAAAGACCGTGAGGAGCGATTGAGAGCAGCGTTGATAAAAGTGGCTACAAGAACGCGTGTGGTGTTAGAGAAGCATGTTTCGCAGTGGTTATCGAAGATACACGGCGTGCGGGCACGTCGGCGTCGTCACTCACTCAACGTTTGAGCAGTGAAGTGAGGCCAGCGTGATCGTCGTGCTGTATTTTTGCCAACTCATTACGCACCTCCTACAGGCGCGTTTGTGGGCTCATGTCCTCTTTCGCACAGGTTCTTTCGTTGCAACTGCAGCATAGAAGTTTCCACTCTCTAAGGCAGCAATGGTACACACGCACCATTCTCGTGCTGCTCGTTCCGTTTCTACCTATCGAGTATTGCAGGTTATAATAAGAACAGGTGGTCACAAAGGGCACTCGCGTCTTGTCGGCATTGCGCTTGTAATTAGCTATGTCGTCAGTACAGTAGAATTGAATGCGAGACATCATAGCCGCTTGGTGATATCACTTTTACTTCTACGTGCGTGTGTGCATAGTCTGCGCGATAAAGCTAGATTAATCGTGCTGCTCGACGTCAGTACTGCTTCCCGGCAAGAGCAAACGCGGTGGGCCTACCCAGCATTCGGCGCGAGCGTCTGTCAATCGAACTGATGGACGCGTGAACTCGGACGCAAACTCGTTGATTCTGAGAAGACCCGAGTTCAACTCGTGACTGCGATGGTGCCGGCGTGACTGTCAAGCGTTTGATGTGGTGAGCGCTAAGCGGCAGCTTCTTAGCATATCTATCTTTCATAACGGCCCTTTAACAAATTGGCTGCGTGTCTAAAAGTGTAAATACATGTACCGAAGAAAAGACCTAGTAAGCGTCACACTTGAATTTCAAAATAACTCGGGGAGCTTTCACTACTTGTGCAATGAAGGCATAGAGGAGTTTCTGATAACCTAGCTTCTTGCAGCTTTTTAGGTTGGTTGTCTACTTATGCGCGTGATCGGCTTCATAGTGAAGACCTCATCAGGTCTGTCTTAATTTCGATTGTAATAATTGACTGAGACATAACGACCATTACACTGAGCTGTCTTGTCATCACCGATAAAACTTTCATTAAAAGGGAATTATCACGGGCCACACTACTGAGGCCACAATCACTATCGAGCTATTGAACAAAATCCTGATTAACAGGATTCTAAGTGTCATCATATTAGTCAAGGCTAATTATATGGCTTACTTTGTCTTCCCATGTATAAAGTCGCATTAATTAGGCATAGGTCAGTTAGCTCATAAACTAGCATGCTTTAGTTAGCCTAGTTCTAGCTTCTAACTTATTAGGATGGTCTTCTTAAAATGCGACTTGATTACGTCTTCCTTATCATAACTTGGTCTAACTAACTTGGTTTTAGTATGTACTCGACTAACTAGCCAACTATACTTTCCAGCTAAAGAAATCACAGCATATATCCACGGAGTGAATGTTGATGAGTGAGGTGAAGCATCGGAAGTTTATCGGTATAAACTGTGAGTCGTCTCTCTGTCTGTCGGTCCGTCCACTCCTACTGAGTGAGTCATAAACTAGGCGGTCACGTCCCTTGAGATAGGAGAGACAGAGCCATGGCTTAGGAGCTTTGGCCCCTAATACGTAATTAACCGGCTGCACGTGCTCGGGTGCTAGCGGGCAAAGACAACATATATGACGCGCACCAGCCGAGAAGCGGCTAGAAAGTACAGGCCGACCATGATGATTAACACGTGGCCTCGGGTTTAGCTGCAGTCGCGATGTTGTAGATGTTCGGATGGTACCGGTCTCAAAGGCTACCGTATTGATTATTCTATTCTAAAACAGACTTCCAAGCGTTCAAAATATTTTGAATACCCCGTGCCTTTACAAATATTATCACGATATGTTTCTGACATTGCTACTGCATGGGTGCACTTCTGCACTCAGTGCAACGACAAACAAATGAACGAAGATGCCTTTGGTTTGAAAACGCCACCCAACTTAGTCGACCGTCTTTGACGCGATGACTGATTTCATAAACCAATGAAGCGCAGAGCGCTGGAGGGTGGATTTGACTTTTTCATATTGCTGCCTCGTTCTTAAGGGGGTGTCGCCAGAGCTCAAGAAGATGTCGAGTTTCGCGAAACTCGGCTGCTCCCGCATAGCGCCCCTGGACAAAATTCTGGATTGCAGGGGACACCAGTAGCTTCGTCAGCAACACTGTTGGGCAGGTTACCGTCAGGCATATTGCCACCACTTCACGACACATGGCCCTCGAAATTCATGGTTTTCGGGGCGTTCTTTTGCGTTTTAATGCTGCTGGTTTAGACAATTGTGCAGAAATATTCGGGAAAATTCGAGGAACAGCACCGAGCTAAAGTAACCACCAACAACATGGAATTTTGACGTTTCAGCTTGCGATGTGCTTGAAGCAATTGATTAGGTTTCGGATTCAAAATGTAGATTCCGAATGTAGGTTTTGACTGTCACATGGAAAGTTTTTTGCAGTATAGCAGCAGTCCTTCACGAGACAGGGTCATTTGGGGCTTCAAATAAGTGCCACCGATCGCAAATGTTATCCTCAGAGGCTGCTCGTTGACTGCCTGGCACGCGGCAGGTCGGCGTGTTTACTATGATAAACTGCTATTTCACTCAAGCCTGCTTTCTCGTCGTGTGTAATGTGAATTACAATTTGCGGTGACCGAAATCAAACGTTCAAGCTTAAGCCCTCGTGGTCTGAGCAAGTGAAAACAAAAAAGGGCCCCACGTCAGCATGTTTTGCTGCAAATGTCATCGAAAGATGATAGTCTCGAAAGATGTGATGAGATTGAACAAAACGTTTGTTTGATGTTCGACGCGAGAAAATTGGTGAATTGAATTCTGGAAGCGCTCTATTAGAGAAACGCGATCCATGCCGTGAAAGCGAACAAGTGCATCGAGGCACGTCAGAGATGAGCGCCATCTGGCAGTTATCTTCGAAAACGAAAGAAGGCGTCAGCGCCCACGAGAAAGATTCCCATCTGTCTCGGAAGCGATAAGGAGTAGAACGCAAAACGACGGGTAGGTGCCACCACCGTGTTGCCTCAGCAAAGCGTTGGAAACACTGCCTTTTTTAGCATAGTGTTACACTGCCTGCGCAGTGTGATAAATTCTACAGTCCTTAAAATTACTTGTGTGTGCCTTCTCTAGTACAAAGGCACACAAACAAAAACATCGACGTGTTGTTATGCTGCCCCTTATATACGCAATATATGCTTTTAATTGACAATCGCAGAAGTATGAAGACTGAAACTTGAGAAATACTTGTGGGCCCTGTGCTCGGGGTTGGCCGTTTGAAGTATCCTTTGGTACCTTTAGGAAAATTGTAACCGCGGACAAAAAGAGAAATGTAAAGAAAGACAGACAGACAGAAAGACAGACAGACCGAAATTTTGGCGTCGAAGGTCCCCAAAAACCCCAAAAACACTGTCGTTTAAAAAAGAAAGCTTCAACGCTGCCACGGGAAGTGGCGGGTAGCCGGTGGCGGCGGCAGGCTTGATCTCAACGCTATGCCAGTGCCACCCTCAGAGCGGATACGACTTGGTGTCGCCTCCAGAGCGGGCTTTTCCAACTAACGGTATTCAAAAACGTTGGCCTCTACTACCGATCAGCAGTGCTTTCTCAACATGCTTAAGAAGTGTTGCAGGGCACCTTTAACGACATGACCTACTTCAGCCTCAAAGCTTCTCGAACATTGCAGGCGCGATTTGCACTGAACATAGTGTAACAGGGTGATCAGAAAACTTGAGAAATTAATGTGGCTATATCCTCTCTTCGCAGTGGTCAGCCGCCTGGCGGGTAACGTGCTGCTCTCGTTCGCCATGAACCGGCTGTCCCGCGTGCTCCACCACAAGATGCTCGAACGTGTGCTTTTCAGCCCGGTGTCATTCTTCGACAGCACACCCCGAGGCAGGATTTTGAATCGATTCACCGCTGATCTCAGCGGAGTAGACAACCGCATGGCCGCACTGAGCCGCCAGATGGTGCAGAACAGCCTGGTCGCCCTCTCCCGGCTGGCAGTCATCGGCACTGAGAGCATTCCTGTTATTGTGGTCGGTCTGATGGTGATCGTCATATTCGTCACCGGCATGGTAAAAAAAAAACACTACTCAATGCGTGGTTGTGTTTGTTTGCAAGCAGTAAACCTGTTTTCGTTTTTAGCGCTGTTCATCGTGCATAGTAAACACCGGTGAAAAGGAACGCGTCATAAGTCATTTAACCGGCCAAGCGTCGAACGTGGCCCTTGGGTCCAGACCACTCAACCATAAAGAGTTGGTGCCTATCAAGAAGAAATTTCCATTGAGGGTCTTATTATATTCCCGGGCCACACGCCTTGGCGCAGTTCCGCCATTGCATGCAGCGTTGAAACCCGCCAACAGCAAGAGTGCACCGCACGAGTCACGTAATTCAGCGTTGTGGTCTTCGGCTTAAGACAGACAGACATATATACACAATTCACACTTTAAAATATGTCGGCAGAGTAAGGCAAAACGAAACTCGTACGTCTCCCGTCGAGGCTTTGACCCCGGACTTACATGTCTCACAGTAGGAGCGAAACCAGAAAAACTACGTGAAATGAATAGAAAGAACATTTACGCTGCTCAATACGCAGGATACAAACATGAAGGAAAAAACCCTTCGACATGAACACTAGGGGATAAGTTTATACAAACGCCATAACGGAAGTAAGTCTCTGCGTGTAAAGCACGTACAAATTAAAGCGAAATGCAATCATCATCGCGTGATACGTCATTGAAACATTGTGCGTTTGAAGGAGACATAAGTTTTATTTATTTTTGTAACTAAAATTTTCTTTTGATTGGTCAGTTTGTTGGACAATTAACATGCATGACGCAATGAAATATTTTGATAACCTATACTTTTACTACCGTAGTTTACTTTGTCTTGATCCCGTCACTGCTATTGTGCGTAATCCATAGGTCATTTGTCTGGTCAATATTTGTTTAAGAAGACAGTATAACCATGTTTCATTTTGTGTGAAGTCATTGCCGTTAAGCAAAATTTATACAACTGGGAAAATTATAGTATGCTGAAGGTTTTATACAGGGAATTGGTTGGTGAGGGTGGACGAGAGCAATATATTTTCAAGCTTCATTTATTTCATGGAAAGAAAACACGTTCAGCATCAATACTCTTGCATGTACCCCGGACTTGATGACAATATGTTAGACGAGAATGAATAAATAAGAAACACAGATATTTTCTCATTCGTACTGAATAAAATATTTTAATTCGCATAACACAATGCGAGGCCTAGATAAGTTAATAATTTTAGACCTGAGTTGGTAAATGTCTAAATTTACCCCCAGTAATCGACAAGAGTTTACGTGCGCTATTGTAAAGTGATTGATGCTCAATTTGGAGTAAAAAAGACGAGCTTATCTTTTTGATCAAATGTTAAATACTATACTTTGTTTACGGTTTATTCAATCTAGATCTCACTAAACCAGATATGAAGTTCTTCGAGGTAGGTGTTGGCACGACGTTTTATTATGTTTATATCTGTACCAGAAAATAAATGGTCAGTGTCATCGGTGAACAATACAATTATAGCAATGAAGACAAAGTGAAAGATGTGACTGATATCATTTTTACATGAAATAAAAAGCGAAAACCCAAAGTGATACCTGTGGAACATCGAAGTTTATGTACCCCGAGTTCAGCTTACATTCGTGAAGTAGTGCATTAGATTCGGATTTTGATGTAGGGCTTCAATAATGTTAGTTCCCGTCCACGGATACCGTAGCCCATAACTTTTTAAACAAAATCTGGTGTTTATTCGAACCAAAGGCTTTCTGAAAACCACGAAAAATTTCCCCTGCAAAAAGCTGATGCTCAAAACTACTAAGTAGTCGACTTTATATGCAGTAGCGAATATTCCGCCGGTTTTTCTGACTGAAAGCCGTAGTGGTAGTCGGAGACAATATTTTTACTTTGTATGAAATTGTACAATCGCTTATCAATTATACATTCTGCAATCCTAAATAAAAGTGACAATACCGGCAATTTTCGATAGTTCTCGTGGTCATTTTCATTGCCACCTATAAATTTGACATTAAACTGCGCAACTATCATTTGGTCTGAAAAAAATGACAGTCGCCAGCATTGTTCAGCACATATACGTTAATGAGGTAGAAAATATACTGAATAGCTGAATTACCAGTCAAAATGCTGATTTCATTGTAACTAGGTGATTTCTGGTCTTTCGGAATAAACACAACCGATGCTATTGGTCCTAAAAGCAGCGAATCCCTGTAGGCTGTCAGAATGAACGAAATAGAAATGTTTGAGTATGGCGCTACTTTGGCGTCTCTAAAGCATCTGAAGTAAGAAATTGTATAATGAAATGATTTTGCAACGCCGTGCCATAGATCGCTTCTCTATTAATCTTTAATTTTGTAGGTATACTCGGTTGTTCATTTCTTATAACTTTACTGGCAGTTCTCCATGGTGGTGGAACACATCTTGTCATTTGTACTGTATTTTATACGTTACACAGCGCAACAGCAAGATCTCCTGCCCCCTACTTCTAAGGGATAATTGTACAATATCCAGAAATCACACCTGGTACCGGTTAATTTACGTGCATTGCTTCAAAAAAGCCACGTGATGCATCTAGTGATAGCGAGGGCACCGCGCTGTACGACGAGTTCTCGGAAGGTGGCTTTAAATCTGTGCTTTAGCGCAAGGCCAAATGATGAATCATGCGTGAATGCATATTCGGCATCAAGTCAGCCACTGTGAGAACTGCGCCTCAGTGATAGCCTCACTCTATTCTGTTTGTGTTGCAGACTACTACTGTCAATTTACCCGTCCTCAAAAGGCAAGCACTGTCCTTCTATCTTGACAACAGTGTGCCGAACGAGATTAAGGACATCAGGATAAACACGAGGAAGAATATTTTGGCAATTGACATGATGAGCTCGAGTGTACTGAACACGCTACAGCATAAGTTGGAGCGTGGAAACATCAAAGTCCGATCCGTCATACCAGCGAATGGTGACACCATAGCAGAAGTTATCTACGATATAGACATCGAAATTGCCAATGAAAGTTTTCCTGTACTGATAAAACTGGTGAGCGAAAAAAACGTCATTGTACATGCTTTGTGCCTAGTCAACTCTCGTTGTGTGCGAATTACATTCAAGAGTGACTGTCTTCCCCCTCACGTGAGGGTTTGCCATTTTCCTCACCACGTTCGCCAAAACATTTCGAAGCCGATAAGGTGTTTCAAGGGTCACCAGATTCACCCCATGAAGAACGTTTGTTGAAATTCCCCAGTGTGCCCCCGATGCGGTGAAGAAGGCTAAGAAGATTACTGTAGTGCAACTGCGTTGAAATGCCCCAACTGCCACCGGGCTCAAAGTGCTTCCTCTAAGGACTGTCCTCAGATTAAGGAAATTTTAATTCTAAGGCAAATGATGCGAGACAACCCGACTCACAGAGAAGCTGCGCAAAAAGTAAGGCGAAGGTGCCATCATATTCGAAGGTCCTCACGAAGAACAGTTCCAAATCAAACTAGAAAGTCACAAACTAAAGTAAAATCGAGAGACGCGGCTTCGAGCGCGGCAAACATCTGTACCGAAAGAAAAGAAACTGAGAGATCTCTCTCACCATAGGAATGGCCACCCCTTCAGCCTACACGGTCTGTTGAGCCTCAACAGAAGCCGTCTAAACGACCCGTTGAGCCTCAACAGAAGCCGCCCCAAAAACAAGCACAAAATGTGCAACGGCTGGGAAGCCCGATCATCGCGTGATGGTGATGCTGTGATCATTCGTGGACACCATTCGCATGTCGTTAAGCAACATGAATACCCCGTGAGACAAAAGTGCCCTTCAAGTACTGCACGCGCTGAGCCTAGTGATATCAGCCCTAGAATAGATCATGGCTAACCCATCACTGTCTTTCAGGAATGAGGTTCCTAGAACAGCCGTACTGCAGTGGAATGCCAGAGGACTGAGATCACACATCACTGATTTTCGTCGATTTGTGTACGTCAATATGTCTCCCATAATTATTATGTGTGAGCCGAACTTATCGAGTGGAATAAGACTCTCGGGATATGAACAATTCATGTCGTCTGCTGCTTCTGAACGCAGTAGGGTTTTGGTGTTTATTCGCCAAGACCTCCCTTACTTCCTTCAACCTGTACCACCTCATGACGGAAATCAATACGTTAGCTTAATAGTGAAAAAGAGGAGGCTTAACCTTACCTATCAACCATCAATTCGGCTCGATCAAAAAAGACTAAGAGACATCATAGCGTCAATACCTGACCCGTGTATTATCACCTGGGATTTTAACGCTAAAAATACATTAAGGGGAAGCCAGAAGACCAACATTAAGGGCAGAAACTTGGTGTCTTTTGCCTCCGACAACAAACTTTTGTAACTGAGTGATGGCACTCCTACATTTTTACGTGACTCCACATACAGCAGCTTTCTCGACTTGGCTTTTTTTTTCGCGAAGCCTAATGAAGCACACTAAATGGTTTACGGATGTAAAAACGCGTAGAAGTGATCACATTTCAACATACGTCAAGATCAGCGGATTGTTGCCTTCTGAAGTTCGCGACACGGTCAAAAGAGTGGACTGGAAAAAAATTCTGATTTTTATGGCAGACCAATGCTAAGAACATGTATCCTATATACAAGAGGCCATCAATAGCACTGTACAAGAGACTGTGTGTACAACCCCATGCTCTGTAAACGTCATAGACATCGACATAAAGATGGAGCGGCTTCGAGCCTTATGACGACGAGCTGAAAAAAGTACCAGCGAACGAAGGACATAGAATACTTACGGACTGATAGACGTATGCAGAAGAAGATCCGACGTCCGTTAGGTTATTTGTGCTGCACTGTGTGAGTGTGTTAATGTAGCGATGCTTTTGTTACAAGCAGGTGATGTGAAAACGAATCCTGGCCCTACCAACAAAATGACATTACAATCCACTGACTCAGCTAAAAGTGATCTTTCTAATAATAGCTCTCCTAAATCACGTACAATGTCGCAAATGCTAAAAGACATAAATAAAAGAATGCTAGAACTCGCTAAGGAACAAGATGAAATCAAAAGTAATCAACATGCGCTAGATGTAAAGCCATCTGTTGTGTTCAATAGGCTAGAATCACTCGAACAGAAGTCTGACTCTCTAGATGAGCTTGGACGCGACTTCGTTGCAGTAAAGAAAACTTCAGCACTGCCCGTCATCCCAGCAGGTTGTCCTGTGTAATCGCTTAGATGAACTCGAAGACAGGTCCACGCACAATAACGTTATTTTCTACAATCTAAAAAAATATCGAGTAGAAAAGGTGTCTTTTCGTTCCACAACAATAATCGTCATCAGGCTTGCGTGCGCTTCCTTTCATGAAAACTCGGCACTGGAAACTTTCCTATCGAGATTTCAATGTCCCCCTGATAATGGGCATGTTAATCGTGACCGGAATGTACCGGGCGCGGGGCGATAGCGCAAGGTTGGAACGAAATATAGATGACGATTATTAATGTGGGACAAAAATACACCCTTTTTACTCGCTTTTTTAGAGTGTATGGCATTCCGGACGAACGTGAAACTTGGGAACAAACCGAAGCAAAAGCGATAGCCCTTCTATTGTCTGCACTTCAAGGCGACTTTTCTCGTGATACAGTAGAACATGCGCATCGCATCGGCGCCCTCTTTGTAAATATAAGCCGGCCTGTTATCATGAACCTTAACAACTATAAAGTAAAAGAACAAATACTTTCACTGCGCTCTAAACTAAAGGAAAATGACGCCTCTGTGTCTCAAGATTTTTCGCCTGCAACAAGACTTGCAAGAAAAAAGCTGTTAGAATTTGCAAAAAGCCGGCCACAGTCCCTTCGCTATCAAGTTAAGCACAATAAAGTAGATACTGATGCGATGTGTTACATGTATGACGCTCTGAACGATAAGATCAATGAAATTAAGGAGCACGGCTTCAGCGCCTCTCACCCCAGCGTCGCATTCAATCGAGACCTCATAGGAATCAGTGAGGGGAAGTGATGTATCTTCTTTGGACAAGCTTTGCTACCAACGTCGAATGTATCTTTTTTACTAGACAACATCAGAAGTGTTATTTATGTTATTCTTCTATCGACGCATGTTGTGCTAATGTAGTTGCCCTCACTGAAACCTGGTTACAATTTAACATTAAAAACAGCGTAATATTCGATAGCTTTTCTTGTTTCAAAATTTACCGGTGTGATCGTACTCAACGCAAAGGGGTGGTGTCGTGCTAGCAATTAAGAAGTGTATACCATCCACTGCTATTCATTTTAAAGTGAACTAGAAGCCGTGTCGTCATGCGTAGAGAATGACCACCGCAAATTTGTATTTGGTGTGTGTTACAACCCACCCTCCTATCCGTCTAGCTTTGTATCCGAGCTACGTGATGCACTTCACCATGTCTCTACGCGACACCCATCTGCGCCTCTTTCGCTCTCAGGCGATTTAAATTTCCAGAGTATATGCTGCTCTCATGACCCTCCTTTATCTCTCGCTTATTCTTCCGAGGGCTAGCAATTTCGTGGTCTTTGTTCAATTTTTGTCCTTGTCACTGATGGTAACTCAAACAACAAGATTTACTAATGATAGTGCTAATACTCTTGATCTTTTTCTAACTACTCATCCGGAGCTTGTGTCAGAGGTTTCTTACCTACATGGCATAAGTGACCATTTGCTACTTTCGTTCGATATTAACACTACCGTATCAAAATCTGCTAATACTACTAAGCTGACCCGTGATTACAAGAAAGCTAACTTCGACGCCCTTAGCAACAAACTGTCTAGATTTATAGGTCTTTTCTTGAACAAATTCGATAACCGCATGGTCGATGTAAATTGAAATTTGTTTAAATTATTATTACACGAAAGGATAAACAAATACATCTCTTTACGCAAGCTGTCTTCAAACCTTAACGTGCCGTGGTTTAACATTAACCTCAAGAAACTGTCCGATCGCGAAAAACGGCTTTACCGGGCATTGAAGTGGTTTTCCTCCGAAAATTATATTACTTCATACAAAGTTCCTAACTCCCGTTACGTAAGCGCAGCACTTAAAAGTTCACAACTTTCGAACAGTTGTCCGTCACCTCGTGATTCCTGTATGGACCTCCCGTTTACCATTCAGAGACTTGAGGGGCAACGTGGCAATGAAAGTTATTTGTGTTATTTATGAAGCCAAAAGATTGAAATTCAGCATGTAGATGTAATTTATTGTGCTGCTATCACAACTGAACTCACTTTCAGCTATTAAATATGAATTATGAGTTACAACACTTGATAGACTATCATTGTCATCCCAAAATTTATTAGCTAATTGGACACAAGTTCATCACAATGTTTGCGTAAGGTTATTCACAATGTTCATTTTGCTCAGATTTGGGTGCACGTAAAGAACCACAGGTGGTAGAAATTTCCGAAGCCCTCCACTACGGCGTCTCTCATATTAATATGGTGGTTTTTAGACGTTGAATCCCACAAATCAATCAAAGGTTCATTTTGTGCTCTAATCCCATTTGTTTATTTTTAAATAAATAAACACACAAAATTTTTTTGAAATGTCCTGGACATAATTTATTATCAACAACATTTTCAAAAAGCTAATTACAAAAGCCTGTATGATGTGCACACAAATATGAACAGGTTTAGGGCTCTCACCAATGTCTCACAATCTACGTGCAGAAAACGGAATGGCTGTAGCTTAGTTTGCTCTGAAATGGCACAGGGGTGACCGACAACAAGTGCTCGAATAATGAAAGCTGAGAAAATGGAGCTCAAAGATATTGGAGCTAGAAGCTGATATAACGGAAATTGAAAGGACGCTGGCTTTAATTTTCATTGGAAAAATGCAGTATTGATTGTATCTTGAGGTCCACTTTGTCCTTTTTATAATAGTGCCAATGTGGTGGCACTGCGCGAAGGCAAAGCTACAAATTTGCATTTTCTATGCCCAATTTTCACATAGCTTTTGATGACAGCGCACCAGTAAAATGCTTGCTTCTAAACTTCTACAACGTATTTCGGTCTAAAATCACATTACGATGTAAAAGATTGTCTCAGGATTACGGAAAAAAATTCATTGAAAAACAGAACATTTTGACCAAATTTACTACTCCCAATGCCACGCCCACCCTTAGGGCAGCACTCGCTTCATTCAAACGTACCACCGCACAGACGTAGTAAAATGAATCAATTACATGCTGTCACTTAGTGTCCATTGAGGTATAAACCAATTACGTTCACCATAGCAGACCTCAGAAGAAATCCGGCGAAATCCAGAAAGTGGTACCAAGCTTTGTGTCGCGAAGATAGAGATATCCCTGCCAACCGCACAGTTTATAACGTTCGGTGTGACAATGACGGCAACGTGACGCACTATACCTTCATGTTGTGCTGGACAAGAAGTCTCGTTCTCACGTGCAAAGTTGGAGCTGACACCCGGTACCCATCCGCGCTTGTTTCCAACAATTCGACCCTTCATTGAAGCCGGAATGTTCATAATCAATGCGCCCATTCCCCTCCCCCCTCCCTCAACGCATGGTGCTCCTCGAATTCTCATTGCCCAGTTAGGAGGGGCCACCAGAAAGAAAACAACAAGATAAAAGGCCGCAAAAAACAAAGGTATGTGTGATGGTGTTTTGCCAGGGACCAGGTTTTGTGACATTTTTTCAATATTACAGCGATAAATATTATTCTCAAGCCAGTGTTTTCATTTCTGAACCTAGAGCAGGCAACGGTGGCACATGTCAGTTTCACCTCTCGGTGCAGCGAAGTGCACTAGGACGTATCCCACCTTGAGTGTACCGCACCTGTGGGTACTTTCGTAAAAAATTGAATAAATGATAACGTGCAAAGAGGGCCTCAAGCATCTCGCACAAGTACCCCTAGATCAGCTGCGCCCAAACTAAAGCGAACTCATAGAGATGTCGTGTTTTCAAGAAGGCTGCTTAGATCTTTCTTCCCACGGCCTTCTTTCTGCATTAAAAGCAATTTAGAAAACTGTCGAGAGGCTTTTCACGAAAACGCCAGGTTGATGACCTCTTTTCGATTGTGCCGGAAAAGTTGGAGTGGCTGCCACTGCATCATTTGAGTTATATTGCTCATCATGATAACGTGAGGGTAATGTTCGTGAATATTTGTTTGTTTCCTTTTTCTTGCAAGAAAACGATATAGCAGCTGTCTGAAAAGGTGACAACTTCGAAAAAGAAGGTAAAGTTGCTGTAACATTTTGCACTCCTCTCGATTAGTGGCCGTAGCGAAGACTTGTCTGATGAACACTGTGAAAAATTGGTACTGTTCTTTGAAGAAAGTATTTTATTTTTTGTAACAAGCTGAAAACATCAGTACTGTTTTCATAGAGCTTTTTTGTATTTCAATGAGTCAACTTGTTTGAGGCATTGCAGACATTTTGGGCTGTTTTTCGTCTAGTTCGAATGACAGTTGCTAAAATGCTAGCGTTCATAAAATTTTTACGCTGAAATCGCTCATTCATGTAGACTTGGTAATACTCCTGTCACACGAGCACCCGCTAACACCGTTTAATTCCCTCGTCCTTACGACAAGGGCGATGGGCTCCGTGTCACACAGCCACCCTTACGCAAACGAAGATAAACGGAGCCTTTTGCAAATGGCATTTGACGATCTCCCTTTGCAGCTGAACGAGGTACTCTTGGCCCCAGTATCTGCTGGTAAGAAAAAAAGTTCGAGCACCAAGTTGCCACAGTGAGTACAATAATACGTTTTCGCAGTATTAAACGTTATTTTGTTGCAGTACTCATTCATAACGTCTTTGTTTACATACGTATACGCTCGCCCGAGTTCAGCTACTCTCCACATCCATGCCCTCCAGACTGTGCCTCGCGAGTGGTGCCAGGCACCGCTATTAAAAACTATTTCTTCTGTGTGTCAGTTGTTATCGTCTCCGTGTTTGCGCTTTCCCGTGAGAGGAATGACTCGCAGCGCTGCGTCATGGTCAGCTGCTTCGACAGCTGCAGGAATAGGTAATAGGACCCGATCTGATTCAAGGGAAACTTGGAGTGCGCTACCGATGAAAGAATACACGACAAATTTCGTGCACATTGTAGCCCGTGTCTTAACGGGCCAAACTGCGCTGCTCTCTCCGCTCACCGCTGGCCCAGCTAAAACTTTCTAAATAACAACTATAGTCGTCGAGCACGGCGCTATTGTGAACGAACATAGCATTGCGCACAAGGTGGCCAGCGTCGCTGCCAACATTGATACATTTAGTGATTACGTTTTCATTTGAAATAATTTTAATGTTTTGTTCACTTCAGATCTACTGAGTAATGTGTTTTTGTAAAAGCGGCATAACAATGATTCACACAAATAGCAACTAGGGATCAAACTAAGATACTTGAGCGAAAACCAAACAGCGCCGGCTGAGCCTCCTCGTGGCAACTGTTATAACCTTGTCATTGCCGTGTGACAATCCCACAACTCCATCTCCGTCGAACTCCCTAGGGGAGATTTAGGTTGACGGAGTTTAACAGAGTTCGGTGGTGGCCGTGTGACAGGGGTATAAGACAGATGCTTGGGCTAGTTGGTGATCGGGAATCAACATTGTGTCCTTTCACCACTCTTTTTGTTCTTGTCTCTTCTTCTGTAGTTACATCGTAACTACTCATAGTCTTGCGCTGTGCAAATATGTTCATTCATGTAGAATTTCCCGTACTTGTAGGCTAAACCAAATGAAGACAGCGCAATTATAGGCAGAACATCGATTCTTAGCCAACTTGCAATGAGTGACACATCCGGGCCAATCTATACAGGAGGCCTTGTAGAGTCCACAAACAGGACGTGAGAATCTCAAATGGAAAAGCACAATGAATGGTCAAGTTCGACAACTTTACAACGAAGAAGCCAGCGCGAGGAACAGCGCAGCGAACCGCCATGGTACGCCACCGTACCAAACGATGCGCCGAGAGTAGCGCTAGGTCAGACTGCAGCGCCTCTAGTTCTCGTGACCACCCTTTCGGCTCATGCTGCTCCTCTGGCGGAGATACGGAGCTTTCAAACTGAGATAATTCTAGTAACGTTGGTGTGGGCCTAACGAGCTTATGACAAGGTTACGACCAACCCGCATGTAACGAATGTTCAGTTTCTGTTGGACTGACCACTCTGCTGCCCCTGCTTAGCTACTAATGATTCAGTAGTCATGGAGCTCTTTCTGTTTAAACAATTAGTAGTGGGGGTGTGGCGGGCTGTTGAAATCCGCGTTGCATGTGTCGGTTGACTCCCCTTGTAATGCAGATTGACTGATCTCTTCTGAGCTTCTCTCTGGTGACGTTCTCATACAACCATCTTTAGCCACGGTTGGAAAATATGCCGATGCGACCCCATGAACGTTACTTACTACTGTAAGAAGCCGATCACACTGTTTTGGATTTACAAACTAATAGTCTACTCGGGCACGTGTATTTATTTAACAATCGAAGCGATGATGCAAGCGCAAACCTTTGTGGATAAATATTGTACATCGTTTTGCAAAACGATTGGTTCGACAGTTTTTAACTTTATACCGTTTGTTTATTAGCGTTTTTGCATTCATAAGTCGACTCACACAATAAAAAACCTAGCTGATCCCTGCTTGTAGGACTTGATATAACACGAACGTGAAGTATGTCTTCGCAAAAATCTTTGAGCGTTTATTGCGCATTGATCCGCCACAGGGGCGATGGATTGAATGTAACAGCAAAAATGGTTATGTCACGCGAACAGCGATAAGCAGCTAAATATTTACAATGCGCTCCTCAAGCAGAAACGAAACAAAAAAGAACATACACAGGACGAGCGTGAACAAATCTGACAGCACAGCGCTTTAAACACAGTGCTCAACGAAAGAGAAAGACACGTGAAACGAAAGCCAAAGTTTGCACAAGACGAGAGCGAACTAGCAAAATATTATCTGGGGTTACACGTCTCATGACCCCAATTTGATTATATGGACGCCGTAGTGAGGCGTTCTGAAAACGCGGACCAGCTGAGGACCACCTCTGGTACACATAAGTAAAGGGGCAGCTGTGAAAAAACTGCCACAGGCGTTACTTTCTTGACTTTGGGAGCGCACTTTTTTCGCAATCCTGGCCGCTGCAGCAAGCAAAGTAACGTTCGTGTTCTCCAACTTTAACGGCAGCGAAAACAAAATACTTACAAACCACGGCTATTGCGAGGTAAGCGTGCGTGCCCGAGGAAACGCGCCTTAATGAGGGGTGCGCACGTTGCTACCTGAGAGAGTGCGCCGAGGTGAACACTGCACACCAGCAGTGTGCACACCCGCGTTCAGCAGCGGTCGCGCGACCATTTGCGACTGGCCGCAAACAGTCGCGAATGGTCACAAAGCAACTGCTTTCGCTAGTCGCTTCCTGAGCTATTTTTTATAGCGTAACCACAGTCGCAAAGCTGCTGGAACCAATTAGCGATGCTGAGAAGTGACGCCATCGTTTATTTATATCCAGGATCACTATTTTTAGGGGCGAAACAGGGAAGATTATTTCAAACTGGTCACAACAATTCAGGTGAATACAACTGTCTGGTGTAACATAATCACTTCAGTGACGTGTACAAACAACAGAACATAGACAGGATGTAACACACAGTACTTCAATATTCTCACAGATTACAAGTCACTCAAAAAAAACAAAAAGAAAAGAAACGCAAGAAGCAGTAAATTGGAACATATTCACAAATTATGTGCGACGAAAAGTAATTTTTTCACCCGAGTTAAGACGGGAGAAAAGGAAGTTCAACATTGCCATTCCGAACTCCAAAAAACCGTGTATGCCACCTTCTGATAAAGATTTTTAACCCCGAGTTTCAATCTGTTCTGTAAGGTACCGAACCATGATCATTCTAATCTTTTGTAACGCAGGGTATGCAGCTGGTTGGGGTCGTCGCCGTGCTTCGGCCATACAGCTGCGACGCCACAAGACGAACATTGTGACGTACAGTACGAGTTGTTCAAATAAGCCCCTTCTGCGCTGTTGGCTCGAAGTAATTGACACTCCGAATTGACGACGCACGACGTGTAACACGCCTTTGGCCGCTACGCATTCAAACATTGTGTGGAGGATTGTTTCACTTTACCCGCAGTTGGGGCAGTGGTCATTGGGAACGACGCCCATATTTGACAGTTTCTTACGAGTGGGCAACACGTCGCATTGCCGCCGCCAATCAAATTCTCTAACTATTTCCGGTACGTGGTTGTTCTGCAATTTCTTCCACTTGCTGGGCCTCCATCTCTGTTTTTCCTCGTCAGTAATCGAGCGGCTGATTAACATTTCGGTAATGCATGCGGGTGCGAGCTTTGCAAAGTATTCTTCGGCGGCGTCGCCGTCAACCGATCGCTTGAGGCCCTCTGCTGTTTTATAAAAGGCATGTTGGTGTTCTGCTTGAGGTCCCCGGTATCTTTCTGACGTGAATGTGGCTCCAAGAGTTTCGGTCCAATATAGCAATGAGCTACGGCCTGGGTAGTCAATGTCCTGAAACAATTTCTGAACAGTTTTAGCTGCAAGTGTCTTTGTGGATGTCGCAACATCTGGCAGACTGAGTCCTCCACAACTTTTTGGGTGCTTCAGTAACTTTTGTTGAACTTTCGGTGTCTTTCCGTGCCACAGGAAGGCTCCAACCATTGACGCAAAGCGGCACGCAAAAAGTTTGGGTATAAGTGCGATTTGCCCGATATGAAAGAACATATGCGCATGATTTGGTTTCCACCAATGTCACTTTGGCGTCAAGTGACAAATTGAAGTCAGTGGCATACGCGAAGACCTGCGTGGCTCTAAGTACGGCGTCCTCCAAATTTTTTTGGCAGCCTCCCCGTCTTGAAAGTATACTCCGAGCACATTTACGACATCCACGTATTGATTACCATCCGGCAAAGAGCCGTGGAAGCCACCGAAACGAAGGGCTTTGCTTTTTTCCGCATTGAGAAAAGCACCCGGTAAACTGGCATGCTCTTCGAACAGCTCCCAGAAAGCGTGGTAACTGGCTTGGTTTTGCACGAACACAGAGATGTCATCCGCATAAGCGGTGATGCTGACTCCAGACCTGTCATTGGAAAGCCCTGAAAATTAGGGCAATATGCCACTTTCCTAAGGAGAGGATCTATGGAAAGAACCAAGAACACCAGTGTGATTGGGCATCCTTGGCGAACACCTCTTGTTACTGGTAAGCTTGCTGTCTCCACGCCGTTGATGAGAAGTCGGCTGGTCATGTTGGTATATAAAAGCTTTATACAGTGAACGTACTTCTCAGGCAAACCAAACATTCTAAGTTCACTTTATAGGAAGTAATGTTCGACCCTGTCGAAGGCCTTAGCTTGATCCCATGACACAAAAACACCGGTAACGTTTTTGGCGCTGGCATAGTAGAACAAATCTCTTATCAGAGTAAGTGTTTGAAAAATTGACTTACCGTGCACTGCACACGTTTGCATCCATGACACTATATCGGGAAGAAGAGGTTTTAGCCTCAAGCCAAGGATCGTAGCTACAAGTTTGTAGTCCGTGTTGAGGAGGGAAATCAGCCTTCATGACCGTGGATCGTCAGGATCAATGTCCTCCTTTGGAAGCAAGACTACACGGCCCTCACTTAAAGGCCACGGCTTTTGCCCATCAACAATGAACCTGTTAACCATGTCAGTAAGCGCGTCGCCTAGGACGTCGAAGATAGTTATATAAAACCTCGTCAGTATTCCGTCTCGACCTGGAGCCATGGTAGTGTTAATTTTCTTCATGACTTGCCCGACTTCATCTTTCGTCGCCTCAGCGCAGAGCATATCAGACGCCTCAGGACACAGCGTGGGCAAGCCTTGACAAAAGTCTGCAATTCTTTGATGCTGGTTGCTGTCTTTGGAGCGATGATCTGCAGAGCAGAGCCTTCCAAAATGCGCCCTAGAGACTTCCTCGATTGATGTGATATTTGTGACGGTGCTCCCACACTCTGGCCGTGCTGCACCGATAATACTGGGCTGGTGTTTTCTTACACCTACTCACTGTGCGTATGCCAAGTTACCTAACTCATCCGTAGGCAGGTGTAGTTCCTCTGCATGTTTAAAAAGCCTCAGACCGTGCCCTCAACAAGAGGTCGTATTTAGCCTTTTTTGGCCCCAATGTACTATTGAATTGCGCCAATTAGATTACCTGCGCGCTCAACGATTTGAATACGCCTCAATATTTCATTCATTATTGATGTTAGACGTGCATGGCGCATTTTCCCGGCCTCCTGCGCAACCACACGCCATCTGGCCTTGAATAGATCCCATGCTGTCTCCGTAATTTGCGGCATGTCTTCCAAAGACGCATAGATATTCATGCGCATTTCAGATACCGAAACTTCTTCATTTAAAATTTATGAATTCATTCGCCATAACTTGGAGCAATGCCTTTCCTGCTAGGCCTTCAAGGTGAACAGCACTGGCATGTGGTCACTGAGTTTGCGTTGCCCCGGCGCAAAAGAAGTGACATCGCATGTCTCTAAACCTGCAACGAATTCGTTAGGGATATAGACTCTGTCAATCCTGCTGTGAGACGTACCCTGAACGCGTGTGGCTCCAAAGATGTTCTCGTGGAGCGTTGTCCATGCATCGACCATGTTCAGCTCTGTACATATTTGCTGCAACTCTTCCGAATGGAATGTGCTTTGTCCTTAACTAGGGCCTTAGACATCTCGAATTGAATAAACACTTGAAATCACCTAACATCACGCACGGTGCTGAATTTAGCAGGAATGACCTGGCACCTCTAAAAAAAGTCATTGGCAAGAGACCTATCCACGGGCGCGCAAAAGTTGGTGAATCAGATTTTCAGGTCGTTTATCCACTTGTCCACCGCAATAACACGGCCTTCTGCATCGAAGAGGCAATGCACACCCTGCCTGAATCTCGAATTGAGAAAAACAACGCCGGTGTGACGCGACTTTCTCTGCGTTAAGGAGAAGAAGACTTCAACTAAAAACCTAGTACGGAAGGTCATGACGGCGTGCAGTGTTCGGAAGTTGGTCTCTTGCAGAAAAAGCACGTCGACACCGAGCGAGTGTGCAAGGTTCATTATCTCCTGTTGTTTTACAAGATCTTTGAATCCACAAACATTGAAAGTCATGAAAGGTAGCCTATTCATTTAATATAAATTTAGGGGAAATGAAACTATCGCTTTTTTACAGCGATAAGTCAGGGGACGCCATGGCCTCTCCTGTGTCAAGCGGCAGTAGTTGAAGTAAACATGACGATGCTCGAAGGACTGGTTCAGAGATTTAGTTACGTGCACAAATAAAACGGACCCAGTAAGCAACACCAATAATAACAGAAATAGTACACTCAGCATGCAACTTAACTCACAAGACGCAGTTACTATAACAGGGTATAGCTGCCACAGCATAGAATTCACAAAGTGGTAAATGAAGGTTCCATCGTGAATGACGGTAAAATATGGAATACTAGACAGTTTGCATGCATAAGAGACAACAAATGCATAGTGGTTGTACGGCTGGGAAGCAAGCATTGCAACGGTACAGGCAACAGGAAGCGAGAAGAATGAATTTGGGTAGCCCAGCTTAAAAAAACATTGAGTCCTCCCCAGCATCAGGTGATGGATCTCGGTTTGGCAAATCCACTAGGGGCTTTTTTGGATGTTCAGGAGGTGGTGACATCACTTCCACTGCTTGAACTACCAGGCTTGGTGCGACGCTGAGAGTTTGTGGCTCTAGACAACTTGTCGGGAGAACACGTATTCTCAGGAGACAACCATACCGATCACGAGGCTTGCGAAAATCTGTCAATCCTTAATTTTTGTGATGGTGACCGGCTCCTACGATGTCTGGATGTCTTGTCGGATGCTTCTTCTTGGGTCTGTACAGCGTGTATGCGAGGCGTTTTAGGTTTCCTTGAAGACGTAGTCTTTTCTTCTTTCGTGGATGTCGTCTTCACGCCACCTTCCAGGCTCACAGGAGGCCGTTCATGGAGCTCGTCACTTGCACTTGTTGCCTCGGAAGGTCGGAGCAATTTTTCCGGTTAACCAGCGCCCCAAGATGCTTGGGACGCTTCCTCCAGCTGTGATGCGTTCGAGGATTGTTCGTAGCAGACGCACTCGGCGATGCGTTCGATGCAGACGCACTCGGCGTCTCCACAGCGTTGCTGGACTCCTTTGACGACGTTGTGGGAGATGACCACGCAGCGCTGTCTCCAGTCCGCGCAAAAACATCGTTGTCACTCGTTGTGCATAATGGCGCGGCATCAACGCGGCTGGCGTCTTCTGTCTTGGCGTCATGAAATTCTGTGTAGGTCGCGCTGCCTTCATCCCAATAATCTGGAATCTTCTGTTGCTGTGGCTTGGTTTTGCGTTGCAAAACTTCAATGTGCCTGAAGGTTCCAATTTAGGTTGTTCTCTTCGAAGCAGACTCTCCAAGTTCCGCGAATTCTTTCAGTAACTGTGAGGTTCTCTGCGCTGCGTCTGCGTATGACTTGGGACGGAAGCAATCTTTCGTCGCGTGGTCCTCATTACAGCGCTTACACTTTAACACACAATCCTCAGATGTAAGGCCGAAGGTGCCACATCGTTGACAGAAGGGTGTTGTGCAAGTAGCCGCAACATGACTTTCTCTGCGGCAGCGTGCGCACACTCTGCGCATACCGCGATACTCGAGCATCACGTGGTGACCTCGAATTGATAAGAAGTTAGGGGTGGGCTTGGCCATCTCGATTCGGACAATGCGGGTACCAGTGTACGTTGATTGATACTTTTGCAAGGTAACAAATATGATACTCTTCACTTTTCCGTGTGGCTGAAGAGCTGAAAAACCTGCGTCATCTCACATACAGCGGGAGGCTGAACACACTCACTTGTACGCTTGGCGCCCCGATTGCTTCAAATTGTACCTTATGACCTTGTAACTTGAAACCTTGGTTTACCATCAACTTGGTTGCTTATGCAGCCGACCGAGCCGCATATAGGAACTTCGAAGCTCCGAGGTGTTGCAGGAACAGTACCTCTTCACTCCTCATGACGTCTTCGAGGCCATCGATGATCTCATCGATGGACGCCGTCCCGTCCGGGATGGTGAAGGGCAAGCAGTGGTTTGAGGAGGAGCGCCACAGGCCTTGACGCCATCCTCGCTGGTCTCTGCAGGGGCCGACGACGATGCAATCAGGCCTCAAAAAAAGCTGGCTGGCAAAGTCCCGAGTGGACACCCGGCAGCAACGCTGCCGGAACGCTTACCACGTTGAAGACTGGAACGCCGAAGCTCCTTTACGCGGCACCAGCTCGTCCCTCGTAGCCGTAGTAGTAGTCGTAGTGCGTAACCAGTAATACATTTTTACTTCGAAGGTGGTGCCGGTGACAGATTTCTTCAGTGCGTTGTTGAACAATAAAAGATAGTGCTCAATTACATGCCAGTGGCTGCTAAGGGGTTATGAAAGACTAGAGAATTCGGCTTTTAGTTAAAGCACACACAGCGAATTTTTTAGGGGCGAAGCTCCTTATAGCGGCACCCATTCGTCCCGCGTCCCGTCGTAGTATGTAACCAGTCTTACGCTTTGAGCTGCAAACATTTTGACCTCCGAGGTTATGACGGTGAAAGATTCCTTCTGTGCGTTGTTGAACAACAAAAAATCGTGCTCAATGTACATGCCAATAGCTGATAATGGGGTATGAGAGACAGGATCATTCGGCTTTTGTTAACGTGCACGCTGTGATCCCCATTAGCAGCCATTGCATGTACATTGAGCACTACCTGAAGGGAAAGGGTTGCAACGTTATACCTGCTGGGTGTAACCACCTTAGTTTTAGAAAGGTCGAGCGAGCGTTGAGCTGCAGTTCTAGTACACTGTAGTGCCCACTTAAAGATAAAGTGGCTTTGATACGTTATGTAAATGCTACGTTAGTTCTATATTAAAGGATAGTTGTTCCCGACGAAATAACACACAGAAACAAGTATGGATAACTGAAAATTCAAAGAACTTTGCCTCCAATTAGAGGCTCACTACGGTTAACTAGTAACCTTAGGACGCACTTGGAGAGCACTATGTGGCCCGAAAGAGTTCCCACACTAAACTCCTTGGGCGTGAGGGGGAAACGCTTCGTTTTTAATCGCTGAACGGTGATACTTTACCATGCCCCTAGTAAGATGGCTGCCACAACCGCCATCTTGCCAGAGGAACGGCTTCACTTCTTCGCAATCATTTCCACTCCTGCAATTTTTTTAATCCTCCTTGCTTGGCACCGCCTGAAGACACTGCGTTCGCGACGCGTTTGTGCTGCATTGGAAACTGTGGCAAGTCAAGTTAAATTGAACAAGCGTTTCTGAATACGTTCCATTTTCTGAAATACTCGTCATCGTCTCGGGGCTAGGTGGTTTTGTTTGCATGGTCGGCCAACTGTCCCGAGCGAAGGGACAGACACACCCCCACTTGCTTTTTAGGGGCGAAGCTCCTCATAGCGGCACCCGTTCGTCCCACGTCCCGTCGTAGTATGTAACCAGTCTTACGCTTCGACCTGCAAGGTAGTGCCGGTGGGAAATTTTTAGACGCAGCGAAGTAACAACTAAGACGCTTATTTGTGTTTACCCTCACCTGTGGGTAGGTTTCGTGCCTCATTTTGCGTGAGAAACGTGGGGCAGGTTTTGGTGTTTAGAGAAATTTATTCTCATAGACAGAGAACATCAATTACAATCCAACAGAACATTGCGATAGAACACAACATCCACAGACACACCAGAAGTTGTTACAAAAATATATGTGTACATATGTAAACGGAACACAACATCAACAACTTACCCATTTACACAGGAATTGTTACAAAAACAAAGTCTACATATGCACAATACATGGTAAACGAAGAACACACAAATGAAATGTAGAGATCAATATGTCAGATATTTACATAGTATTTACAAGGTATTTGTATGAGTACTAAACAAAGAATAACCTACCAATACCAGGCAGGCCTAAAAACAAGCCTTACATGTCTCTCACAGACGAACACAAAACGGCAGGACCAGTGTCGAAAGAATTCCTTCTCACCCAGAAAGAAGATTCCTTCGACAACACAGATAATATTTCTTTGTACAGTCGTTCCAAAATCGGGAAGAGAGCCCGGCGGCGATGACCTGCTGCAACAGCTTCACAACGGTTACGCCAAAGACAGTAGGCACCAGCAACAATAAGAAGGCAAGCAAAGCGGCCTCGAGAACAACGTCCAGAAGAATCAAAGCGGTTTACTCCGAGGCCACGAAATCCTGCATGCACAGCCCTCCAGAAAACACGAGCAACGACACATTGCCTTAACACATGCTGATTTGTTTCTCGTAGGAAGCAGTTCGGAAATGTTGATGACTGGACCATTCTCCATCTTTCTAGGTGGTCAAGGGTCGGAAGAACGCCCCACCCAAGCCGCCACATGAAGTCCCGGAGGTGGCCAGGTAGAAATGATGCCGTCAGCGTGCTCCACGACACATGACTAAAGCGGGTGCGGCGTGCTGGAGGAACTAACGGCAGCAACAACGCGGCTGTTGTGTCAACGATAGAATTGTCTAACACATCTAAATCAGGGCGAGTCGACTGGATATGACGAAAAAACGCGACAGCTGTTGCATAAAATGAAGGAAGTACTAATGTTTGTAGGCCCTGATTAAGGCGCACATTAGGCAATTAATACCGAAGGTGAGTGCTTAGAAAATAATATGCCAGAGTTCGCGCGGGGGATTCCTCTTCTTGTACGAGGCGCAACAGGAAGCGCAGGGCCAATAGCCGGTAGCGTATTGAAAGCGAAGGGAAAGCAAAACTTTCCTGGGAACGCTGCTGTCCTAACGCCGCACGAGAAACCAACTCAGTGCTGCCAGACCAACAGAAGGAACACAAGGTGGACTGCAATGACCTCACGATGCGAAAAGGCGGCTGTTCTACGTGAGAAAGGTACCAAATGCGACCGCAGAACACAGTCTGCGCAAGGTACCTCCACTCGAGAAACGGGAAGTCGAATTCCCGGGCGTTCTAAATTTCTTGTTTTACTTCATCGAGGGCGTTTGACCAAACGGAGTTACAAATGCCGTAGTGGTTGTATAGAATTCCTAAAATGCGAATAGACGCAGCTTGCTGAAGAAGAGATGTGGACCTAAGTGTGCAGTTGGGATAGCCGATGAACAAATACCGGGATTTAGAGAGGTTTAGCGTGGCACCTGAAATGTCCCCATACTGAAAGAATAAATGCAGGCTATGAGAAAGACTATCTTCATCTGAAAGGTACAGGGTTATGTCGTCAGCAAAAGCTGTGACTATTACGGTACTGCTGCCGGGAAGAGCAAGACCCCGGACATGCGAATCTGCTTATAGAGCACAGAAAAATGGCTCAAGGCTGAGGACAAACAGAACAGGAGACAAGGGGCATTTTTGACGGACCCCACGTGTAATAGAAAAAGCAGCACTCTCCCAACCATCTAGAACTAGTGTGCTTTTTATACCAGAGCTGGTATGACTAATTAATTCAAAAAAGGTACCAGGAAAACCAAGGGCTGTGAGCTCTTTAAAGATATACGTGTGCTCTAGTCGGTCAAATGCTTTCTCTTGATCTAAAGACACAAGGAGACCACGCGGAGATCGCGACAGAGTATAGGCTATGATATCCCGGGTGGTAAAGGACAAACTGTGGATTTCCCGTCCAGGCATAGATGAAGCCTGGTGATGACCCACCAGGGTTTTCAACAGAGCCTTCAAACGTTGAACGATCACCGTGACGAATATCTTATAGTCAACGTTAAAAATCGTGATAGGTCTCCAATCTTCAGGATGAAGAGAAGAAGCATCACCTTTTGGAACAAGCACAATGCGTCCATCTCGAAAACTTGATGGAAAGACACCATCCCCTAAACATCGCCGGATAACCGCGGTTAATGCAGTACAAAGCTCATTCCAAAATGATAAGTAAAATTCAACTGGAAAATCGTCTGTTTCAGGGGCTGTCCCTCGTTTCATAGAGTTTAGTGCTACCTTTACCCCTTCAACTGATGGAGGGACGTGCAGAGAATCAGCAGCTTGTCGAGGAACGCGAGGCAAACCTCTAAGCATAGGCGGTATTATATCACAGTTTGTCCGCATGGCCGAACATGACATTTCTTCAAAATGTGCCAGAAAGAGAGATCGATCACGCTTAGGAAGCCGCTGTGTAGGTGGTGTCTGCACGGTCGTAAAAACAGGTTATTTTGACTGCCCAAAACACGATTGCCTCGCATAGCGTAGCACCTCGGGGTGGGCACAAGGGTTGTGCCTACAACGCCATGCAGCCGCCGCCAGAGACGAGGTGGCAATCAAACGCTGGAAGCGTTCACGTAATTCATGTTGTCAAGCTCGCGTCAAGGAAGTATGTAATGTATTATGTAACAAGTATAACATTTTGACCTCCAAGATGGTGCTGGTGAGAGATTTCTTCTGTGCGTTGTTTAACAATAAAAAATAGTGGTCAATGCACATGCCACTGGCTGCTAATGGGGAATGAGATACAGGAGCATTAGGCTTTTAGTCAACGCGCACGCTGCGATCCCCTTTAGCAGCCATTGGCATGTACATTTAGCACTATCGGACAAGAAAGGGTTGCTACATTATACTCGCTGGATGAAACCTCCTTAGTTTTAGAAAGCTTTATCGAGCATTGAGCCGCAGGGCCATGAATACAATAAACTAGTATATACCATGAATGAATTGGAAGTGGTTAAAGGGGGGAAGCAGATACGAAGCGCAAGCCGTTGGAAATTAAAAGCTGAATCGTCCTGTCTCTCATTTCACATTAGCAGCAACTGGCATGTACATTGAGCACTATCTGACAGGAAAAGGTTGCTACATTATACTCACTGGGCGTAACCTCCTTGAATTTAGAAAGGTTTAGCGAGCATTGGGCCGCAGTGCCATGAATACAGTGAGCTAGTATATACCATGAACTCGAGGTGGTAGAAGGTGGGAAGTAGACCTGAAGCGCAAGCCGTAAGAAAGTGTGCGTGTGCCACCTCTCGTTTAGTCCTTGGAGTGTCCACTGAATGACGGTGCTTCTATATTGGCAGTATATGATAAAAAGATGCAAGATGGTGGGACTTGGAGTGTTGAATAGATGGACGAACGGACACACAGACAGATGCATGGATGGACGCATGAACGGACGCAGGGGCGGATGCATGAACGAACGCAGGCACGGGCGCACGAACAGACGCATGGACAGTCACACAGACGGGCGCATGGACGGACGAATGCTTCGCCCCACTCTCCATCATTCACTCCGTGGATATGCTGCAAACATTTTTTAGGAGCGAAGCTCCTTAAAGCGGCACCCGTTCATCCCTTGCAGTAGTCGTAGTCATAGTCGTAGTGTGTAACCAGTTTTACGTTTTGACCTGCAAGGTGTTGCCTGTGGGAGATTTCTACTGTGCGTTGTTTAACAATAAAAATGCACAGCATGCGCATTAAATAAAAGCTGCATTTTCCTGTCTCTCACTACCCATTAGCAGCCATTGGCGTGTACATTGAGCACTAGCAGACAAGAAAAGGTTGCTACGTTATACTGACTTGGCGTAACATCCTTAGTTTTAGAAAGGTTTAGCTAGCGTTGAGCCGCAGTGCCAAGAATACAGTGAACTAGTATACACCATGAACTTGAGGTGGTTAAAGGTGGGAAGTAGACATGAAGCGCAAGCCGTAAGAAAGTGTGCGTGTGCCTCCTCTCGTTCCGTCCTTCGAATGTCTGCTACATGGCGGTGCTTCTATATGAGGAATATATGATGAAAAGATGCGAGATGGTGGTACTTGGAGTGTTGAGTATGTGGAAAAACGTACACACAGACAGATGCATGGACGGTGCACGGATGGCTGCACGGACGGATGGACACATGAACGGACGTAAGCGCGTATGCATGGACGAAAGCAGGGACTGATGCACAGATGAACGTGCGGACGCAAGAACAAACGCACGCACGGACGGGCGGATGGACGCATGGGCGGCCACACAGACGCACGCATGAATGGACGGAAGCAAGACCGAATGGACGGACGGAGATCCCACGTACAGTGGTAAACGATGATATGCGAAGCACGAATGATAAAAGTTATGTCACTTTAAAACCAGCGAAAAGTTATGAGGTGGAGGTGACTAATGCGGTACATGACTTCGAAGTCATGATTATCATGTTAGGATGCGTCGTTTACCTTCGTCATCCATTCATGTCATGTGATACGACATTTAGTATGAAGGGCCCAATTATTCCAATGGAGCGTTGACGCGCGCGCACGCTGGGCACAGCGAAGCTACGTTAGCAAAACGCGAGTACTCTATAGTCTGACGCGAGGCGCGACCAGCGTCCGTCGGCGTGGCCTGACGGCAACCTGCACCAAATGCGACATGCTGCGTTTCGCGCCGATGCATTATCTAGACAACACTGCATCTCCCTCTTTTCGTTACGAAGGGACGCTGGACCCACTGAAACGCGCATGCGTCAAAGCAACGGAGCGCGGCTCGCGCCTGCGAGTATATGGCAGGACATATGCCTGGTGTGGCAACGCTGGCGTGACGCGACAAAATAAACGCCGGTGAGCATGCACACCGCGTCACGCCGAAATGTATTGGAACTTTGACTGTGGCATGTTGTCATGGTTTTACATGACACGCATCTCATGATTATCATGTTTGCATGAGTCAAATACTTTGTTCATCCATTGGCGTCAAGTAATACCCAATTTGGCACATGTGAAGCAAGCGAAGCGGCCGCGAGCGCATCACCAGTGTGGCACGTAGACATGATGTTGCATGACACAGATGTCGTGATTATAGTGTTTGGATGTGTCATTTACCTATGTCGTCTGTTCGCGTAGCGTATTACCGTGTTTGGTACATGTGACTCTAGTGAAACGGCTGCGAGTGCATCATGAGCGTAGCATGTAGTCATGCTATTACCAGACACACATCTCCTGTTTATCGTGTCTGCACCAGTATGATACCTTCGTCATCCATTCACGTCCCGTAATAATGAATTTGGTATAACTGAAACTAGCGAAACGGCCGCAAGCTCATCAAGAGCTTGACATGTAGTCATGTTGTTACATGACGCGCATCTCATGATTAAAATGTTTGCACCAGCCATAAACCTTTGTCAAACATTCACGTACTGTAATACCAAATTTGGTAGGAACTCGCTCTCTAGATTCGTGCCGACCGGTTGTGCCCCGCAATCTCCAATGACACCGCATCTCGGGCCGTTTGGGCTCACCCTACGCCATCTCTTGACGCCGACAAGAGCTCTCGCCGAGTGGTGCCGCGTCCTCACACTCCTGCGACCGTGTCCATCTTTCCAATCTCCTCTTCCGTCGTTTACTGTCGTTCGCTCTCCCTGCGCATCGCTCTCTCCTTCCACTCAATCTCTTTACCTTTTAATACTATGCTTTTAATCTCTCCTTTACTTTCACACTTAGTGAGCTACTGTTAAGCAGTCCTCCCCCGTGAGAGACAGTTACGGGGCTCACTGTTCTCTTCTTTTCATTGAAAATCACTTAAAAATTTTGGTATATGTTACGCTAGTGAAACAGCCTCAAGCGCATTATGAGCGTGGCATGTAGTCATGCACTTACATGACACGGATGTCATGACTTTCATGTCAGGGTCTGTCGTTTGTGTTTGCCATGCATTTATGTCTTACCATATGAATTTCGCAGCGTGCCATTAAAAAAACACCGCAACAGCTGCAGTACCATGAAACGTAAATCAAGACATTCATTACATGCATGTCATAATTTTCATTTTATGACTAGTCACTTATCTGCTTCGTACAGTTGTGTGAAGCCATATCAAGTTTGGTATCAATACCATTATCGAAACGGCTAAAAAACCTCAATGTCTTAGGTGAGTAGATAGACAGATAGATAGATAGATAGATAGATAGATAGATAGATAGATAGATAGATAGATAGATAGATAGATAGATAGATAGATAGATAGATAGATAGATAGATAGATAGATAGATAGATAGATAGATAGATAGATAGATAGATAGATAGATAGATAGATAGATAGATAGATAGATAGATAGATAGATAGATAGATAGATAGATAGATAGATAGATAGATAGATAGATAGATAGATAGATAGATAGATAGATAGATAGATACGCTGAAAGTTACCGAAATTTGCCAACAAATGCTTGACAGTTAATAAGTGCAGCGCACTCGGTTGGCTCAGCCCACTCATCTGGCAGCGATCAGCTGATCGGCGTCGGTCTGCGGAGTTCTCGCTGTTAACAAGATCTGAACGTGACTCTCCGGTTTTCCGACTTTTGGTCGCTCGCATACAGCTTCTGCCGGTGTGAACATCAGTCGCTTTTCGGTAGCCAGTCGCAAATGGTCGCGCGACCACTGCTAGTCGCCGGTGTGCACCATACTTTACGCCAAGAGCGCCTGTAGCACCAGTGCGCAATTGATGACAAAACTTGCTGAGGTTAACGAGCTCTCATCGTCGCCGACAGTAAGTGGTGCATATAAATAGCTCGCCATTAGCATGCCTGAAAGACTTTCGGTGTGTGGCCGAGTCGTTCGCACCACGTGCTGCGCAGCGAGAGGTCGTAGGTTTGACACGTGGTGACATAACTGTGTGTTTACATATTTATTTGTGGTTTATTGGAGTACGTTTAAAACGCCCTACCAGCGATTCTAATGCTACAGTGGAGTCCTGGTGGGCCCTGGCATAAAGCACTTTCTTGATATGATACCACTTGACATGACCGCTCTCGCTGACATAGGTGCGCCAGAATTGCAGTGCTTCCTAACGTTTCAAGAACGAAAGATATGCTTTCCTCACTACGGTTTGTGGTGGCGATAAGCAGAGGCGGTGGTTACCGCTGGTTTTGCCTCTAGAAAAACGTGCGCCACCGCACAGTTACCACCATCGTCGCCATGCTGCCGAGGCAGCACACTGGGCCAAAGGCAATGGTCTTTTTCGCACGGAAAGTTTCAGAGCCCTGCCCTACGGTACGCAAGCAGGCAAGTCGCGTGGATTTTTACTTTTTTTCTGCTTCATGAGCGTGTCTGGTAGGCAAAAAAGCCACTAATACCTAATAGGCTGAACGATTAAAATGTGTAATTGTAGATTTCAATAAGTGATCAACAACTTTTCATTACCAATATTTCCGCCCATGTGTACCGCCAAAAATGGTGCGTAATTAAACATAAATAGTTATGCAATATGGTCGAGAATGGCAAATAGTGTGGCCCACTCTATGTGATAGTAAGCAAAATGCATTTGGTGGCATCGTCAAAGGGTGTGCCGGTATATTTTTCATGCCTGGCAAAAGATAGTTGCAGCACCTCAAATGTAAAGCACGACTAAAAAAAAAGTTGAGGCGTCTTCTTGAATGAAGCGGTACTGCGCAGCCTTCCATGTTTATGGTGAAGCTGTCTGGTCGGCTGACAGCATATGATTCCTAAATGGTTTAAATGCCCACACGAAGACACATAGAATCTAGGTGGCAGAGCTTGATTTTCTGTTCTTTTCCTTCTGTCTGTTTGCGTACCAAATGCGTACCAAACAGCTGTGGTACGCAATTATTCTACAAGGCAGGCTTTTCAAAGATAGAAGGAAGTCCGGATCCTTTGCTTTTATTTTTAACAGTAATTTTTACGCTTTTCTTTTTAATCATTTCTCTTCTTATTCCTTTTTTATTTTCTCTCTCTCTCTTTATATTTCTCACTTGCATGTTCTTTCTCAATTATTTAATGTGTACCTGCGCTACACCAAGTGACGACGACTGCATACGATAGCCTGGTACCATAAGGCGCTCGGTTAACTCACATGCAGGTGATGAATGCTTCAATTAATAACTCCAGCCACACCAACATGACCTATGCACAATGAAGTGCACAATGTCGGGTAGTTTTAAGGTGTTGAACAACTATCTCGCGCTAAAGCTTATTCAGAGATGGTGCCAACAAGTAAATACACTATATCTTGCCATACTCCCACAACTTCAACATTGAACTGTTTCCGTTGGTCCATGCTATTTCATAACAAACTGATGGAGTGGGCGCTTTACCTGGAAGTGGTCTGAAGTGCTTACTCTTCAAAACCTACTTTTTCCGCAGGCCCTGCTGACTCGTGCGGTGAACGCTACCCGTTTCATTCGAAGCGCTCACTTCTCTCGCCTGCTCCAGCATGTGGCAGAAACAATAGACTCGTTAACGATCGTGCGAGTATTTGGCATGACACAGCGGTACTACGAGCGCATGTGTCTCCTGGCGGACCAGAACCTACGCGTCTCGCTCGCCTCCGTCACGTGCAGCAGACTGACTCGAACGTTCGCCATGGCCTGCAGCCAGACCATGGTACTGGCCACTCTTTTCTTCACCGTCGCCTTGGGAGGGGGAGTCGTCGACGAATACGAAAAGACTTCGCGATCTAGCAGCATCGGGTTAACCCTCAACTCCTCTTTGGCGGTAAGAACATTGCCGCATGGTGGATCTAAAACACCATGTTCAAGCACGTGTTAAAATTTATGCGCAGTGCTATTTAACACAAATATATAATGGTCCCACTGACCTCCACTAGGGAGCTGGATGGCGCACCGGCACTACCCGAAGCGGGAGCTTGCGAAGCCACCGGAAGTGCCGCCGCTTGTCCCGGAAGGAGGTCGTCTGCTGCGCTACGCGGTACGCGCGACGCGAGTTATGCCGGCGTGCTGCTGTTCTTTGGATCGCGTTTCGTTAATTTCTTTTTTTGTAAATACTTGCTCGTGGTTAGAAGAGTAAGCCAAGTAACAACAAGGGCTATGTAGGCGCAGATCATGGTTTGTTTATTGCGCTTTTAATGAGACAGCGTATGCAAGGAAAACTGCCACGTAAAACTGCCAGTCTCCTTTTTAGGGTTCTTGGAGTGTTCAGGACGGCATAGCTGTGATCAAATGCCTGCAAATAATAAATTTATAAGCTCAACAACCGGAATGAAGGTCAATCTACGGGAAATGAACCTACAAAAACCTGTTCACTAAAAGTAAAAATCAGGCTTTTCATATTTGTTCTCAAATTTTCGTATTCCCTTTCATGCATTAGCCAGTTAAAAAAACTGCGCTGCAGGAAATCAAGCTTTCCTATTGGTAACTATCATCACGCAGCCAGAAGGCGGCAGAAAAAATCTCGAGTTCTTATATTTCACAATTTATTTGTACCTCATTGTTAGCGCTTATCTGAAAGTAGTACCCGCCGCGGTGGCTCAGTGGCTAAGGCGTTGCGCTGCTGAGCACGAGGTTGCGGTTTTGATTACCGGCCGCGGCGGCCGCTTTTCTGATGGAGGCGAAAAGCAAGTACGCGCGTGAGTACGACATTTCGGCGCACAATAAAGATCCCCAGGTGGTCAAAATTAATCCTGAGCCCTCCAGTACGCGTGCCTCATCATCTTCGTTGTGTCGGCGCGTTAAACTCTTCAATCAATCAATCCATCAATCAACCAATATTCTGAAAGTAAGTTTACACTTCCTGATGGCTCAGGAGGCGGTGCTGGTGGGCTGCTGGGTGCCTCATCTGACGTGGATAAGTCAGGAATTGGGGCTTTATCCTTGGGTGGTTTTCATTTCGGAGTTTTCTGAAAAAAGACATGATTTTCGTTATAGTGACCATCACAACTCAACCATCAATTTATGCACAAACAACAGCAAATCTTATAAAATAAACTTATTTGCATGCATGAAGGAAGCTGCAGTTACAGGTGACACATCCAGGCATGAAAAAGTACTTGTGTACACAAAACACCGCAATAATGCAAGAAAAAAGCGAGGACATGCTGGACCTTTTGGTAACCGTGCAACGTTGATTCTTTGCCCCTGAAATACAGCTTCACCTTGCAAAACATGCGAACGGTGCTTTTTAGCTAGCAGTCAGCAAGGGACTGGTTTTCGCACCGCAGCATACATCTGTCCGGAATCAATAATGCTTTTAACGACGAAACTGCAAGAATGGCGGACACATTGGAAAGGCATGCACCAAGAAGCGTTAAGACACCCAAAAATGGTGTCTGCACGGTTGTCAGCAAGACAACGTTCAGCGCAATGTGGAGACACAATCCACCTAGGCTGCAGATAGACAACGTGTTGCTTCTCATGTGGTCAGGCCAGTTTCTTCATGTTTTTGGTTCCGCAACACTTAACATCGTAGACGCCCTAAAAGCTCACTTTGACCCACAACAATCAGAGCTCTACTGTCGAGCACGCTTGCAACGTCGAAATCAAGAACAGGGAGAAACCGCGGGTGCTACAATACAGCACTAAAACTTGGATCATATACGCAGAACCGTAAGCCAGGCATAGCTTCTGCGCCGCATGGGGCCCAGATCATGACTCGTCAAGCATCGGCACATTAAACCTCCCAATCAATCAATCAATCAATCAAATGCTCCACCGGGGAGGTCACCAATTGCAGTGTTCTCACAACCGAATAGCAGTTGGTAATTTAATGAAGCGTCGTACATATGTGCACTCCAGGCCTTCGGATTTCGGACTGCACAACAGAAAGTGCGGTCACAGATATCGTATTCCACTCACGCACTGCTAGTCTACCGCGCGAGAAAGGCGCTATCGGGAATTCTCCGGAGCGGCGTCGCAAAAGCGCGCACGGCGTGCCGTCTCAAATATCACCCAGGTGTGTGGCCTTGGGCAGTGGTATATATCACTTTTGCCGTGCATGTGAGAAGCTACATCCGGGAAAGATCTTCTTGCAGGCCATGACTTTGCGTAGTAATGATTGGTGCACAGAGAAGAAGAAGTCTCACCTTCTGCAAGTGTTCCGGGAAAGAAAACAGCGTTGGGATGGCGTCACTTTTCAGACGCGTCCTTGACCCGAGCGGTCAAAACACGATTCGGTAAATTGGCTGCTGCAAAGTCTGCTGCCTGGAGATGGCTTCCATTTGTCCCTTTTGAGGTTAACAACCCACTGCTGGTACAAGTGGGGCTGGGAACGCGGAAACCTGCAAGGCAAATACCGGACAGCTTTAACACGCCGTTCAACGCATCGCAAATGCTCCGTGCTCCTGCTCCGTGCAAGTCAGTTACGGGAAATTAGGAATGATTTAAGGGCACTTACGCATGAAACGTCTTTCCAGAAGACTTTTCTGGCCTGCTTGTGCAATTAACAGCACAGCAGGCAGGCATTCTTTTGAGAGAAGTCCAGAAAACACGCACGCCGGCAGCAGTCAGGCGGGAGCAAGCACCGGCTTCCTGGTCAAGGCCGCCAACTTCCGGTGGCTTCAAGCCGGCGCGCTCTAAGCGCCATCCAGCTCCCTAGTGGAGGTCAGTGAATGGTCCCGATACAACCTTGTATTGTCGGAATTGCCTGTTTGCTGGCTGAGTTCATATTTGGCACTCGCCCTGCCCTTGTGTTTTTCTCTTTGTGCATGATCTTACATCACGGCTGACCTATTATTTCAAGTCCGTAATATTAGTGTTCCGCAAAACTACTTTCAACTTTTAGCACCATGAAACTGTCAAGATTACCCGCCGCCAGGTAGTCAATAAACCCACGTAGTTGTAATATTCACACGGTGTTCGTAGGCTATGATGCAATGCAGACACTTAGAGCACGCTTCTACTGTACGCGGAAAACCCAAGCGGACAGCAAATTTTCAAATGAATGAGGCAGCGCGCCTGTTTAGATGACCGAGTTCCTTTCAGCCGCTTCTGCCAGAGTGGGGGGGGGGGAGCAATGCACTAATCCCTTCTTTCATACCATGCATTCACGACTTACGTGCCGACATCTTGTGGCACAATGCGATACCAATGGCAACTTCCGAGTGCGAAAGCAAGACGAAATAGACAAGGTGGGCGTCATCCCCTCCAACGTACAAAAACTGCTGTGAAAAGAAATAAGGCCACTTTTGTAGGTAAACGTGCTGATGAAATACTTTTATGAATACTCATTAATACGTGCTGTAGAAAAAGAAGGAATAAACGCGTGCAGGTGAGCACTGCAGAAGAGAAAGATGATGGTACCCTTAATTCTTTTAACAATAGGCTCTTAACAATAGGCTCTATAAAATGTACGTGCATCCTATCAGGGAATTCGGCTGTGTCTTATTTTCGGGCAATGCGACTTATAAAGTTAGACCACTAATACTATTAGAAAGGAAAGCTTTACGACTGTGCCTTAGACTGCCCAGGCTTGTTGCTAACAATGTGCTATACATGGAAGCGCGTCTACCGTCATTGCTGACTTGATTCAACATGCTTACTATTCATTTTTAAAACTATAAACTTTGCCCCAGAGATAATCGTTTTATGCTTTTATTGAAAAGCCAAGCTCGTTTTTTGAAACTTGGTGGTCGTGATTCCACTTCCCACAGATCATGTTCGTTCAAGCGCTGATAGAACCACTGAACGTCAAAATCAAACATATTTTCTCAACAAGTAACTATAAATCACATCTTCAGAGAGAATTTTAGAATATTTATCCCTATAACGTAAAGCGAATGCCATTTCAATATTTAAATGATCTGCTTCAGAATTACTTGGCACACGTGAACATAAACAACATAATTGCGACTGATGCATCCGTATCAAATGAAAAGGCGGGGGCAGGTATCTTCTCACGTTTTCTTGACTGGTCGTTTTCAGTTAGACTTCCAGATTACACTCCAATATGCTTAGCAGAATTATTCGCTATTGTACTGGCAGTACGCAAACTTTCTTTGGACGAATCGGAAGCTGTCGTAACTACAGATTCTTTTTCAGTATGTGCTGCTCTGTCTTCAGGAGCCAACTTAACACTTACGCACATCTTTCGACAACTCATACCGACAAACTTGGAAACACTGCAGCTTTTATGGGTACCAGGCCACCATGGCATATACTTCAAAGAGATGGCCGATGCACTAGCCACAGTATCTCTTAACGGTCCCCTTATCCCGATTTTGCCTGATACGGCTTACGTGATAGCAATAATGTTTAGAAACCTCTGTCTGCATCAATTCAACTGCTACTCATTGGATAAACTTTGAGATTTAGCACATCCAAGATGCTGCTGAAATAGACAGTGGTGTCCAACACGGCAATTGGAAGTTACTTTTTTTATTTTTATTTATTTATTGTACCCTCAGGGCATACAGCATTATAGAGGGGAGTGGGTTTAGAAGACAAAAAATACAATGAAAACGTGAAAAACAAATCACATTCAGTACATGCGTACAACACTCGAAAACAACGTGTAAATGACAACGCTTACACAATATCTAAAAAAAAGGAAGCACCGCAACAAATCAAACAAGGAATCAAAAAATCAAAAAAGGAAGCACCGCGACAAAAAAAATACCGTAATGACGATCTAACACACAAAGAAAGTACCGAGAAAAAAAATATTACAATATGGCACAACAAATCTGCGATACACAAATGAACGGTAACCGAACAGCAGCAAACAAAACCAGGGAAAAAAATGCGTTGAGCACATCAATGCATAAAATTTTCGAGTGCCGCCCGAAAGCGTTCCTAGTTAGTAATCGTGACTAGTGACGCAGGCAGGTTGTTCCAATCATGGCATGTTTTTGGTAAAAAAGAATGGGAGTATGTTACGGTGTTTTGGCGCGGAATATGAACCTTGTAATGATGGTCGAGGCATTCAGATAGGAAAAAAGGAGCGTTTAGCCAACGTGATTTAAGTATGGGGTTATGGTGGTACGCTTTATGCAGCACGCAAAGGCGAGCAAGTTTCCGGCGAGTAGCAAGAGTAGCAAGGTAAAGGCTGGATTTCATGTTAGTAACACTGGAAGTGCGGTGATAGTTGGAAAGTATGAACCTCACGGAGCGGTTTTGCACAGCTTCAATTTTATTAGATAGTGTTACATAGCCAGGGTCCCAAACTGAGGAAGCATATTCAAGCCTAGGGTGCACGTAGGTTATATATAGCTGCTTTTTTAAGGAAGACGGGGACAGCGAGAAATTTCTTTTCAAGTAGCCTAGCATGCGGTTTGCATTAGATGTTACATATTCAATTTGGCGCGCCCAGGATAGGTTATTGGTTATGTGCACACCGAGATATTTGTAAGATTCAACTGACTCTAGTAAGGTATCTTTAAGAAAGTAGTCAGGGCTAGGTAGTTTGTTACGCGAACTTCTCATTGATTTACATTTAGAAACGTTGAGATCCATGTGCCAGAGGTTACACCAGGAAATAATGTTGTTAAGGTCGGATTGTAGACAGGCAATATCAGTATCATTAGTAATTTTACTGTAAACCACACAGTCATCAGCAAAAAGGCAAACTGGAGAACAAATGTTAGAAGGCAGGTCGTTAATGTATATTACAAACAGTAAAGGCCCCAGCACAGAACCCTGAAGTACTCCTGAATGTACCGCCACCTCGGGAGAGTCAGTTTCGTTAATGGATGCAAACTGCGTGCGGTTAGCAAGAAAAATTCGGATAAACTGTAGTACTTGTGGATCAATTTTCAAATGGCTGAGTTCATGTAATAGTAGCTGGTGATTTACTTTATCGAATGCTTTTGCGAAATCTAGAAATATGCAGTCAGTCACAAAACCTGAATCAAGATATACATGCAGATTGTTAGTAAACGTGACTAGTCGAGTTTCACACGAAAATAATTTCTGGACACCGTGCTGCGAGTAATGGAAGAACTTATTTGATTCTAAATACTTACCAAGGTTGGAAAAAATTATGTGTTCAAGAATTTCGCAAGGAACTGAAGTAAGTGAGATGGGTCGGTAATTAGAGGGGTTATGTGCGTCGCCTGATTTGTGAAGGGGTACCAACCGGCCTGTTTTCCAATCTTTAGGCAAGTAACCGTCATCGAAACATTTAGTGTAAAGGCAATATAATATAATCGACCTATACCCTTTAGTATTCTTCAGAAATTTTGAATTAATACCGTCAGGGCCAGATGAAGAAGACAGTTTCAGGTTGCTGATGACGCCAGAAATTCCAGTTGGATCGAAAACTATAGGGTCCATTGGGAAAAAATTTACACACTGAAGATCAGGAAAATTATCTACAATTGGGTTACAAAAAGACCTGGCGAAGCTATCATTTAACAGTGATGCGCAGAGATGGCTAGAAACTGGTACACCGCGATTATCAACCAGGATTATTGTGCTGTCATTTTTAGGCTTCATTATGCTCCAGAAACGCTTAGGATTTTTCTTTAACAGTAACGGTAGAGTTGACTGAAAAAAGGTACGTTTTACAGTTTGAAGGACCTTGGTGTAAGATGCGGCTGCTAATTTGTAGGCTGACCATCGTTGCAGCCCAGTAGATTTCTTGGCAGTACGATAGAGCCTGGCTTTCTTGTTAGACAATCGTTTTAAATAACGGGTACAATATTGCGTTGTAGAATTCCGCAACCTAATTATTATTTGCATAAAGTTGGTCTAACAGCGTCACTTTCATGTCAAGTTTGCGAAGAAATGGAAACAATAGAAAATTTGTTTTTTTTTTCTGTCGCCGATATTTTTATCACCGGAAAAGATAACTGGTAGCTCCACTTGAAAATTTAGGGTTGGAAATGAATGTGGCAGTAATTTTATCGTTTGGCAGCATTAAATTTGGTTATAGCTACACGCACGTCTGCTCTGCGGTGTTTGACTACATATTTGAAACAAAGCAATTACCATGTTAAACTGCCTATATATATATATATATATATATATATATATATATATATATATATATATATATATATATATATATATATTGTAACGCGGAGAAATAAGACAAAGAGACAACGCCTTTGCTGCAGGCCGGCTGTTCTTTATCTGCTTCCTCCTCGTCGTCTTCCGTCTCTCCCAGGTATGCGCCGAGCACGATCGCCGCTTTGTCATCATTACACTCGGCCACGCTGCAGCTGGTCTACTCCTGTAAGAAAAACACAAACCAATGTCACGTTTGCCGCCGTATGCAGTTCTTCATCCGCGACACATGCACCGCAAAGTTATTCCGTTTTCTCTTGTCTCTGCGCGTATCAGAAGCTGTGGATCGTACTCGCCAAGTGTTATCTCCCAAGCGCTCAGAAATAATGTAAGGGCCGTCGTACTTTGGGTGCAGTTTGTTTGAAGACGATGGCGCACCTCGCTGTAGCCACACCTCATCACCTACACTGTATTTCGGCGCGGGACGGTGGCGTCGGTCGTAGTATCGCTTTTGTGCCTGTTGAGCATGCACAATCCTCCTACGCGCCTCCACACGGATATCGCGACAAAGTCTCTGGCGTGCAGCGGAACGCCCTACTTTAACGGGAGTGTCCAAACCGAACGTAGCATTCAGTTGCGGGAGCTGACCATAGACAATCTCGTAGGGGCAAGTTCCTGTGGAGCTGTGTGCCGCCGTGTTCACTGCGTACGCAGCTGCTTGGAGATGATCATCCCAGTCGGCCTCACCTCGTTTGTGATTCTTACAGTACGGTGCGAGTCTAGCCTGGATAGTCTGGTTCGACCTTTCGGTCAGTCCGTTCGCCTGCGGATGGTATGCCGACGCGAAGTGATGGTCCACTCCAGCTTGTTGTAGGTAAGTGCGGAGCTCGCGACTGCGAAAGGTGGTCGACCGGTCGGAGATCAACTTGTTAGGAAGACCGTGTCGCCATTCGAAGCGATCTTTCAGGAATCGGATGACATGGCTAGCAGCAAGCGAAGGCACGGCCGCGACCTCTACGAACTTGGACAAGTAGTCCACAGCGAGTATAATGTAACGATTGCCAAAGGAGCCAGCTTCACCGAGACGCGGATGCTATACGTGTGGCCGCATCGGGCATGGGTATAAAAGCTGCCCACAAAGCCAACCTCAAGCGATGCAATATCAATCACGCCCACTTCCAACCCTCAAGGTCCGCGTCGACGGCATCGGAGAACTGACAGCTCTCGTTGATACCGGAGCTCAACGTACGGCGTTGCTTCGCCGCCACGCCTCCGAACCTCTCCAGCCTTGGACTGAGCCACCACTGCGGGGTCTCGGGGGCGACGTACTACCGGTCGGTGCCCTAAACCTGCAACTCAACACCGAGGCCGGCAGCAAGTTTTTGTCCTCGGTGCCCGTCTTCGACGACCTGCCCACAGACATGGTTTTAGGGGCCGACTACCTGCTCTCCGGGGAAGTGCGCCTCACGGTGGAAGGAAGTACCGTCAACCTCCATCCTGTGGCTCCAAGTGTGCCTCCGGCGCAATCCCAAGGTGAGCTGACGACGCCACTTACACTTCCCGCAATACTCGAGAGGCACGCATCGCTCTTCGCTGATACTACTACTCAGCTTCCCGGAACTAGCGTGCTAGTGCACCATATTACTACCGACAATCATCCGCCGGTGTCCATACCGTTACGTAGATATGCCGAACGAGAGCGGATATTAATTGACCAGCAGGTGCAAGAAATGCTTGCCGCAAGCATAATCAGGCCATCTTCTAGCCCGTGGGCAGCACCTGTTGTCCTAGTCCGTAAAAAGGACGGCAATCTCCGATT
Source organism: Rhipicephalus microplus (assembly GCF_043290135.1). Classification (NCBI taxonomy): domain Eukaryota; kingdom Metazoa; phylum Arthropoda; class Arachnida; order Ixodida; family Ixodidae; genus Rhipicephalus; species Rhipicephalus microplus. The sequence goes on from NW_027464586.1 coordinate 28,175,557, forward strand.
CTGTGTTGACTACCGAGAGCTGAACAAGCACACCATACCAGACTCGTACCCGCTGCCACGCATTGACGACGCTATTGACGCCGTACGAAAAGCGAGGTTCTTTTCGTACGGCGTCAATAGCGTCGTCAGGCAATAGCGTCGTCAGCAAGGAGGAAGCAGATAAAGAACAGCCGGCCTGCAGCAAAGGCGTTGTCTCTTTGTCTTATTTCTCCGCGTTACAATATATATATAGATGCAATAGATGATTAGAGTTTCTTCCGGCTACCGTAATAAAAGTTATAAACTTCGAGAATAGTGCAGTATAGGAAACAAAACAATAAAATATTTATTTAATCCTAACAGTTTCGGCTGGTGGACCAGCCTTCTTCGGAGGATGTAAGTGAAATGATACAAGTTCCCGTAGCAGAGGGTCACCCTCACAGTTTAAAGACCCTCCAAAAAAAGAGAGAGAGAAAAAGACAAGCGGGCGAATGAGGTAGCAACAGACAACAAGAAGCAGAAGAAGGAGAGGAACTAGAAAGGAGCGACGGAGAGCCGCCGGAAACGAGCGGGTAATTCTGGCATTGTTGCTGCGTATAGGTAAGACGCGCCGCCAGCGGAGGCGACCAAGAAAAACGGAAAAATGTGGAACATGTTGCCGCTTACTCGAATCTCACACATGGATCGAGTTTAAGTTCACGTGGTTCGGCGGCTGGCCCATGGCATCGGGCCACACACACACACACACACAAGAAGCATACGACCCGCTCCAGCTTTCGGAATATAATGGCCACGTTGGAAAGCTAATGTGCCCTCTCCCCCTCCCTCCACCTGCCCTCTCTTGCAGAAAAATGTACAACCAGTCATACTGAAAATAAATAAATGGGTATTCTTGTAAAGGATGAAAATATATAAAAATAAATAATACTAAAAGTATTAAGAAATGAAAATAAAGTTTAATAATACTAACACAATCCGTTCGGTTTACGTAGCATCGAATTCGTTTAGTTTCGCTATATTGACTAACTTGCGTGTGCGACTTCACGTATGTATAAATAAATTAATTGAGTAATTCAATTTCTGTGTTTCACGAAACGTCGCGGAGACACGTCAGTCGCCCAGGGCTCTCGTTGATTCCGTGGGTAAGTGATCTGAATTTCTTTATAAAGTATGACTCCCGCTGTTCGCGCTCCCGTGTGTTCTGGAAGCCGGATTGTAGGAGTATGACACTTACGCGTTCGAAAGAGTGACCAGGAAGATTGATATGTTTGGAGAACGGCAAATTGGGGAGGCCCTTTACGTGTGCCCTGTGGTTGTTGAAACGCAAACGGAACGCGGTTTCCGTGTGTCCAATATATTCCTGTTTGCACACCTCGCAGCGAATTTTGTATACCACATTGGCTGAGTCACAGTTAAGGTCGTCTTTAATTTTGTACACATAGTCTGAACAGGAGGCTTTGGCCGTATCTGTGGTCACCATGTGTGTGCACACCCTGCAGCGAGGTTTCCCGCACGGTCTACAGCCCTGATGGTGGTCGGATTTGTGTGTTTTCGCCCTGACCAGTAAGTCTCTCAGGTTTTTATTTCTTCGGTAAACCACCTTGGGCGGAGTCTGAAAAATGGCAGAGAGGCGACTACTCTGTTTAAGTATGTTGAAGTGGCGGTTTAGTATAGAATTCACCCGAGGGGCGGCGGCGCAGTATGTGAGGATTAAATTTGCCCCTGAAGTTATATCATCCTTATTCCCACCTTTTTCTCCCATTGTTGATTCTCGGTCCAAAGAGCGAGCGCGCTCAATTGCATTGTCAATTATTTTTTCGGGGTACTTTTGACGCAAGAAGGCTGTTCTCAATTCCTGTGCGTGGGTGTCAAATTGCGTGATTTCAGAGCAAATTCTTCTGTATCTGTGGGCTTGAGAGTAAGGAACACCTGTTTTGCAGTGATGGGGGTGACTGCTATGGAAATGCAGATACTGTTGGCGGTCTGTTGGTTTTTTATACAGGGAAGTAGATATGGTGGTGCCACTGAGTGATACAGTGACATCCAGAAAGTGAACACTCTTCTGCGAATACGTGTGCGTGAAGAGTGTAAATATATATATATATTTGGCGTTATTGTCTGCTAGATCTCATTAATATTGTGTCAAAACACGGAAAAACGAGCCCTTAGGTATACACGTTTTTGCCTTATATATATATAGAGAGAGATATATAAATATATATATATATATATATATATACATATATCTTGTGATACAACGGTGAAAGCAACCTTTACTGGGCTCAGAAGACACGATGAAGCGACCACACCCGAGGCAAATAACTCAAGCAGGCCAAGTGCCCACAGCAGATGAAGATGACGTCCACTCATGATGATGAACACGTGTGAAGAAAGTAGATGTGCTTAATGAATGCCTCCACTAACTTCTCCCCACGTGAAAGCAGTCATCCTGACCGCAGTTTTTGGCCACAGTTTAAAGCGAAGAGGAACGCCGTGTGAAAGGCGTCATGCGGTATACGTGGACTATTTCTGCTGTCCGGCAGCGGCAGTCCATTGGAAGAAGAACTGGTGCCACGCGATAGTTGACAGAAGACGTTTGCTCCAAGACAGTGTAAGTGCCAATGAAACGTAATTAAAATTTCTCGCGCAGGCCAGGAGTGCCAATGGGTGTAAGGAGGACGTCGTCGCCAGGGCTGAAGGACACGGTACGATGAAAGGCATCATATTCAAGCTTGCGTGTCTGTTGCTTGGCTTCAGTCTTGACGCAAGCCAGCTGGCGATAATGAAGTAGACGAGATACGTATTCTTCACTTGAGGATTAACATGGTTTAACAGGCGCAGAGAAAAACGAAACATCGAGGAGAGAAGAGGGGAAGCGACCGTTAACGAGGTAGAACGGCGAGTAACCAGTTGTGCGCTGTACAGAGGTATTATAGGCAAAAGTGACAAATGGCAAAATAGTGTCCAGGTTTTTGTGAACCAGTTCGATATACATGGCTATCATATCTGACTGTGTGCGATGAAAGCGCTCGGTCAGGCCATTCGTCTGAGGATGGTAACTGGAGCTTGTTTTGTGTGTAGTGCCGGATGCCTTGAGCACTTCTTCTACGAGTTCTGAAAAAATACTCTTTCTTGGTCGCTCAGGATTACACGAGGAGCTCCGTGACGAAGTATCATTGCGCGAATGATGAAGTCAGTCACTTCCGACGCGGATGAAGAAGGCATGGGAGCTGTTTCGGCGTAGCGGGTCAGGTGGTCGAAAGCTGTATCTAACCATCGATCGCCCGTGACAGTCATAGTAAGCGGACCATACAGGTCAACGCCAACTACCTCAAATGGCTGCAGGGGACACAGGAGCGGTTGTAATTGTCTCCTTTGAGTTGATGTAGGTAGCTTGCGATGCTGACAAAGGGCGCATGAAGCAGCGTATTTCGCGATACAGGTGGACAAGCCCAGCCAGTAGTAGTGACATCTTATGCGATTGTACGTTTTTTGGAAGCCCATGTGTCCAGCAGACATGTCGTCGATATGTGTCTTGAGGACTTGAGCCAGAAGACAGCAAGGTAGAACGGGCACCCAGCGTTGAACATCAGTGTGGTAGATATGATGGTACAAGATGTGGTTGTCGAGCTTGAATCGCGTCAGCTGTCGGGGAAGACGGGCGTTAGGGGGCCGGGAAGTCCCGTCAAGACGGCCCATGATACAGCGGCAGTAAAAGTTGGCACGTTGGTGGGACAACAGCAAACCGAACTCGCTTGGAGAAGTTGCGTCCACCGTAGCTATGGGCGAAACATGTAGGGATGAGACGGCCGAAACCTCCTCGAGTGCGGCAGTGGTGGGATTGTTAAGTGGCCCCGAAGAGAACGGGTAACGCGAATGTGCGTCGGCGTCTTGATGTTCGTTTCCCGACATGTATGTGATCGTGAAGTCGTGTTCTTGTAAGTGAAGAATCCAGCGACCAAAGTGGCCGGACAAGATCTTGATTGTCAAAAGCCAGCACAAGGCGTGATGGTCCGTAACCACACTAAGGTGGCCGCTGCGGAGATAAGGTCGAAACGTTTGTATTGACCATATCACCGCTAGGCACTCCTGTTCGGTGATGGTATAATTCTTTTCGGCAGGTGCATGTACACAGCTCACATATGCGACAATATTCTCACGTGAAGATTTGTCTCGCTGTAGAAGAAATCCACCAATGCCTTGGCTACTAGCGTCTGTATGCAGGAGCGTAGGTGCGGTTCCGTCAAAATGACAGAGGACTGATTCAGATGAGAGTGCACACTTCAGTTAGGCAAACGCCACTTCACATTCAGGAGACCACTCCAAGGCGACACCTGATCTGAGCAACTTGTGCAATGGTGAAGCTATTGAGGCGAAACTAAGAAGTGAGGCCGGGGAAACTGCGCAAATGTTTGGCTTTTTCAAGACGCGGGAAGTGTTGGACAGCGAAAATCTTGTCTGGATCAGGACGAATACCGTCCTTGCTTACAATATGGCCTAACACTTTAAATGTGGTGCTCGCAAAATGGCATTTCTTGGTGTTCAGCTGAAGGCCGGCGTTCGCAAGACACGTGAAAACTTCGTCCAGTCATTGCAAGTGCTGGGAGAGGTTGAGAAGAAAATAACAATGTCGTCTAAATAGCACAAGAAAGTTTTCCATTTTAAGCCACGTAAACTGTGTCGATCATCCGCTCGAATGTTACTGAGCATTGCAAAGGCCGAATGGCTTGACGTTGAATTCATACAGCCCATCCGGTGTTAAAAACGCTGTATTTTTTTTGTCAACCTTGTGCGTGGGAATTCGCCAGTAACCCGAACGCAGGTCTTGGCTTGAGAAGTACTCGGTACTCTGCAGTGAATCCAAAGGATCGTCTATGGGCGGCATGGGGTAAATATCCTCGTGGGTATTCTTATTAAGTGCTCTGTAGTCCAGGCAAAATCGCACGGAGCCATCTTTTTTTCTTACTAAAACAACAGGGGATGACCAAGGACTCGCGGAGGGACGTATAATGTTCTGTTGCGGCATATCGGCTACATTTTCTTCAATGACCTCATGCTCGGGCGAAGAGATGCGATATGGTCGACGGCGTACGATTGAAGTGCCTTCGGTCTGGATACGATGCGTGATAATTGACGTCTGTCCCGGAGATGAGGAATGGTCATCAAACAATCTCCTATGCTTTTGTAGCAAGGCAAGCAACTCATCTCTCTGTGAAAAGGTCAGCTGTAGAGTAATAGTCGCAGCAAGAACAGAAACGCATGATAACCCTCCAATAGAAACAGGTGAGAACACGCTGGCATAAGCGGGATTCGGTAATGCAAGCCATTGGGTGCCTCTTAGAGAAGTCCGGAGCCATTGTAAAACCACGCTAGACCTGAAGCAAGGGCTATACGTCTTGAGAAACAGCGGGCAGATGGTTCGACAAACACGTCACCAGAGTCGATCACATTAGAAGTGATGGTGACTATCGCTGATGACCAGGTTGTAGCTCGGTATCTTCCGCAGCGAGCAGGCAAACGGGCTTGTCATCCGCATAAAGAGCATAGTAAGTTTCCATCATATGAACAACATTTTCTCGACAGTTGATGGAAGGTTTCGCCGTAGACACAAATTCCCAGCCTAATATAAGCTGGTGGGCACACGAACTCAGCCCGGCAATTTGTACAAAATGGAGAAGGCCAGCTATGAAAACACGACCGGTGCACATAGCGGCAGGTTTAATGGCGTCCCTTTGAGCAGCGAGCAGTGAAGGTGCATCATAAGGGGTGGTGCCTTTTCGCAGACGTGAGCACAAAGAACGATCAATAACAGACAAACAAGCACCAGTGTCTATTAAAGCGTTCACGTGCACAACTTTTATTAAAACACTTATCGTATTTTATGGACGCAATGGAGGAATTTTTGTCTTTTCGTTCGATGCAGCTTTTCCTTCAAAAGCTGCAGAGGCTAGTTTTCCAGGCGTCAGTTGCTTAATTGCGAGAAAGGCCGCAATGTAGACGTGGAGCGGCGGAGGGGTGATGGTGAGCGGCGTCTAGTAGAGCGGTAAGAAGGGGGTTGCTCAGATATCGCAGTTGGAGGTGGTGAGCGACGTAGCGACGGATCATAAGGACGACGTAGGAAAGCGGACCCGCTTGTCCCATCATCCCGTCCGTAGGGGTCGAATCCACGACGCTCGTCCTGCTGACGCTTCCGACAGAAGCGTGCAATGTGGCCCCGGTAGCCGCAGTAATAACAGGTTGGACGAGATGGCCGCCATGGTGGGTGAAACGGCTGGCTAGGCACACTCGGAGTTAACGAAGTCAGTTGGACAGGCGTCAATTGTGCGGGCATCGGTTGTGCGATGGGTGGTGAACCAGCGAGGACTTGTGCGTACGTCGGCTGGAGTCGAGGTACCGGGGAGTGTACATATGCTGGCCCGGTCAGGGAGGCACACTACTCTTTGATGACGTCGCGCAAAGCTGTGTTGGAGGGGGGAGGTGGACTTCGTGTAGTTGAGAGGCCGAAAGATTGCAGCTCCTCCCGTATAATCGCACGGATCATAGCACGCAATGAATCATCAGTCGTGGTGGTGCTTTCAGCGCCATCCGGCGGTAACCGTTGGGACTTAAGTTCCTCCAGGCGTTGGAATGTGGCAACAACGTCAGCAACTGTGGTCGGGTTTTGTATGTCCACGGCATTGAATGCGACCGTGCTGATGCCTTTTAATAGTTGAAGAACTCTCTCTGATTCAGACATGGACGTGCTGAAACTGTGAGAGAGAGCAAGCACATTCTTTCTGCACGAGGTGTAAGACTCACCACTTTTTTGCTTACGAGCATCCAATGTCTTCTTCGCGAAAGCTGAACGAACCGCTGGGGTCCCGAAAATTCGAAAATTTGCAAAGCTGTTACTTGAAATGTGTCCAGTCCGTGATGTCCGTTTCATCATTGAATTTCCATAATTTCGCTACGCCTGTCAGACAAAAAGAAACACGGCGAAGCTTGGTAGGATCATCCCAGTTGTTAGAGGAACTCGCTTGATTGAGCTGGTCCAACCAATCCTCCACACTATCAACTCGAAGTCCGGCGAACGTGGGTCGCTCACGCTGGTGTGCGGTGATAATCCATGATAGATAGGCTGCTGTAGTCGGGGTGGTGGAGGTAGATGCAGAAGTGCTGCTTGGCTCGTCCTGAGACATGTTACCGGATACCTGGCACAGACGACGACCTGCGCGGAGCTCCAGGAGGTAGAGCAGGCTAGGAGAGGACGGAAGATCGCAGAGCACAGTCCACCGCTTGTGATGCAACGGTGAAGGCAACATTTACTAGGCCCAGAAGACACGATGAAGCAACCACTCCGAAGGCAAAGAACTCAGGCAAGCCAATTGCCCACAGCAGAAGAAGATAACGACCAGTTATGATGATGAACATGTGGGAAGAAAGTAGATAAGCCTAATGAATCCCCATTATATATATATACATATATATATATATATATATATATATATATATCATTTGTTTTAGACCCATCTATACCTCTCTAAAATCACATCTGATAGCCTGCATTGATCCCTGCTCAGTTATACTCCTTTCTCGATTTCCTTCTTTTCTTTTGATAAACTTTTTTCAGTCCAAAATTACTTTGTTTTTCAAAAACCATAAGCCTTTTACCTAAGAACATTCTGCGAATTCATTTATAAGGTCTTGCAGGATTTTCCTATCGGCTGGAGATAGACTTCGGCTGATTGAAACTAATGTCCTAAGGTCATGCGTAGTTTCCGAAGAAGGTGGCTCTGACGCAGCGGCACATAGGTCGGTAACTTCAGTAAAGCTGTGTAAAAAAGCGATGGCAGTATCTTTTGCGACATGCTGAATTTCTATTCCGAAATTGGTGAGCAGTACGTTGCAAGACCACGGCGTTAGCGAATGATGCCTCGAGCTATGCAAATGCCTTTCTTTAGCAGCAGCTCGACATTGCTATCCGCTATTCCTTCGGAGTCGACGAATGCGTCATTCTTTACGCCAACCAGGACGCTGCATCGCGGTGGCACGGTTACGTTGCCGTCGAGCACACAAAATGCAGAACTTCCTGTCTCCTCGTCTATGGCCAGCTTTGTCGAGAAAGAAATACTAGAATTCTGCAGGTTGATTATGGCGCCTTTAGCTAGCAGGAAATCCATTCCGATTATTACGTCTCTCGAGCATTCTGGCAGAACTAGGACATCAGCGACATAAGTCGCACCTTGAGTGCTGATCGTGGCGGTGCATTTTCCTAGAGGTGTTATTAGATGGCCCTCAGCCGTGCGTACCTTTCGTTCACTCCATGGTGTCAAAACTTTTTTCATATATTCTGCGATTGCATAGCTTACGACTGATTAATCGGCATCCGTATCAATCAATACATTAAATTCCCGCCCGTCCACTGTAACACGCAAGTCTGAAGAAATTTTTTCTTTACTCATCTTCGTTATTGTTTTCCGCTCGTCGCTGCTTCGCTGGGGCCTTGACGGAGGATCTTTGCTCTGTCAAACATCAGCGGCCTTGCCTCCCCAGGTCAATGGCTTCAGTTTTCCTGACGCGGGCTCGTTGACCGATGGTTTCGTAAATTTGATGGTGAACTTGAAAGTCGCGGACTTGGCGATAAATAGCAATTTGGTGCTGGTGACCTTGGCTGGTGCTGAAAGCTAGTGGCTGGAGATTCCGGCCTCGAAAGGTTTTCCTCTAACTCTGTAGGCCTTTCACCATTATGCATGGAGTATACACCGAAAACCTACGCAGACCAACTCTTCGGTATGGACAGTGTCGGTAAAGATGTCCAGCTTCTTCGCAGTGAAAAAAGAGCGGTGTCTAGTGAGGTGTGCCCCACGCAACGCTTTTCCATGTTCTCTGCTCTCCAAGAAAAGGTGAGATCGGTGAAGCTGACTGCCAGGCAACGTGAGTCCCTAACGAGGCATTGTGCACGGCAGGTTGGCGTGAAGCATCTGCATACGTTGGTACATGACGTTTCTGCAGGCATTGTTAAAGTCAAAGAGGTTGAACTTCTGGATTGGGCTGAAGAATGGCGTGCCGAACTTCATCACGGAAGACGGATGTGAGGGATGAAACTGTCGGCATGATTGGCAGTTTCGGAATTTTTCGAACCTCACCTTTTACGATGGAACGCACCAGCTCCCTCAGTGTCTCGTTACTTTTGCCTCGCTCTGCCAAATGAACGTCCGTGGGCTCACTTCTGGCTTTCTGATTGTAGTGACAGGCACGCTCCTGCCGTGCTGTTTCTATGGTCGTGGCTTCTGTGCGTAATTCAGCAACGGTACGTAGAGGATTGCGAACGAGACCTTCAAAGAAGTCCTGACTGACTCCACGCAATAAATGGTGCACTTCTTTTTCCTCGGTCATGTTCGGATCGGCACGTTTGAAGAGGCGGGACATGTTCTCGATATACATGCTGACACTCTCGTTCGTGCGTTGGTTTTTTGATTGAAGGGCATTTTCTGCCCTTTCCCGGTGATCCGTGCTGGCATACGCAGCAAGCAAATGCTGCTGAAAGTCTTTCCACGTCGCTATTCCCCATTCGTGGTTCTTCAACCATAGTCACGCTCCATCCTCCAACGCAAAGTGTACGCGGCCCAATTTCCCCGCCTCATCCTAGGCATTGGTTCTTGCGACCCGCTAGAAATGCTTTAGCCAGTGTTCCACATCTTCGTGCGCGTCACCGCGGAAGGGTTCAGGTAAGCACGGGGGAGAGACGATGAGTTCAGATGTTGTAGCTGGATTCGCCATTTCTCTGAGATTGGCGGTTACCGCTACCCGTGTTGCTGGAGCAGTGAGGATCAGTCCGAATTCGGGCGACTCACCTCGAAGGCGGCGACTTGAACGCTGGTGTACTGGAGTAAGTTCGCCTGGGTCCAATCGCTGAGGGTCAGGGCTTCTTTCTCATGCGCCGAGGGGACTACCAATCATACCCCGCACCTCCACCAGAATGTCACGTAATACAAGAGGGGGAACACAGAGAGAATGATTTATTGAGGGGGAACTTGTGCCCAGAAAAGTAGCAATGACACAAAGAAAAGTCTCCTAAAAGCGTTCCTGCTACGTGTCCCTTTCTGAACAACAACCAGATCTGTCCTACTGGCTCGTGCTAGTGCATCCGAGGCAGGCGCTGCCCTGCGCCAAGATGCGTGAGCACACGCGAGGAACTGTAGACGCCCCATAGCGTCGCGTTCGTTCTCTTCGTAAAATGATTCGCAGGAACAATCTTTGTGGCGATATTTTCACGTGCTACGTGCCGCCACACAGGCTCCCATAGTAAAAGAACTTGTTGTTGGGCTAGTTGGTACAATATTTATAAAAGTGTTTGATTGAGGGTTTGTGATTGATTGTTTCACGTGTTCGCGCTCGAAATGACTCTTAGTAGGCTCCTATAGAGTGTGCTACGCTCGCCGCCATAACTACTGAATGCACGGACTGACACTCCCACGTTTCAATTCACGTATATAGCCAATAAAATAGATTGGAGGATAGCCGCTGTGGTAGCTCAGAGGTAGAGCATTGAACGTGTTATTCGAAGGTCACAGGCTAGGTTCCAGCCCACGGCAAGTCACCTTTTCACCCACAATTATTTCTTCAGATTTGCATCAAAGTTCGGTCAGTTATCTTTCCCTATATTTTCTTAGCAATATTGTCTGTGAGATCTCATTATTATTGCGTCAAAAAACGAAACAACGAGCCATCAAGTATAAACTTCTTACCCTTATTTATTAACGAGGGTCTCGTACTGGGACACTGGGTGTCCCAGGTTGTATACGGGAACTATTGGACAGCTCCGAGCTCGTAATAAGTTCACTTAGTACGTGATGCCCCACAGGCTTCTAGAGAGTGTGCAACACTCGCCGCCATGGCTACTGATAGTGCTGACTGACACTCCCACGTTTGAAATCACGTATAAACACAACAAAGTCGCCGGAAGGATATCCGCTTTGGTAGCTCTGTTGTAGAGCATCGAACGCGTTATTCGATGGTCGCAGGTTCGGTTCCTACCCACGGCATGTTGTCTTTTTCAACACTTTTCTTTATTCACATTTACATTACAATTTGGTCTAATACAACCACTATACTTTGCATTGTTGTCCGTTAGATATTTTTTATATTGTGTCAAAACACGGCAAAACGAGGCCTTAATTATAAACTTCATTCCCAGTCATTAACGATGATCTCGTACTGGTGGACTTGGTGTCTTAGGTCGTATACAAAAAACTATTGGTCAGCTGCCAGCTCGTAATATGTTCACGTGCTACGTGATGCCACACAGGCTCCTATAGAGTGTGCCTTACCCACCACCATGGCTACTTAAGTGCTTACTGAAACTCGAAAGCAATAATTCACGTAGATACCCAATAAAGTGGCTGGGAGGATAGCCACCGTGGTTGCTCAGTAGTTAGAATCGAACGCGTTATTCAAAGGTGGAAGTTTGGTGTCTGCCTACGGGAAGTTATCTTCACCCTCTTTTCTTTCTTCACTCTTTCATAACAATCCGGTCTATTAACTTCCCGTATACTTTTCTTTGAATCATTTTCTGATATATCTTAATAGTGTGTCAAAACATGACAAAAACGAGCCCTAAAGTTTGAACTTCATTCCCATATTTCTTATACTATCCTTTGAAATATTGTTGGTTAGATCTGAATACTATTGTGTCAAAACACGGCAAAACGAGCCCTTAAATATAAACTTCTTTTGCTTTCATTAACGAGTGTCTTGTTCGGGCAGACTTGGGGTCTTAATTTGTATACGACGGACTATTGGGCAGCTGCTAGCTTGTAATAATTTGATGTGCTACGTGATGCCACACAGGCTCCTATAGAGTATGCAACACTCGCCGCCATGGCTACTGATGGCGCTGAGTGACACTCCCACGTTTAAATTCGCGCTTGTACCCAATACAGTGGTTGGGAGGATAGCCGCATGGTAGCTCAGTGGTGGAGCATCGAGCGGGTTATTCAAAGATCGCAGGTTTGGTTATTTCCCACGGCAAGTCATCTTTCCACCCACTTATCGTTCTGCACATTTACATTACAACTCGGTCTTAAAACTTCCCCACTTACGCGAACCATCGTTGCAGTGACTGTTGCACCGGGTAACGTGGCGTTGAGTCCGTCGTGGTAGCCTACACGGAGACAATACGCTTTCTCGTGAAGCTCGCTCGCTCGAGCTTACATTTATATCCTGCACCCTGACATCTTGCTGGCGTCTAGGTCACGCTCTGCCGGGGTGAGTACCCAGAACACGGGGTCGAAAGCTCCGACAACCATCGAAGCCGGCGGCGTACATTCGCTGCAGCAGTCTTGTTTCTTCTCTTCTTTCTTTGCGTTTCATTTCCGCACTCAGGATTTTGCCCCTACGACTCGCAGTCGCCTTATTCGTCCCCCTGTTTATGTCGCAGTCACCTTATTCTTCCCCCTGTTTCAAAAAGTTGCAAGCACTTTGGTTGCTACTGTTGAATTAGTCCACAGAGCGTGCAACATGACAATGCCGAAGGTTGTAAAGGTCGTGTAAAATAGGCAGTTTTGTTGCTTACATTCATACGGTTCAAATTCTGCCCGCGCTGAAGTTCAGACGCACAAGTTCGTTAGGGATCTACACCATTGCTCTAGTCTGGAATGCCCAAGTGTTTCACCGGCACTTAGGAAGCACTTCAATATACATTCAAAAATTTACCGGCATAGAAGCGCACTATTGCAGCATTCGTTTTGATGTCACATTTAATATATTCCCTGTGTTTCACCAAGGAACATGTCTTGCACAGATTTGACGTGAGTCTATTTCAAAAGTGGAGAGCGATTCAACTTATCTTGTTGTCATGACATGTCGCAATACCTAAGAGCGCAAGTGCGCATCACAAAAGTATATATACAATGGGAACACAGGTCTGTTGGGTATCAATGCATCCGGTAGATAGGCTGAATTTTTGTTTTTTCCAAGTGCTCGCGCAGAACCAGCGTTCTACATTTCGGCTCGCCTCTGGGTAACGCGGAGCCTTTTAGATGTTGCTAAGCTGCAACCACCAGTACTCAACCATGGAATCTGTACATCAGTATTCAGTGGGGTGGTACCCACAGCACGGCAAGCTTTCTCTATATGGATGCCCATATGTTCTAAGTTTGTACCAATAGCCATATATCGGTCTCATGGCGTTCCTGACTGCTCTAGTGCTTTGGCGTTCAGGTCTGTCTTCTCGACCTTTGCCCTTGCGGCTGTATTTCAGGAATGTCATCAGGAACTTTGTTTAACTTGAGCTCTGAACGACATTTCAGCCGGCAAGGTCTGACTCGGACCTAACATACACCCTGCTGGCGTGCTTCCGCGAAGAACTGAAGCTTCCTGCACATCAACAGTCCCGTGGTTACTAGCTGCGCTTTCCTTCACGTCACTCCTGCTACCGCAACCACTTGGCGGTTCTGAAGTCACAGACTGAGATCTTTTGGCAACAGTGTTAATTTGACTAACAGGTCCTAACAGAGGATGGCAAAGACTAACTTGCCCTCTATCACTGCGAACTGTGTTTTAGCCACATGCCCGCTTCGCACCCGCAGTTTCAGACTGTTTATGTGGAGCAACAACGTCAAGTTCTTTATTATTCACGTTTTTGCGTGTCAGCGAATCAGCGATATATGTCTCGTATTAGTGAGGTTTTACCCTATCCACCTCAGTAGCCTCACCTTGCAATCTTTCGTATGTCTGAGATAGTCGTGCGTATTTCCGACAGTAGCTTCTTTCCTTCCCGTCTTACATGCTCATAGCCTTTATCATCTTTGCATATGTACTGCAGGTCGAAATCAATTCTCTCGCGTTCCTCTTTCAACTTTAAACTTTGAACTTTATTTATTTCAACATACTATCATTTGGGATGATTAGGGCCGGGGACAAAATGCCTCTTCATGGGCTTGACTAGGACCACGACTCATACAAAGTGCCAGGAATAGCCGAGTGTGCATTATAGTATAAAATAAATCAGACAACACTATGTCGCTCAATAAGAACTGCAAAGGAATGCATAATAGTACTGTAAAGGACTGCATAAACATTTACATATGAACATATATAGACATATATTTCAAGTGAAACAGATCGAAAAACAAACCTTTAAAGCATTGTACCAACTTCAATTTAGATAATCACATAAAATATTAATAAGAATCTACAAATGAAAAAAGAAATACAATGGCAATACACAGGTCACACAAAAACAAATCTCCAGCAATATTTTCGAGGTCTTTTCGCAACATTCACTCTAAATCAGAGCAAGACCAACCGATCTCCTCTCCGATACATAGACGTCTTTGCAAGTTGACAGGCATCTTCAGCGTTACAGATATTCGGCGGGAAGATGGTAAGTGCCGATCCTGGGAAGGCTTACCCATTGTGGTTGAGTAAAGGATATACTCACTGGGCCTAGGTTATCAGACGCACTCAAGACAACCTGATAATACGAAGACGTTATTTATATCGAACGAGGACAAGAACACACACAACGAAATCTCTCAAAGACATCTGGACGATACGACGAGGTTAAAGAGGGCCTACTGGGAAGTTCCTGTCCACGCGATACGCAAGCCTACATCTCAACAATCAACACACTTTACTCCGACGCCACCAAGCTTTCAAGACGAAACTCACGCGCACCGTCGTTGCGGTGACCGTAGCACCGGGCATAGTGGCGTTGAGTCCGTCGGGGTAGCCTTCACGGTGGGAACACGCGTTCTCGTGTAGCTTGCTGGCTCGAGCTTATGTCGATGTCCCGCACCCTGACATCTTGCTGGCGTCCAGGTCACGCTCGAACGGGGTGAGTGTCCAGAACACGGGGCCGGAAGCTTCGGCAAATTTGGAAGCTAGCTGCCCACGTTCGCTGCACTAGTCTTATTCTTTCTCTTTTTCCTTTCTTACACGGTGGCTATCCTCCCAACCACTTATTGGGCTTCTCAGATCTCATCAGTATTTTGTCGAAACACGGAAAAACAAGCCCTTAGGTGTAAAATTCTTTCCTTTATTCAATAACGAGGGTCATGTACCGGCGGAATTGTTGTCTTAGGTTGTATACGAGGGACTATTGGTCAGCTGCCAGCTGGTTATAGGTTCACATGCTTCGTGACGACACACGCTCGTCAAAGCGTAACTAACGCGCCGCCATGGCTATTGAGGGCATGACTGCCACTCCCAAGTTTAAATTCACGTATATACCCAATAAATATCTGGGTGGACAGCCGCCGTGGTAGCTCAGTGGTGGAGCATCGAACGCGTTATTCGAAGGTGACATGTTGGGATCCAGCCCACGGCAAGTTATGTTTGCACCCACTTTTTTTCTTCACTATTACATTACAGTTCGGTCTAATAGATTCTGCTATATCTCCCTTTCCAATATTGTCTTTTAAGTCTCATTTATATTGTGTCAAAACACGACAAAACGAGCCCTTAGGTATAAACAACTATACCAGTCATTAACGAAGATCTCGTACTGGCGGAATTGCTGTCTTAGGTTGTAAACGAGGGACTATTGGTCAGCGGCCAGCTCGTAATGTGTTCACGTGCTCCGTGAAGCCGCCCAGGCTCCCATAGTAAAAGAACTTGTCGTTGGGCTAGTTGGTTCAACATTTTTGAAAGTGTTTGATTGCGTCTTTGTGAGTGATTGTGTCACGTGTTCGCGCTCTCATTAACTTTTAAAGGCTACTATTGTGTGTGCTTCACCCGCCGCCATTACTACAGATGGCGCTGACGGACACTCCTGCGTTTAAAATCATGTCCAATAAAGTGGCTGGGAGGATAGCCGCCGTAGTAGATCAGTGGTAGCGCATCGAACGCGTTATTCGAAAGTCAGAGGTTTGATTTCTGCCGACGGTAAATTATCCATTCAAGCACATTTTCTTCTTCACATTTTCATTACTATTTGGTCTTATTAGTTCCCCTATACTTTGCTTAGTCATAATGCCTCTCATATCTTTTTATTAGAGTGTTAAAACACGAAAAAATGAGCCCTAACTATGAACGTTTTTTCCTTACTTATTAACGAGGGTCTTATACCGGCAGACTTTGTATTGTAGGTTGTAAGCGAACAACTATTGGTCAGCTACCAGCTCGTATTAAGTTCATGTGCTTCAAGACCACACACTAGCTCCTAAAGAATGTGTCACACTCCCGCCAGGGCTATTGATGGCATGACTGACACTCCCACGTTTAAATTCTCGTATATAGTCAATAAAGTGGCTGGGATGATAGTCGCAGTGGTCGCTCAGTAGTAAAGCATCAAACGCGTTATTCGAAGGTCGCAAATTTGGTTCCTGCTCAGGGGAAATTATCTTTTCACCCACTTTTTTTCCTCAGCTTCACAATACGATTCGGTCTGATACCTTCGCGCATAATTTTCTTTAAAATATTGTCTGCTAGATCTCACCATTATTGTGTCAAAGCACGAAAAATTGAGCCCTTAGGTACAAAGTAATTTGCTTATTCATTAACGAGGTTCTCGTACTGGCAGACGTGGTGTCGTAGGTTATACGAGGGACAACTGGTCAGCTGCCAGCTCGTAATAAGTTCGCGTGTTGCGTGACGCCACGCAGCTCGCAAAGAAGGTGCCACACTCGTTGCCATGGCACCTGAGACGCTTACACTTCCACGTTTAAGTTCTTAAGTTCAAATATATACCCAATAAAGTGGATGTGAGGATAGCCGTCACGGTAGAGTCGTGGTAGAGCATCGAACGCGTTAATCGACGGTCGCAGCTTCGGTTTCTGCCCACGCGAACTTATCTTTTTACCTACTTACTTTTCTTCACGTTTCCACTACAATTCGGTCTAATATCTTTCCCTAGAATTTTCTTAGCTATATTGTCGCTGAGATCTTAGCATGTTGTGTTAAAATACAAAAAAGAACGAGCCCTTAAGTATAACCTTCTTTCCCCTATTCATTAACGAGGGTATCATAGTGCGAGACTTGTGTCTTAGGTTGTATACGAGGAACTATTGGGCAGCTGCCAGCTCGGAATAAGTTCACGTGCTACGTCACGCCACACAGGTTTCCAAAAAGTGTGCCACACTCCCCGCCATTGCTACTGATGGCGCTGACTGACACTACCACGTTTATACTCACGCTTATATCCAATAAGTGGCTGGGAGAATAGCCGCCGAAGTAGCTCAGTGGTAGAGCATCGAAGCGTTATTCGAAGGTCGCAAGTTCGGTTCTTGCCCACCGCAAGTTATCTTTTTACCCACTATTCTTTCGTCGCAATTACATTAAGATTCGGTCTAATAACTTTCACATATTTTAATTTGCATCATTATCTGATAGATACCATTTATATTGTGTCTAAACGCGGAGAAACGAGGCCTTAGGTGTTAGCTTTTTTTCCTCATTAATTTACGATGGTCTCCTAATGGCAAACTTGGTGTCTTAAGTTGTATACGAGAGAACAGTAGTCAGCTGCAAGCTCGTAATTTGTTCACGCGATATGTGATGCCACACAGGCTCTTATAGAGTGTGCGATACTCATCGCCATGGCTACTCAAGGCGCTGACAGACACTTCCACGTTTAAATTCACGTATATAGCCAATAAAGTGGCTGGGAGGATAGCCGCCGTGGTAGCTAAGTAGTAAAGCATCGAGCGCGTATTTCGAAGGTCGCAGGTTGGCTTCCTGCCCATGGCAAGATATCTTTTCACACAATTTCCTTTCTTCACATTTACATTACCATTTGTTCTAATACCTTCTCCTATACTTGCCTTTGCATTATAGTGCGTTAGATCTCATTTATAATTTGTCAAAACACGGTTGAACGAGCCCTTATGTATAAACTTCTGTCCCAGTCATCAATGAAAATCTCGTACTGGAGGACTTTGTGTCTTAGGTTGTAAAAGAGGGACTATTGGTCAACGGCCACCTCATAAGGTGTTCACGTCCTACGTGAAGCCGCCCAGGCTCCCAGAGTAAAAGAACTTGTTGTTGGGATAGTTGGTACAACAGTTTTGAAAGTATTAGATTACGTCTGTGTAAATGATTTTCTCCCGTGTTCGTGCCTTACTTAGCTTTTACAAGGCTCCTATAGAGTGTTCTTCAGTCGCCGCCATTACTACTGACGGCGCTGACTAACACCCTCACATTTGAAATCAGGTCCATTAATGTAGCTGGTAGGATAGCCGCCGTGGTAGATCAGTGGTAGGGCGTCCAACGCGTTATACGAAAGTCGGAGGTTTGGTTTCCGCCTACGGCAAATTACCTATTCATCCAATTTTCTTTGTTCACAACTTCATTACGGTTCGGTCTGATTAGTTCTTTCTTTACTTTCCTTAGCTATGTTGTCTCTCATATGTCGTTATAATGGTAGTAAAACACGAAAGAACGAAGAACGAGCCCTTAAATAAAAACTTCTTTCCCTTATTCATGAAAGAGGGTCTCGTCTTGGCAGACGTTGGTCGTAGGTTGCAGAGGAGGGGCCACTGGTCAGCTACCAGCTCGCAATGAGTTCACATGCTATGTGACGCCACAAAGGCACCCAAAGAGTGTGCCACACTCACCGCCATGCCTACTGATGGCGCTGACTGACACTAGTACGATTTTATTCACGTATATACCCATTGGGTGGCTGGGAGGATAGCCGTCGTGGTAGCTCAGTAGTACACCACCGAACACGTTATTCGAAAGTCGCAGGTTGTGTTCTTGCCCAAGGCAATGGATCTTTTCACCCACTTTTCTTTCCTGAGATTTAGATAGCTATTCGGACTGATAACTTCCCTTACACTTTCCTTTGAAATATTGTCTGCTATATCTCATTATAACGGTGTTAAAACAAGAAAAAAAACGAGCGCTTATGTATGACCATCTTTTCCTTATTCATTATCGAGGGTGTTGTACTGGCAGACTTTGTGCCGTTGGTTGTATACGAAGGACTACTGGTCTGCTACCAGCTCGAAATGAGTTCACATGCTACGTTTCGCCACACAGTCTCCCACAGTGTGTGCCAACCTCACCGCCATGGCTACTGATACCAAATAAGTGGCTGGGAGGATAACCGCTGTGGTAGCTCAGTGGTAGAGCGTCGAACGCGTTATTCGAAGGTCGCAGGCTTGGTTTCTGCCCATGGCAAATTATCTTTTCTCCAACTTTTTTTTTCTTCACATTTCCATTACGATTCAGTCTAATTACTTCCACTATACTTTACTTAGCTATATTGTCTCTGAGATCTCAATATTATTGTGTTAAATCACGGAAAAACGAGCCCTTGAGTATAAAGCTCTTTTCTTATTCATTAAAGAGAGTCTCGTACTGGAATACTTGGTGTATTATTTATTCACTTATATATTCATTTATTTATTTATTTTCCCCTCAGGGTACACAGTACGTTTCAGAGAGGAAGGGCATGCACAACAATGAAAAATACAAGAAATAAAAAGCAAATGGCATAAAAATATTGTCATTAATTGGAATACGAAGTTGAATACTCCTAACAACTCACATCATAATAAAGCAAATGATAACACTAATTTTATTTTAATACATTGTGAAGGCACAGAGGAATACAAACAAACTGTTTAACAAACATACAGGGGGTAATTAGGTAATCATTGTTTTAAGGACATTCTTAAATCGAATGGATTCATTGATGCTTGTTATTGATGCAGGCAGAGAATTCCATTCATTACAAGTTCTTGGGAGATATGATTGGGCATATGTTACTGTGTTGCAATGGGGGACTGTGACTTTTTGTTGGTGATTTCGGCGTAGAGAAATGAAGTGAGCAGCTTAACATAAACGGGAACGGA
Source organism: Rhipicephalus microplus (assembly GCF_043290135.1). Lineage (NCBI taxonomy): Eukaryota > Metazoa > Arthropoda > Arachnida > Ixodida > Ixodidae > Rhipicephalus > Rhipicephalus microplus. Next base: position 28,195,317 of record NW_027464586.1, read on the forward strand.
GTTTCGGATTACGATAAAATATTTCATGAAACAGGCAAATGCGAGTGCATCCTCGGCGGGTAACTACTGGGATGAGGTTTAGAGATGCCTTCATTTGAGTGACATTAGCTGAACGATGGTAGTCAGCCAAAATTACCGAGCTGCACGATTTTGAATGAATTCCAACATGTGTGATAATTTTACCTGACTGAAGTCCCAAACAGATGAAGTGTACTCCATTAGAGGACGGACGTATGTGGTATATAGTAATAACTTTAGTGACGATGGCGCAAGAAAGAAGTTTCTTCGAAGGTAACCCAGTGTTTTATGAGCTTTGGACGCTATACGTTCTGTATGTAATTTCCAGGACAAAGTGTTAGTTATGTGGACGCCGCGGTACCGGTAAGATGTTACAGTTTCAAGAGGGTGACTGTGAAGAAAGTATGTTGGACAAGTTGTACTCGTTCGAGAAATCCTCATAGACTTGGATTTTTTAATGTTTATTTCCAATTTCCTAATATGACACCAATGAAGTATGTTATTGAGATCAGCCTGCACAGAATGAATATAATTGTCATTAGATATTTTACAGTAAATCACACAGTCGTCAGCGAACAAACAAATTTTCGAAGTAACAGTAAAAGGTAGGTCATTTATAAGGATTAGGTATAGCAGGGGGCCAAGTACTGATCCTTGAGGAACCACTGAATCAACCGGTACAGTGAAAGAATTACCATCGTTAGTGCTGACAAATTGAACATGTGAAGAAAGGAATGCACGAATGCAGTTAAAAACTGCAGGGTCAATTTTTAGAACACTTAGTTTATATAAGAGCAGGGAATGGTTAACTTTATCAAACGCTTTAGCAAAGTCAAGAAATATACATTCAGTTAAAGAAGCAGAGTCCAAGGATAAATGCCAATCATTAGTAAAACAAATTAGTTGAGTATCACAAGAATAAATCTTCCGAAGCTATGCTGAGTTGAAGAGAAGCTTTTATCCTCTAGAAAATCAACGAGATGAGAAAACTTTATATGTTCCATCATTTTGCACGGTACCCATGTGAGAGATATAGGACGATAGTTAGATGGACTATGTTTATCACCGCCTTTATGTACCGGAATAATCGCAGCAGTTCCCCAGCCTTCAGGTAGTACACCATCATGATACGATTGTGAACATATGCATTTCAGGGTGATGGAACTGTATTCTTTGGCATTCTTTAAAAACTTACTATTATTTCCATTAATACCGAGAGAAGACGTTAGTTTCATGTTGTCTATAATCGTGACAATTCCATGCGGGTCAAACGTGATGTGATCCATCGCAAAATGATTGTACGACGGAAGCTCAGGACGTTGGGTTTAATTAGATGACGAAAACGTCTTAATCAATGTATCGTTTAGCACAATAGGACAAAGATGATCGGGAAAAGGATCACCGGCGAGTGTAAGCAATGATACTTTACTATACTTTACTTATTATACTCCAGAAACGTTCAGGGTTAGTCTTCAGGATTTTCGGCAAGGTTACATTGAAGAACGAGGACTTAGTAGCCTTTTGCGCTCGCGAATATGCTTAAGAAGCTGTCTTGTACTTTTTCCAGTTGCCCGGTTTAAGTGAATACTTAGCGATTCTAAAAAGTATTTTTTTCCTGTTAGAAAGTCGGTTCAAGTATCTGTTATACCATGGATTTCAGTTATTTGAGTACACCCGGCGAAGAAGGATATGGAGATGAATCAGTTCAGACACTTTATTATGGAACAAACACCAATTAGTTTCTACTGAGCGCCCAAGATAACCTGGTAAGAAAATGTCTAAAAAGGAGCTCAGTTCATTATTAATGGCTAGATAGTTACCCTTGTTGTAGTCTCTGATGTTCTTCGACTCTTTTACTGATGATGCACGCGACAAATTGAACGTGAAATGCAAAATATTATGGTCGCTCAGGGCAGGCATGTGCAATACGGGTGATGTGACAGTCTCTGATGATGTTAGTACTAGGTCTATGAGGGAAGAAAATTGAGTGACACGTGTTGGTGAGGTGACGATTGGTGTTAAAACAAAATTCATGCAAGTGGTGACAAACTGGTTGGCCTCAGTTGTCGGTGGGTTGGTAAATGGGCATGCGTACAACCAATCAATCTTCCTGTAGTTGAAGTACCCCATTAGTATTATTTGTGCATTGCTCTAACAAACCGTGACTTAATCTAAGCAGTCGTGCCAGCTATCACGAAATTACGCATCGCTTGATGGGGAGCGATAGCAGGCCCCAACAATAACTCTCTTGAAATTTACATTCAATCAGCACCACATACATTCAATGTTCGAAATAATTGGTATGCAGTAGCAATCAAAATGCTCGTCAACGGCCAGCAAAACTCTACCTCCCACTCTGTCAGAGCGGTCACTGCGGTAGACTACACACCTTTTTTCACAATGAAACAATTCGGTGTTAGATATCTTGCTGCTAAGCCATGTTTCAGTTAGACCAAGGAGATCGGATTTCATATCGTTAACTACTGTACATAACTCCTCCTTTTTGTGGTAGATACTACGAATGTTAATATATAAAATAGAAAACTCTAATCTCGAGTGAGTAGCACCGTGTCCCCTCGCGTGTCCCTAGCGATCTTTATGCTGAAGAAGGCGGCCAGACTGGACTGCTCGAGAGGATGTACCACGTGAATTCAATGCAACTTTCGAGATGCCGACCTCAATAATGGTGTCATCTATGTCATTGTAGCCAAAGTATTTACCGCCAACATGCATTTTTTGTACTTAAGTTTATATGGCGTACGCAGGCTTTTGGCATGCTCTCTTATCTTTTTTTTGAATTTCACGCGTGGCGGGGCAGAAATCCTTAATGAGAGCAAAGGCACTATTTTTAAGCAAGCAACACTTAGAAGAACCGTTTCTTTTTGCTTGTATGCAGCAAATTTGGTAATGATCGGTCCTGTTTTCATTTTCATAAACTGACCGAGCCTGTGAGCGCGTATAATGCTATCGCTGTTAAGGCTCAGATTCAGTTTATCATTATTGACGCTCAAAACTTAAGCTTCAGATTCAGTACACGCTTTGTTTTCAACATCTGTTATGCTATTAAAAACTAGATTATCTCGTCGAGAACGGTCCTCTGCGTCGTCTAGCCGATGGCGCAGTGCGCAGGCTTCCGACTCAAGACGAATAAATTCATCATGTAGCTCACTTAAATCAGCTCGACTTTGCTGAAGTAATGTATTCTGGCCTTCAACAGCCTCTAACCGTGCCTTTATATCAGATATGGCTTGAAAAGTGTTTTTCTGCTGGTTTTTTAGCTCACAAACCGTTTCAGCAACTGATTTTTGTACTGTTTCCATTTGTATTTGTCGCCCATTTAAATCTTTGACAGTTTTAAGAACTTCCGCAAGAGCAGCCGATTCATTAGGACCCCGGTTGCCCTCAGCATCCCCACACAAAAGCAAAACCAGCGAGCAAAAAGGTTCAAACGAGGCTTCATGGCATGAAAGCACGGCTAGAAAAGGTTGTATACGAGAGACTATCGGTCAGCTGTTAGGTTGTAATAGGTTCACGTGCTTCGTGACGCCACACTGGCTCCTAAAGAGTGTGCCACATCGCGCCGCCATGGCTACTGATAGCATTACAGATAGTCCCACGTTTAAATTCATGTATATAGTCAATAAGTAGCTTGGAGGATAGCCGCCGTGGTAGCTCAGCAGGAAAGCATCGAACGCGTTATTCGAAGGTCGCGGTTTGGGTTTCTGCCCACGGCAAGTTATCTTTTCACCTATTTTTCTTTCTTCACATTTACTTTACAATTCGGTTTAATTAGTTGTGCTATAGCATTCTTTGCATTATTGTCTGTCAGATCTCATTTATATTGTGTCAAAACACGGCTAAACGAGCCCTTATGTATGAGCTTTTTTCACAGTCATTAAAGAGGATGTCCTACAGCCGGACTAAGTGTCTTAGGATGTAAACGAGGGAATATTGTTCAGCGGCCAGCTCGTAATGCGTTCACATGCTACGTCAAGCTGCACAACCTCTAATAGTAAAATAAATTGTTGTTCGGCTAGTTGCTAACACATTTCTAAATGTGTTTTATTGTGCCTTTGTGAACTATTGTGTCACCTGTTTGCGCTCTAAATAGCTTTTAGAAGGCTAATATGGAGTGTGCTTCTTTCGCCGCCATTACTACTGAAGGCGCTGACTGACGCTGCCACATTTCCATTCACGTATATACCCAACAAACTGGCTTGGAATGTAGCCGCTATGGTAGCTCAGTGGCAGGGCATCAAACACGTTATTCGAAGGCCACAGGTTCGGTTTCTGCCCACGGCAATATATCTTTTCGCCCACTTTTCTTTTTTCACACTTTCATCCCAATTTGGTTTATTGGTTTCGCTATACTTTCCTTAGCTGTATTGTCTCTCAAATGTCATTATATTGTGTTAAAACACGAAAGAACGAGCCCTAAAGTATACAATTCTTCCCCTTATTTATTAACGAGGGTATGATACTGCCAGACTTGTGTTAGGTTGTACGCGAGGAACTATTGGTCAGCTGCCAGCTCATATTAGGTTCACGTGCTTCGAGACGACTCACAGGCTCGCAAATATGTTGCCACACTCGCCACCCTGGCTATTGAGGGCATCACTGACACTTCCACGTTGAAATTCTAGTACAGTGAATGTAAGTAATCACCGTATACCAAATACAGTGAATGGGAGAATAGCCGACAAGATAGCTCAGTGGTAGAGCATCGAGCGGGTTATTCAAAGATCGCAGGTTTGGTTCCTGCCCGCGGCAAATTATCTTTTCACCCGCTTTTCTTTCCTCATATTTACGTTAAGATTTGGTCCGAAAATTTCTCCTATATTTTCCTTTGAATTTCTGTCTGCTATATCTCATAATATTGCGTCAAAACACGAAAAAAGGAACCCTTGAATATAAAATTCATTTCCTTACTCATCAACGATAAGTGGGGAAGTAAAAACAGCGCAAAAATATAGACATTGACTCAGGAAGAGACGACACCACACTGAACTCGCAACTAATTTTTATTGAAAGACACACGCACATATATCAAACATTTGATACGATCACGTGGAAAACCAAGGGCGTCTGCGCGTCAACGCAAACAAGGTATGAAACAAGCCTAATCATATTGATGATCAACACGTGTGTAACAACTCCGAAAAAAAACACAAAAACACGCCTTCGTACTTGCTAAAAACTTACGGAACGGTCTCCTACACACTAACAATCACTTTAACATGGCAGCGCTGAACACAGGTACCGTGCTTTTTTTTCACCGAGGGCCACAGACGGCTTGTTTACACACGTTTTCCCTTCCTTTTCAGTAAAAAAGCCATCACTTCCCTGGTGCACTTGTCCCGATGTCCAAACAAACAAATGGCTTTATCTGTCAAAGGTTGGCAGACACGCTTGCTACAATGAGCTGGCAGGCGCGACCCGCCAGCGGCCGTTAAAGAGGTTAAGTGTTCTTTTAGTCTCACGTTAATGCACCGCCCGTTTTGTCCTATGCAAACCACCCCCCCCCCCGCGCATTAAAATGGCAACACATATACAACACATGATGTACACTGAACATATCTATTTTTTCTCTTCTCTGGACAGTACGAGCTGGTATTTCATAAACCCTCATTTGTTTTATGCACGCGGAGAAAATGGAGGACAACTTCTTCGGAGCAGACATCACCACACGTACCCTATACCTACTGGCCACATTTTTCAAGCAATGTGAAAACTTGTGCACGTAGGGTACAACAACGGGTTTCTTTTCGTTGTGCAGGCACTCTGTCCTCCTGTGCGTATCACTTACACCTTTGACCCACTTGATTACTTTTTGACAACTCCTCAGCATTTCTGTATCAGGATAGCCCGCCAACTTCAGCCTCTCAACTTGGCTCATGAATATTTCTTTCAGCGCATGCGTGCACGTTTTCAGTAGCGCTTCCCGCAGCGCAGCATAAATAATGCCGGACCTAACTATCTTAGAATGGCCTGAGGTGAAAGGCAAAATACCCTTTACGGATCGGGGCTTTTACCGCCAACACAAATGTTCCTCGGAAACCGCATTCTAATATCAAGAAACTGAAGCTCTCCTTTTTCAAGCAGCTCATAGGTGAACTTGAGCCTATGGCCAGAATCCTTAAAAAAGTTTCATTTTTTTTTCAGATTGACATTACAATTTCGCCTGATAACTTTTCCTACACTCTGCTTACATATATTGTCTGTTAGGTCTCAATATTATTGTGCCTAATCAAGGAGAAACGAGGCCTTAAGTATAAGCATCTTTCCCTTATTCATTAACGAGGGTCTCGTAGTGGCAGGGTTTGTGTCGTTGGTTGTATACGAGGGACTACTGTTCAGCTACCAGCTCGTATTGAGTTCGCATGCAACGTCAAGCCACACAAGCTCCCAAGGATTGTGCCACACTCGCCTCCATCTCTACTGATGGCGCTGACTCACACTACCATGTTTCTACTCACGCTTATGCCCGATAAGTGGCTAGGCGGATAGCCGTCCTTGAAGCTCACTGGTAGAGCATCGAACGCGTTATTCGAAAGTTGCAGGTTTGGTTCCTGTCCATGGCAAGTGATCTTTCAACTACTTTTCATTCTGCAGCTATACAACAGAATTCGGCCTGAAAACTTCCTCTATGCTTTCCTTTAAATATTTTCTGGTAACTCTCATTATTATTGTGTCAAAACACGAAAACGCGAGCTCTTAAAAGGCCCCACTTAGTTAGTCACTGGAAGGTGTGGGTGTCCGATCAGAAACATTTTGCCACTAAAAAAATTTTTGAATGGGTTAATCACGAGCAGAGAAAAAAGTTTTTTTAAGTGTCACGAAACGAGGACAAGAGAAGCCGAGCTCGAAACCTTGGGCGCTCCTCCGCGTAGCCTTTGCAAGCCGAATCGGATCCCCCCCCCCTCCCCGGGATCTGAGCAACTGGTGACGTGCGCATGACGTGCCCAAATAAGTTCAACCCCCGAGCACGCGGTGGTGGTGGTGAAAACATTTAATAACCATTAAATGGTTACAGAGAGGTGATTGGGTTGGGGCCTTATTGGCCTCCTACCCTCACAGCACTAGGTGGAACCCCTATTCCGGGGCTCCATTGGCAAGCAACGCCGCCCGCGCACGTTGAACCAGAGCCTCTTGGGCCTTCAGGTCTTGACAGCCGAGCAGGGCCGCCTCCCAGTCCTCTCTCGTGGGATTGGGGTTGGGGGGGATAGATGGATTAGACTGGCACGCCCAGACGATGTGAAAGGTGTCAGCCACCTCACCACAGAACTGGCACGTGCCATCAAAGGATGAATTGAAATGTTTTAGCACCGCCGGGCACAGTACGGTATTGGTAAACAGTTTTAAAAGGAGGCGCTCGTCAGCGCGATGCAGTCCCTTACAAGGGTCTGGATAGCGCCGGTGCTCCTCCTTGTAGTAATTGGTAATATCTTTGAATGAAAGGGCCGAATTGTCTGATTGCGAGTAGGCTTCCAAAGACAGGGAGATAGCCCGGGAAGAGAGTGCGCGGGCGGCCTGATCGGCCTGTTCGTTACCCCTGAGTCCTTGGTGACCGGGTGCCCAAACCAGATTTCGCGGAGTTGGATTAACGTATCGGCAGCTAGGTTCCAGTATGCGCCGAGCAAGCGGTGAAGCCCACCCTAGCTGATAGTTCCGACAGGCCCCTCGTGAGTCGGTGATGATATGTTTAGAAGAGGGATAGGTGAGAGCCAGAGCGATGGCAACCTCCTCCGCGTGTGTTGCGCTGTAGGCTTTGAAAGTGAGCCCGTTTACGGTGTTTGCGTTGTGTATGACTGCGGCAGTATACCACCCCCCATGGTGCGGGCCGGCAACGTCCACGTAGCACACGTGTTCCTCTTGACCAAAGTGTCGCTGCAACGCTTCCGCGCGCGCCTGGCGGCGACCACTGTGGTTTTCTTTGGACATGTTGCGGGGAAGGGGTCGCACCCGGAGGGCGCGTCTCCAAGGTTCTGGCACTCTCACCCTTTCCTCAATATAGTAATCGTGTTTGATGTGTATTCGGTCCAAGAGGCGGCGACCGGAATGGGTCTGTGCAAGGCGCGTGTATTGGTTAACGAGGTGGGCTTCTCGAAGTTCTCGGTAGGTATTCACCACGCCTAGGGCCAGAAGTCTCTGGTTGGACGTGGTTATAGGGAGGTCGAGAGCCCGCTTCATAACTTTACGGTGGATGACCTCGAGTTGATCATCCTCGTGTTTGCGTAGGTGCAAGTAGGGAGTCGAGTAGAGTATTCTACTCGTTACGAAAGCATGGGCAAGCCGCATTGCATCCCTGCTTCGTAATCCGCCCCGCTTGTTGGAGACCCGGCGGACCATACGGCCCACCTGGTCTCCCACCGTGCGTAGTTTGGCTATTGTGGTGTCGGCCTTGCGTTGGTGGTGTATGAAGAGGCCAAGGACGCGGATCTCCTTGGCCTCACGGATCGGTCCCGAGGGAAGACTGATATGGAGCTGAGTTTGTGCACGTACGTCCGAGCACGCGAGCATCGTTGCTTTGTGGACCAGTGTTACTTTGTGGTCTTCAGCCGGTTTCTGCGGCATGGTTTGGAAACGCTGGATTACAAACGATAGACTAAATGAGCACAATCAGTGTGCGAACGCGTAGGAGCGTTTCACGGTGGTCGTCTGCTCCATGCGCTGATCGCGGAGCCACGAACGCATGCGAAACGCCGACACATTAGCCCCGCATCTCATTGCGATTCACGGGAGCAAAATGGGAAACGACGCTCAGATTCCGTGATAGCGTCTCAATATTTTTCTATAGTTTTATTATAGTCTTCAAGCAAAAAAGTTTCCAAAAACTACGTATGTCGCGGTAAATAGCTTTCTCCGTGTCACGAGCCACTGTTTGCAACGTCAAAGCAGAGTCATCTACGCAGAGGAGCAAGGTCACTGCATTGCCGTGTACGTAGGGCCATTCATACGTGCACATCATGCCCACAATTTCGGGACCGCGCCGGCAGAATGGTTGGGGAGCAGCGTTCATCTTGAATTTGGACCCGTGTCCGCAGCGTTGAAAGTTTTGGCAGCCGTGATCATGAACGCCTCGTCTACGCATTGTGCTTGTCAGCTCAAAATTGTCAAACCAGGTGAGTGGCTCTTTAAGTATAAACTTCTTTCCCTTATTCATTAAGGAGGGTGTCGTACTGGCATACTTTTTACGATAGGTTACATACGAGGGACAACTGGTCAGCTATCAGTTCGTACTGAGTTCACATGCTACGTGACGCCACACAGGCTCCTAAATCTGTGTCACACTCGCTGCCATGGCTATTGATGGCGCTGACTGACACTCTCACGTTTATATCCACGTATATAGAGAATAACTGGCTGGGAGACCATCCATCGTGGCAGCTCTGTGGTAGAGCATCGAATGCGTTACTCGAAGGTCGCAGATTCAATTGCTGCCCAGGGCATTTCATCTTTTCATCCACATTTCTATCTTCACACTAATATTCAAATTTTGTCTCATAACTCCCCTATACTTTCCTTTGTACTATCGTTCGTTAGATCTCATTATTAATGTGCTAAAACACGGCAAAACGAGCCCTTAAATATAAACTCCTTTCCCAAAGATTAACGAGGATTTCGTACTGCCAGTCTTTGTGGTAGGTTGTATACGAGGGACTACTGGTCAGCTACCAGTTTGTAATGAGTTCACATGCCACGTCACGCCACTTAGGCTCCCAAAGAGTGTGCCACACTCGCCGCCATCGCTACTGATGGCGCTGTCTGACACTACCACGTTTATACTCACGCTTATACCCAATAACTGGCTGAAAGAAGAGCCGCCCTGGTAGCTCAGTGGTAGAACATGGAACGCGTTATTCGAAGGTCACAAATTTTGTTCCTGCCCTTACTTCCCGTTCTTCACAATTCCATTAAAATTCGGTCTAAATACTTCCGCTATATTTTTGTCAGCTATATTGTCTCTCAGATCTCATCAATTTGTGTCAAAACACAAATAACGAGCCCCCAGTTACAAATTTTTTTCCTTGCTCAATAACGAGGGTCTCATATTGGCAGACATGTTGTCTTAGGTTGTATACGAGAGACTATTGGTCAGCTGCCAGCTCGTAATAGGTTCACGTGCTGCGTGATGCCACACAGGCTCCTAAAGACCGTGCCACACACGCCGCCATGGCTAATGGTGCCCCAGACTGACACTCGCACGTGTAATTTCACGTATATACCCAATACAATGGCTGGGAGAATAGCCGCCATGATAGCTCAGTAGTAGAGCATCGAACGCGCTATCCGAAAGACGTAGGTTTTGTTCCAGCCCATGGCAAGTGATCTTTTCACCCACTTTTTCATTCATATATAGATTACCATTCGGTCTGAATAATTCCTGTATTCTTTTCTTAGCTATATTGTCTCTCATATCTCTTCCTTATTGTGTCAAAACGTGGAAAAACGAGCCCTTAGGTGTCAAATTTTTTCCCTTATTCAGTAACTAAGGTCTCGTACTGGCAGACTTGTTGCCTTACGTTGTATACGAGGGACTATCGGTGAGCTGCCAGCTCGTAATAAGTTCACGTTCTTCGTGACGCCCCACAGACTCCTAAAAAGTGTGCCACACTCGCCGCCATGGCTACTGATGGTATTACTGACACTCCTATGTTTAAATTCACGTATCTAGCCAATAAAGTGACTCAGAGTATAGCCGCCGTAATAGCTCAATGGTAAATCACCGAACGCGTTATTCAAAGGTCTCAAGTTAGGTTCCTGCCTGCGGCAAGTTATGTTTTTACATACTTTTTGTTGGATATACATTAAATTTGGCCTGATAACTTTTTCTATATTATTCTTAGCTATATCGTCTGTTAGATCTCATTTTACTGTGTCTAAACAATGAGAAATTAGGCCTTATGTATAAGCGTCTTTCTCATATTCATTAACGAGGGTCTCATACTGGCAGACTTGGTGTCTTAGGGGATATACGAGAAAATATTGGTCAGCTGCCAGCTCGTAATAAGTTCGAGTGTTACACAACGCCCCACGGGTTTCCAAAGAGTGTGCCAAACTCGACGTCATTGCTACTGAGAGCGCTGTCTGACACTCCCACGTTGAAATTCACGTATATATTGTTACGTCTTCGAGAGGGGTTTATTCAGAGCCGACGTAACGGTTGACTTGACGGTATACAGCAGTAAACGTGCAGCAGCGAGCTCTTGCCACCAAGCGATTGTCCTCTTTTTCTGCCACCACCATGTTCCCCGCTACACAGGTGCCATACCTAAATTACACATGTGGTTACATTTCCCTTCGCGCAGACAAAGCCCACTGGACGAGTCAAACAGTCTCTCAAGGAATAAAACGCTTCAAACGTGCCACATGGACAAGTGCAGTTTTTGCAGGCCGTCAGCCGTTTGAATGGAGACGCGCTATGCGGTAAACTAAATCACTGATACGATCTACAACAAGATAAGGTCCCGCATAGTGCGCTAGCAGTTTCTTGCTCAAACCGCGTTTTCTAGTTAGTGTCCACAGGAACACTAGGTCGCCGCAATTCTACGTCACGTGTCGGCGTCGGCGGTGAAAATGTGCCTTCGAGCGATCTTGCGAAGCAAGAGTGCGCAAATAAGCAAGGCGTCTAGCTTCTTCGGCCCGACATATGATCTCGGATATGCAGGGATCATGGTGGTCCAAACAGGGGAAGATGGTATTAGGGTAAGACGAGGTGGTCGAGCATATAGAAGAAAGAAAGGACTGTAGCCGGTAGTTTCATGCTGAGCGGTGTTGAATGCATATGTGATAAAGGGTAGAATACCGTCCCAGTCCTCGTTATCTGATGCAACATACATAGACAGCATGTTAGAGAGAGTTGACCGGATGATGAGTCATCATGCATGACCTGCAAGACATAAATGCGAAGATTCTTCGGAACAACCAGAAGATATCGTGAGCCAGTGTTGGAGTAGTTCTTTTCTTGGTGCCCGTCTCAGATGCAGAAGTGCGTAGGCGATGATTTTCGTTTGGTAGCAAGAAGCTGTTGTATGGTGCTGTCCCTTTGTTGCTCATCCTTAAAGGTCTTGTTATAAGAAATGGTTGGTCGAGTGATGCAATGTAGGTATCGAAGGCTTCCGCGTCACATTCCGTCATTGGAAGCGGTCGTCGCGAAAGACAATCTGCGTCAGCTTGACGTCGGCCACTTTTGTAGAAAACCGTGAAGTCATATTCTTGTTGACGAAGTGCCCAGCGCGCCAGCCGACCAGATGGGTCACGCGGATTGACCAACCAGCAGAGAGAATGATGGTCTGTCACGACGGTAAAGGGGCGTCTGTACAGGTAGGACCGGAAGCACTGCACTGCGAAGACTACTGCAAGGCATTCTTGCTATGTGACGGTGTAATTACGCTCGGACTTGCTGAGCGGGCGACTTGCGTACGCTACGACGTGTTCTTGATTATCCAAGCGTTTAACCAGAACAGCACCTACACCAACACCGCTGGCGTCTGCGTGAATCTCAGTGGGCGCCAGAGGATTGAAGTGTCGAAGAATCGGATGAGACGTCAAAAGAAACTTCAACTCCGAAAAAGCAAACACGCATTCCGAGGTCCAGTCAAACTACGCGCCTTTCTGAAGCAGACACGTGAGCGGGTATGCGATATTGGCAAAGCCAGAAATGAATTGGTGAAAGTATGAACAAAGCCCCAGAAAGCTGCGCAGTTCTTTCACCTAGTTTGGTTACTTAAATGCCTCCACTGCGCCGTCTTGGCGTGATCCGATCGTATGCCTTCTTTGTTTGCTAAGTGCCCAGAACGAGTGTTTGGCGCTCTCCAAAACGACATTTCTTTGAATTGAGCACCAAGCGTGCTTTGCTTAGGCAGTCCACTACGAGGCCAAGGCGTGTGTTGTGCTCACAAAAGGTTACCACATGTGTAATTTAGGTATGTGCACCTGTGTAGCGGAGAACATGATGGTGTGTCACACTGCGGTCAAAGGCCGGAGATCGGTTTCGTAGCGGTCCTGGAATCTCGTAAGACGCGCTTCCCGGGAATGTCGGTGCGCGGGTAACGCCAGAACGGATAAATCTCGGTGATCGGTCATACCTTGGCGGCTGCCGGTAGTTGCAATACCTGGCAATGTGTCCTTCGAAGCCACAGTTGTAGCATACTGGTAGAGGACGCTCGCCGAACCAATGCTAAGACCGCTCAGCTGTGAAGGGTCGGTGACGAGCTTGCTGAGCGGGGCTGCCCACCTCTGTGTGGTGGGGCCGTGACGAAGGCGTTGGCCATATCGCTGGTTGGTCGCAAATGAGTCACGACGTGGCCGCGGATTTCCAGTTTCGCTGATGTCTGCCACACATACCGATGGTGACAAAGGGGCTAATGGCGCCGCTGTGTTGTAGGGTGGATTGGTAGGTGGATGCGGAATGGTTTCGTCAACCCTATCACCTTGTCTTTGCAGCTCTTCACGCACAATTGCCCGAATTGTAGCGGCAAGGTCGGTGGGCGGGCTCATGTCGATGCTGGTGACCATTGTCACATTCGCCAGCCTAACAAATTTCGGGGTGATGGACGAGTCTTCAATTTTTAAAACGTGTGGCAGTAATGTTAGACGTCGGAGACAGAAGTGAGGTCATCCCTGCCTATCAGAAAATTGTAGACGTCTTCCGCTATGCCTTTCAAGAGGTGTCCGACCCTGTCTTCCTCAGACATCTGCGGGTTTATAATCTTGCAAAGCTTAGGAACGTCCTCTATATAAGCAGTGCAGGTTTCTCCAAGTATCTGGACTTTTCCAGCTAGAGTCCGCTTCGCGCTTTTCTTTTTTAAGTCAGAGTCACCAAAACACTTATTCAGTTCTTGAGCAAAAAGAACCCACGTTGTCAAGGACTCTTCGTGGTTTTCATATCACATCAGGGCACTGTCCGTGAGAAAGAGCACGACGTTTCCCAGCTGATCGATAGAGTTCCAGTGGTTGTACTGGCTCACCCTTTTGTATGCGTTAGCTACGCGTCCACATCTTCTCCTGCCATTTCCGCGAACGGGCGGGGTTCCATGTAGTGATGCCTAGGTGTAGCCAGCGTAGACCTGCGCAAAGTCGAGGCGGTTGATTCCTGACCTTCGCTCTGGGCCATGACGACTGTTGTCGGCGGCAGACCAGCAAGACGACGGCTCCGGCGAACTCCGAACAGCTGTGGCTCCGTGGTACGTCGACGTGCCGTACCCCGCACCTCCACCACTCCGTTACGTCTACGAGAGGGGAATAATCATAGCCGACGTAACGTTCGACTCGACGGTATACAGCAGTGAACGCGCAGCAGCGAGCTCTTGCCACCAACCAAACGTCCTCTTCTTCTGCCACCACCATGTTCCCGCTACACAGGTGCACATACCTAAATTACACATGTGGTAACAATATTACATATTAAAGTTTGAAAACATCCTAAAAAATAGCCATGATCATCTGGGATAATATGAAATCTCACCCAGTCGCTTTCCATGATGCATATTCGCAAAGACAACATACATACAGCTTTAGACGTGTACCATACTACAGCTAAAGAATAAGGACTAATTACGGCTCGCAAAAACTAGCGCTTATGCTCCCTAAACTATTAAATGCACATGCCGCAATCACCACCATAGTGCAAGAGAGCCGCTCAGTATTTGCATTTAAAAAAAAGATACACGCATATCTAGTAGGGCACCAAGAATAATTTTTCCACTTTCTGCGGTATCACACAGGTTGTATTTATAATTGAACTGTGTACACTCATGACATTTTTATTGATGAGCTCCAATAAATTGGTTTAGTATTCAATAAATTTGAGTTTGTTCACATATTCCTTGCTTTGTTTGTTACAAATTCAGTCTTGCAGACAGGTCTGTATTTAATAAAATGTTCACCTAACGTTTTTGATAACTTCTTATAAATATTTGTAAATGCGGCTGCTTCTTTGTTAAAACACTTAATTTATGAGTACATTACTGCTTTTTTGCGCTTTAGAGTTTGGGACGGGTTACGGCACCTTGTCAAGCATTAATTTGCCTTTTTTGCCAACCCTGTCCCTGCACTTTTGTCTACTGTACTTTTTGTACTGTACTTTGTTTAACATTATCTTCTACATTAGCTTCAATAAACTACACAATATATAACCAAAAAAGTGGCTGGGAAGATAGCCGCCGTGAGAGCTCAGTAGTAGAGCATCGAACGCGCCATTCGAAGAACGCAGGTTCGGTTCCCGCCCATGGCAAGTTATCTTTTCACCCACTTTTTTATTCACATTAGCATTACCATTCGGTCTGATTACTTTCCTTATAGACCCATTCCTTGCTTGTAAACAAAGGTAGGCCGGTGTCGACCTTATCGGTAAAATTATATCGACTTCCGCACGTAACTTCCGCCATAAGCTCCGAGGGCTGCGATGTGCGCCAAGAATACGACGTTGTGAGATGCCATAAGCGTTATGAAAGGCTTAAGCACTGATGGCTGTGATGCATGTCCACAAGGGCAGCACGAACAGATGGACGCATGGAGGGACCCAGAATAGACGCGTGGACAAACATGGGGACGGACGCACAGATGGACGTGCGGACGCACGAAGAGACGCACACACGGACAAGTGGATGGACGCATGGGTGGCCACACAGACGCACGCAGGGACGGACGGAATAGAATGAATAAAGGGACGGATGCTTCGCCCCACTCCACATCATTCACTCCGAGGATATGCTGCCAATTTTTTTTGTTGCTTGACTGAAATCCAACAACGACGCAGCTGTTCGGCATACGATTTTTTTGTTGCTTCACTGACAACACCACATGCGCCATTGAAATACCAGCAGAAATCGCGGTAGGCAGGGCGTCTTTTGCCCACCAAGACAGCGGCACCACATTTTCGTGACGTAATCCAGTGCAGTTTGTTTATATTTTCCTTAGCTATATTGTCTGTTACATCTGAATGATGCTGTGTTAAGACACGAAAAAACGAGTCCTTAAGTGTAAACTTCTTTCCCTTATACATTTACGAGGGTCTCGAACTAACAGACTTGGTGTCTTAAAATGTGTAGCAAAGACTATTTGTCAGCTGCCAGCTCATATTAGGTTCACGTGCTACGGGATGCCACACAGGCTCCTATAAAGTGTGCCACACCATCCGACATGACTACTGAGGGCGCTAATCAACTTTCCAAGTATAAATTCAAGTATATACCCAATTAAGTAGTAGGGAGCATAGCCGCCATTGTAGCTGAGTGGTAGAGCACCCAACGCGCTATGCAAACTTGCTGGTTCGGTTTCTGCCCACGGCATAGTATCTTTCACAGACTTTTTTTCTTCACAGTTACATTACATTCGGTCTAATTACTTCCTTAATTTTTTTAGCTGTCTTGTCTCTCAGATCTCTTTATTATTGTGTTAAAACAGGAAAAAACGAGCCCTTAAATACAAACTTCTTTAGTCATTAACGAGGGTTTCATACTGGCAGGCTTGGTGTCTTAGGTTGTATTCGTGGGATTATTGGTCAGCGGCCAGCTCGTAATATTTCCACGCGCTACGTGACGCCACACAGGCTGGTATAGAGTGTGCTACACTCGCCGTCATGGCTACTGATGGCGCTGACTGACACTCCCACGTTTATTTCACGTATATACACAATAAAGTGGGAGCTCAGTGGCAGAGCGTCGAACACGTTATTCGAAGGTCGCTGCTTTGGTTTGTCTCCACGGCAAGCTATCTTTTCATCCACTTTTTGTCTTCACAATTCCGATACAATTCGGTCTAATACCTTCTGCCATACTTTTCGTAGGTGTATTGTCTCTCAGATCTCATTAAAATTGTGTCAAAACATAGAAAACCGAGCCATTAGGTATAAAATTCTTTCCCCTATTCAATAACGAGGGTCTTGTACTGGTGGACTTTTTGTTTTAGGTTGTATACGAGGAACTGTTGGTCAGCTGTCATCTCGCAAAAAGTTCACGTGCATTGTGACGCCATACAGGCTCCTATTGAATGTGCCACACCCGACGCCTTGTCTAATGATGGCACAGACTGACACTCCCACAAGTATAATCAGGTCTATACCCAATAAGTGGCTTGGAGGATAGCCGGCGTAGTAAGTCAGTGGTAGAGCATCGAACGCGTTATTCGAAGGTCACAGATTTGCTTCCTGCCTAGGACATTTTCTCTTTTCTCCCACTTTTCGTTGTTGAGAATTAAAATATAATATCGTCTTATACCTTCCCCTATACTTTCCTTTGCATTATTGTTCATTATATGTCGTTATTGTGTCAAAACACGGCAAACCGGTCCTTAAGTATAAACTGATTTCCCATTCATTAAAGAGGATCTTCTTCTGGCAGACTTGGTGTCCTAGGTTGTATATGACAGACTATTGGTTGGCTGCCAGCTTGTAACAAGTTAAAGTGCAACTCGACGCCACACAGGCTCCTGAAGAGCGTGCCACACTCGCTGCCATAGCTAACGATGGCACAGAGTGACACTTCCACATTTTTTAACGTATATACCTAATAAAAAGACTGGGAAGATAGCCGTCGTGGTAACTCCGTGGTAGAGCATCGAATGTGTTATTCGAAGGTCGCAGGTTTGGTTCCTGCAGACGGCAAGGTATCTTTTCACGCACTTTTTTTTCTTCACATTTGCATTACAGTTCGGTCTAATAACTTCTCCTATACAATACTTTGCATTATTGTGTGTTATATCTCAATAATATTGTGTCAAATTACAGAAAAACCAGCCCTCAAGTATAAACTTCCTTCCCTTATTCATGAACGAGGGTGTCGTACAGGACGACTTGGTGTCTTAGGTTGTATTCGATGGACTAATAGGTTCACGTGCTACGTGACGCCACACATGTTCTTTAAGAGCATACCGCACTCGCCTGCAGGGCAAATGATTGCACAGACGAACACTTCCACGTTTATATTCACGTATATACCGCATAAAGATGCTGGGAGGATCGTCGCCGTGGTAGCTCAGTGGTTGAGCATCGAACGCAATATTCAAAGGCCACAGGTTTGGCTCCTGCCCACACCAAGTTATTTTTCACCCACTTTTCTTTTTTCACATTTACATTATTCGCATTATTGTTCGCATTATTGTTCTTTAGGTCTCATTAATATTGTGTCAAAATACGGCGAAACGAGCCCTTAATTATAAACTCTTTTCCCATTCATTAACGAGGATTTTGTACTGGCATACATGGTGTCTTAGGTTGTATACGACAGACTATTGGTCAGCTGCCAGCTTGAATTGGGTTCACGTGCTACGGGATGCCACACAGGCCCCAAAAGAGTGTGCCACACTCTCCACCATGGCTAGTAATGGCAATGACTGAAACTTCCACGTTTCATTCACGTATATAACCAATAAAGAGTCTGGGAAGATAGCCGCCGTGGTAGCTCAGTAGCAGAGCATCGAACGCGCTATTCGAAGGATGCAGGTTTGCTTCCTGCCCATGGCAAGTTATCTTTTCAACCACTTTTTAAATGAGAAGCATTTTTAGCGAACTTTGGCGACAATGAGCTTATCTATCTATCTATCTATCTATCTATCTATCTATCTATATATCTAGCCACCTGATACATTTAGCTCACCTGGCAGTTTCGATAATGCTATCGATACCAAACTTGGTATGATATAACATGACTGTATGAAGAAAATTTCTGACTAGTCATAACATGGAAATCATAACATGGATGTAATGAATTCCATTACTTAAATTTTATGGTCCTGCAGCTCTTGCGGTGGTTTAGTTCACATAGCATGTTGCAAAACTGGTATGGTAAGACACGAATGCACGGTGAACACATACGACATACCCTTACACGAAAATCATGACATGCATGTCATGTAACGACATGACTACAAGCTAAGCTCATGATGCATTCGCGGCTGTTTCGCTAGTGTCACATATACTACACTTGGTATTACAGTACGTGATTTGATGATGAAAATATGTGACTCGTGCAACATGATAATCATAAGATGCGTGTCATGTAACAATATGACTACATGCCACGCTAATGAAGCGCTGGCGGCCGTTTCGCTAGCTTTACTTATACCAAATTTGATATTTTGAGACGTGAAGTGAGGACGAAGGTACGATACTGGTACAAACAGGATAAACAAGAGATGCGTGTTTCGTGATAACATGACTTTATGCTACGCTCATGGTGAGCTCCTGGCCGTTGCGCTATACAACATGACTACTTGCCACACTCATGATGTTCTTGCGGCCGTTTCGCTAGCTTCAAACATGCCAAATTTGGTATTACGTGACGTCAATGGATGACGAAGGTATGTGACTGCTGCAAACATGATACTATCAGATGTTTGTCATATGAGAACATGACTGCATGCCACAGTCAAGGTGCCATTACAGTTCGATGAGACGCGGTGCGCGTACTCGCCGCGTTCATTTCAACGCGTCACGCAGGCGTTGCTCGCAGGTGCGCGTCGCACTGCGTTGCTTTGACGCATGTGCGTTTCAGTGCGTCCGGCTTCCCTCCTTTACGAAAGAAGGAAGACGCAGTGTTGCCTGGTAACGCATCGACGCGAAACGCAGCGTGTTGTATTTCACACCGGTTGCCGTCGGGCCGCGCTGACAGACGCTGGTCGCGCCGGTCACGCAAGGAGTGCGCGCGTTTTGAAAACGTAGCGGCGCTTTGTCCAGCGTGCGCTCGCGTCAACATTACATTGGACTCTAATGGGCCCTTCATGATTCGCTCGCGGCCGTTTTGCTAGCTCAACATATAGCAAATTTGGTGTTAAGGGACGTCAATGAGCACGAAAGTGTATGACTGGTACACACATGATAATCCTAACACGCGTGTCATGTAAGAACACAACTTACCACACTCATAGCGTGCTCGCGGACGTTTCGCTAGCTCCACATATACTAAGTTTGGTACCACGCAACGTGAATAAATGACGATAGTAAACGACACATCCAAGCATAATAATCATGACAAGGAAGTCATGTGCGGCATCATTTACCTCCACCTCGTAACGTTGTGCTGATTTTAAAATGACATATTGACCTTTTTGATTCGTGCTTTGCATATCATCGAATCCCACTGTACGTGGGATCTGCCAACTTTTTTTATTCACATTTAGATTACAATTCGGTCTGATAACTTCCCCTATAGACCCATTTCTTCTTTGTAAACATAGTTAGGCCGATGTCGACATTATGGATAAAATTATAGCTACTTCCGCACGTAACTTCTGCCATAAGCACTGAGGTCTGTGATGCGCGCCAACAAACAAATCTAAGGGCTGAGACGTGACTCACATCCAACTGCGACGCAGCTCTGTGCATACAGTTTATTTTTTTTGTTGCTTGACTGAGCTCCAACCGCGACGAAGCTCGTCGGCTTACCGGTATTTTTTGTTTTGCTTGACTGAGAACACAACAACAACCATTAAATTCCCAGCAGAAATCATGGTAGGCACAGCGTCTTTTGCCCACCAAGGCAGCGGCACCACATTTTCGTGACATACATATGGTGCAGTGTGTCTATAATTTCCTTGGCTATAATGTATGTTAGATCTCAATAATATTGTGTCGAAACCCGGAAAAACGAGCCATTAGGAACACACTTCTTTCCCTTATTCATTTACGAGGGCCTCGTACTGACAGACTTCTTCTCCTAAGTAGTATACGAGGGGCTGTTTGTCAGCTGCCAGCTCGTAATAGGTTCACGTTCTTCGTGACTCCACACAGGCTCCTAAAGAGTGTGCCTCATTTGCCGCCATGACTACTGATGACATGATATACACTCTCATGTTTGAATTCACGTATATAGCTAATAAATTGGCTGTGACTATTGCCGCCTTGGTACCTCAGTGGTACAGCAACAAACGCGTTACTCCAAGGTCTCAGGTTAGTTTCCTGCCCACGGCAAGTTATCTTGTTCCCCACTTTTCTTTCTTCACACTTCCATAACGTTTCGTTCGAATTACTTACCTTCTACTTTCCTTTGCTATATTGCCCCTCAGATCTCCGTATTATTGTGTTAAAACAAGGATAAGCGAGCACTTAAGTATAAAATTCATTCTCTTATTCATTAACCAGGGTGTCGTACAGGCAGACTTGGTGTATTAGGATGTATACGAGGGACCATTGGTCAGCTGCCAGCTCGTAGTTAGTTCACGTGCTTTGTGACGCCAAACAGGCTCCTGAAGAGTGCGCCACGCTCGCCGTTATGGCTACTGATGGCGCTGACTGACACTCCCAGGTTTATATTCACGTATATACACAATAAGTGGCTGGGAGGATAGCCGGCGTGGTAGCTCAGTGGTAGAGCATCGAACGCGTTATTCGAAAGTCGCCGGTTCGGTTCCTCCCCACGGCAAGTTATCTTTCGACCCAGTTTTTTTACACATTTGCACTACGATTCGGTCTCATAACGTTCCCTTTATACCCATTCTTTGTTTGTAAACCCAGGTAGGCCGATGTCGGCATTATGGGGTAAAATTATAGCGACGTCCGCACGTAACTTCCATCATAAGCACTGAGGGCTGCGATGTGCGCCAACAAAACGACGTTGTGAGAGACCATAATCGTAGTGAAAGGCATGAGCGCTGAAGGCTGTGATGCGCACCAACAAACTAAACTAAGAGCTTAGACGCGACTCACATCCAACCGCGACGCAGCTCTTCGGCATACTTTTTTTCTTCGTTCCTTGACTGAGAACACCACATGCACTATTGAAATCCCAGCAGAAATCGTGGTAGGTCGAGTGGCTTTTGCCTACCAAGATAGCGCCACCGTAATTACGTGAAGTGAGCCTGGTGGAGTTTTTCTATACTTTCATTAGCATTAACGTCTGTTAGAACTCAATAATATTGAGTGAAAGCACGGGTAAACGAACCCTTAATTATAAGCTTTTTTTTCTTACTCATTTATGAGGGCCTCGCACTGGCAGAGTTGGTGTCGCAGGTTGTATGCGAGGGACAATTTATCAACTGCAAGCTCATAATACCTTCGCGTGCTACGTGACGCCACACAAGCTCCTATAGTGTGCCACACTTTCCGCCATGGCAACTGATTGCGCTGACCGACATTTCCACGTTTGAATTCACGTAAATACCCAGTAAAGTGCTGGGAGGATAGCCGCCATGAGGTAGAGCGTCGAACGCGTTATTTGAAGGTCACAGGTTCGGATCTTGTCCATGGCAATTTATCTTTTCACCCACGTTTACTTCTCCACATTTACAATAAACATGGTCTGATAACTTCCCCTATACTTTGCTTAGCTATATTGTCTGTCAGATCTCAATATTAATGTCGAAACTCGGAAAAACGAGCCTTTAAATATAAACGTCTTTCTTTTATTTGATTACGAGGGTCTTGTACTCGCAGACTTGGTGTCGTAGGTTATATGAGGGACAACGGTTCACCTGCCAGCTCGTAGTAAGTCCACGTGTTACGTGACGCCACACAGGCTCGCAAAGATGGTGCCACACTCGCCGTCATGGCTCCTGATGGCACTAACACTTCCACGTTTAGGTTTGCATATATACCCAATAAAGTGGCTGGGAAGATAGCCGTCGTGGCAGCTCAGCCGAAGAGCATAGAACGCGTTATTCGAAAGTCGCAGGTTTGGCTTCTGCCCACGGCAAGTTATCTTTTTACCCACTTTCTTTTTTTCACATTTCCATTACATTTCGGTGTAATATCTTCCCCTATACATTTCTTAGCTATATTGTCTCTCAGATCTCATTACATTGTTTAAAAACACGAAAGAACGAGCCCTTTTATTTAAACTTCTTTCCCTTATTCATTAACGAGGGTCTCATACAGCGAAACTTGTGTCTCAAAGGAAGAACGCCTATTTGGGCTAGTTGGTTAAATTCCATGGTGTCTTTGGTTGTAAGCGAGGAACTATTGGTCAGCTGCCAGCTTGTATTAGGTTCACGTGCTATGCCACGCCATGCACTCTAACGCAAAAGGGTGGTAAAAGGATGTGTGGTTCGTCATTTTGGGGAATAATGTGGCTGCCCCAACCATCAATCCGTTTAAAGACTAACGGCACCAGGCCTAACAGTTAGTCCCCACAGATGAGCTCAGCGGACTAACATTTAGTCCTCACATTTACACCTTAGTTAGTAACCGTTAGTCCCACAGTCCACCTCGAAGGACTAACATTTATTCCTCACGTTTGCACCTTATAGGGCAACAATTATTCCCTACATTTAGCCCCGTCGTGGTGGTCTAGTGGCTAAGGTACTCGGCTGCTGACCCGCAGGTCGCGGGTTCGAATCTCGGCTTCATTTCCGATAGAGGCGAAAATGTTGTTGGCCTGTGTGCTCAGACCTGGGTCCACGTAAAAGAACCCCAGGTTGTCGAAATTTCCGGAGCCCTCCATTATTGCGTCGCTCATAATCATATGGTGGTTTTGGGACGTTAAACCCCACATATCAATCAATCAATTCCCACATTTACACCTTACCAGGCAACCGTTAGTCCTAAAAGTTGCACCTTGCTGGACCAACGGTTGATCCACTAAAATACTCTAATCGGAGGAACTATTTGTCCCCAGTTCAAACATTGTTTTTTTTTATTTTCCGCCAGGCCTAATACTTTTTTCGCCTGTTTTTCAGCGCAGTGAGCAACAAATTGCTCAGAAAAGAACGCGCAAAAAAGTAGTTATCCAGCTATGTGTAACTGCTTTCGCAGTCACGGCAACAATGAAAGACAAAAGTGAGACATCGAAATCTTTTATTTTTTTACATACACATGAAGTTTCTCCATTCTTTTAAGTGAATTCATGGTGAAGTGTACAAGTCCAGTCTCGTTGTCAAAATTTGTTCACTCCTTGAGGAGCTCCTCCAACGGAAGCGATAGGTGACAGGCATTGCAGACGCCAGCGCACGCAGCCTTCTGCCAGCTGTATTCCCACGGCTGCACGTACAATAATATAGTAAAAATAGTTAGACACACGTGAGAGAAGATGAAGATGCGCGCATATGAGAAGTACGTGCACCTTATTATAAAAACAAGCGTTAAAATATGACAAACAAATAACTTTTCCTTTACATGTCACACAGTCCTTCTGAAGCTGCTCTGACGAAAGATATGGATGACTGGTATCGCAGACGCCAGCAACGCGGTCTTCAGCACGGTGTGTGCCCACGGCTGCACAATAAGTATGTAAATAGTAAATCACACGTGACAGAGAATGATTGCAAATGCATGAGAAATACGTGCAACGTGAACTGAAAACATTCGTGAGATATGACATGCTAGTCATTTCACCGTGATGTCACACATCGTCAAAGACTCATTTCAATCCCCGTAGCACAACAGCTTAGGAGCGGCGGCCGCAGCCACAATTCCGTGAACCGCCGTGCCGCTAACAAGTCGGCGAGTCCTAAGCGAGCGACGTCGTTCAGCTCGAGCAAACGCACGCGAGACCAAACACGGCGCTGCACGCGGAGTTTCTGCCGCTAGCACACTTCGAACAGGAGATCGAGCGTACGCGTGGCCGCCGCAACAAACATAGCCGAGCTGGTTTGGAGCTAGCGCCGAAGAAATCGACGGGAATGCGGCCCTTTTCCACAAACTCGAGCGAATGCAGCGTGCAAACGCGAGTCCGTCGCTGCGGCTACAGACGGCGCCGAGCCGGCCGAGCTGTTTGCGACTGACTGACCGGAAAACCAACTGTTGTGGCGACCAATATTCAGTGATTTCCGACTCTAGCGAAAGCCCCGCCAGCCCGTGCTGGTGCACTTAGAGCGTGCGACATACTACAACCAAGCTCTCTACGAGAACCCGCAACGCGTTTTCTACGACTTATAACACAGCGACGAGGTCTCAGCCCAATATCGTCAGCCAGGAGCTCATCGCGGCGGCGAAGACAGGCAAGCACTCGATGAGCGATCGTACGGGAGGCCGACGGCAATGGCGGCCAAGTTACAACGGTCGCAAAGCAAAGGCCAACTGCAGACTCCGAAGCTGACCATCGCGATGCATTTCGTGCGGGCGATATACGACACGACCGAGCCCGTGGCCGGCAAGCGCGATCCGTATCGCACAAGCGACAAGTAGAGTAGAATAAAGAATGATAACCTACTTGCCTTAGAATTCAGCGCTGTTTTCTGCCCTGAGTCAGACTCAAGTATATATCCGAAAGGCCTGTTGTCTTCTCGGCCGCCATATTGGCCTTCTCAACTGTTGCTGTCGTGTGTTGGTCGTGACTATCTTGAAGCGAGAGATATACAGCGCGGCGTGGCGACGTGTCAAGACTTGCTCCAGACTTCATGGGTGAAGTGAAACGCAACAGCAACAGCCCGCGCTCATCCAAACGTACACACAAGCACCACGTCGTAATTCTTAGATCATCCGATCCAGGTGGCCGTAGTCGAGCACTCCGAGCGCGACGCAACGCCAACTTTCACCGCTAAATAGGACGAAAGACTGAATAAGCAGAGGAGGAGAAGGGAAGAGAAGGAGCGAAGGTCACCTCGGCAACGCTTTTCGCTCTGCCTGCAATGCGCTGGTGGTTCATCACTTTGGCGAGTGTGGTTTTGCGCGGCACGCTTCCATCTGTGGTTGCTCCTCAACGGTCGATCCGTTCATCGCGTGCACCTATTGGGCTCCGTTACACCTTTTTCGAGTAATTTTGCCTTAGAGTGCACAGGCTCCCAAAAAAGTGTGCAACATTCGCCGCCATCGCTACTGATGGCGCTGACTGACACTCCCACGTTGATATTCACGTATATACCCAATAGGTGCCTGGTAGGATAGCCTACGTGGTAGCTCAGTGGTAGAGCATCGAACGCGTTATTCGAAAGTCGCGGGTTCTGTTTCTGCCCACTGCAAATTATCTTTTCACCACTTTTCTTTCTTCACGTTTCCAATACAATTTTGTCTAATTACTTCCCTTATACTTTCCTTAGCTAAATTGTCTCTCAGATCTCATTATTATTGCGTGAAAACAAGCAAAAACGAGCCCTTGAGGTAAAATTCTTTCCTGTATTCATTAACGAGGGTCTCGTACTGGCAGACTTGGTGTTATGGGTTGTATACAAAGGACTATTGGTCAGCTGCCAGCTCGTTCACGTGCTTCGTCACGCCACACAGGCTCCCAAAGAGTGTGCCACATTCGCCGCCATTGCTACTGATGGCACTTACTGACACTAACACAATTATACTCATGCCGATACCCAATATGTGGCTGGGAGGATAACTGCCATGGTAGCTCAGTGGTACAGCATCAAAAGCGTTATTCGAAGGTCGCATGCTTGGTTCCTGTCCACCGCAAGTCATCTTGTCACCCACTTTTCTTTCTTCACGTATACATTAGGATTCGGTCTAATGACTTCCACTATACTTTCCCTTGCAATATTATCTGACAGATCCCATTTATATTGTGTGTAAACAGGGAGAAACGAGCCCTTAAGTGTAAACTTCTTTCCCTTATTCATTAACGAGGGTCTCGTACTTGCCGACTTGGTGTCTTAGGTTGTATACGAAGGACTATTGGTCAGTTGTAAGCTCATAATAAGTTCACGTGCCCCGTGACGCCATACAGGCTTCTAAAGAGAGTGCCGAATTCGCCGACATGGCTACTGATAGTATAATTGACGCGCCCGCGTTTGAATTGACGTATAATTTTATTCAGGTGGCTGGGCCGCCGTGGTAGTTCACTGGTAGAGCATCTAACGCGTAATTCGAAGGTCGCATGTTCAGTGTCTGTCCACAGCAAAATATCTCTTCACCCACTTTTCTTTCATCACATTTCCAATAAAATTCGGATTATTACTTCTCCTATACTTTTATTACTATTATATTTCCCTGATCTCAATATTATTGTGGTAAAACAGAGAAACATTACTCTTATGTATAAACTTCTTTTCCTGAATCCTTAACCAAGGTGTCGTACTGGCAGACTTGGTGTATGAGGTTGTATACGAGAGCCTATCGGTCAGCTGCTAGCTTGTAATAGGTTCACGTGCTTCGTCACGCCATACTGGCTCCTAAAGAGTGTGCCACATCTCGCCGCCATGGTTACTGATATCATTACTGACACTCCCACGTTTAAATTCATGTATATAATCAATAAAGTGGCTGGGAGGATAGCCGACGTGATAGCTCAGCAGTAAAGCATCGAAAGCGTTATTCAAAGGTCGCAGTTTGGGTTTCTGCAAACGGCAAGTTATCTTTTCACCCATTTTTTCTTCCACACATTTACATTACGATTCGGTCTAATAATTTCTGCTATGGGATTAATTGCATTATTGTCTGTCAGATCTCATTTATATTTTGTCAAAACATGGCAAAACAACCCAATAAGTACAAACATCTTTTCCAGTCATTATCGAGGATTTTGTACTGGCGGACTTGGTGTCTTATGTTGTGTACGAGATAATATTGATGAGCCGCTAGCTCGTAATAGGTTCACGTGCTTCGTGACGCCACGCAGGCTCCTAAAGATTGCACCACACTTGCGACATGGCTAGTGATGGTATGACTGACACTCGCATGTTTAAATTCACGTATCTAGCCAATAAAGTGACTGAGAGTATAGCCACCGTGGTAGCTCAATGGTAAATCATCGAATGCGTTATTCGAAGGTCTCGGGTTAGGTTCCTGCTCACGGCAAGTTATGTTTTTACATACTTTTTGTTGGAGTTACAATAAATTTGGCCTGATAACTTTCCCTATACTATCCTTAGCTATATTGTCTGTTGGATCTCATTATATTGTGTCTAAACAAAGAGAAATCAGGCCTTAAGTATAAGCATCTTTCTCTTATTCATTAACGAGGGTCTCGTACTGGCAAACTTGGTGTCTTATGGGTTATACGAGAGAATATTGGTCAGCTGCCAGCTCGTAATATGTTCGAGTGTTACGTGACGCTGCACAGGTTTCCAAAAAGTGTGCCAAACTCGGCCTCATTGCTACTGAGAGCGCTGACTGACAATCCCACGTTTAAATTCACGTATATAATACATATTAAAGTTTGTAAACATCCTAAAAGTTGGCCATGATCATATGGAATAAATTGAAATCTGACCCAGTCGCTTTCCATGATGCATATTCGCAAAGACAACATACATACAGCTTTAGACGCATACCATACTGCAGCGAAAAAATAAGGACTAACTACGGCTCGCAAAAGCTAGCGCTTATGATCCCTAAACTATTAAATGCCTATGCCGCAATTACCACCATAGTGCAAGAGAGCCGCTCAATAATTGCATTTAAAAAGTAACACACATATCTAGTAGGGCTCCAAGAAAAATTTTTCCTCTTTCTGCGGTATCACACAGGTTGTATTTTTAATTGAAGTGTATACACTCGTGATATTTTTGTTAATTAGTTCTAATAAATTGTTTTGCTATTCGATAAATTTGAGTTTCTTCACATATTCCTTGCTTTGTTTGCTTAAAACTACGTCTTACAGACAGGCCTGTACTTATTAAAATGTTCATCTAACGTGTTATTATAACTTCTTATAAAAATTTGTAAATGCGGCTGCTTCTTTGTTAAAACATTTAATTTATGAGTAAATTACTGCTTTTTTGCGCTTTAGAGTTTGGGGCGGGTTACGGCACCTTGTCAAGCATTAATTTGCCTTTTTTGCCAACCCTGTCCCTGCACTTTTGTCTACTGTACTTTTTGTACTGTACTTTGTATAACATTAGCTTCAACATTAGCTTCAATTAACTACACGATATATACCCAATAAAGTGGCTGGGAGGATAGCCGCCGTGGTAGCTCAGTAGTCGAGTATCGAACGCGCCATTCAAAGAACGCAGGTTTGGTTCCCGCCCATGGCAAGTTATCTTTTCCCCCACTTTTTTATTCACATGTACATTACCATTCGGCCTGATAACTTCCCCTATAGACCAATTTCTTGCTTGTAAACATAGGTAGGCTGGTGTTGACCTTATGGGTAAATTCATAGCGGGTTCCGCACGTAACTTCCTGCCATAAGCACCGAGGGCGGCGATGTGCGCCAAGAATACGACGTTGTCGGATGCCATAAGCGTTGTGAAAGGCTTAAGCACTGATGGCTGTGATGCGCGCCAACACAAAAAACTAAGCGCTCTGACGTGACTCACATTCAACCGCGACGCATCCCGCGTGCATACCGTTTTTTAGGGACGAAGCTCCTTAAGCGGCACCCGTTCGTCCCTTGTAGTAGTAGTCATAGTCGTAGTGTGTAACCAGTCTTACATATTGGCTTCCAAGGGGGTGCCGGTGGGAGATTTTTTCTGTGCGTTGTTGAACAATAAAAGATTCGTAGCGTGTGCGTTAACTAAAAGCCGAATTCTCCTGTCTCTCATTCTCACATAGCAGCCTTTGGCATGTACATTGAGCACTGACAAGAAAGGGTTGCTACAATCTACTCGCAGGGCACAACCTCTAAGGTTTCAGAAAGGTTTAGCGAGTGTTGGGCCGTAGTGCCATGAATACAGTTAACTAGTATATACCATGAACTCGAGGTGGTTAAAGGTGGGAAGTAGGCACGACGCACAAGCCGTAAGAAAGTGTGCGTGTGCCTCCTCTCGTTTAGTCCTTAGAATATCCGCTGGATGGCGGTGCTTCTATATGAGAAATATATAATGAAAAGATGCGAGATGGTGGTACTTGAAGTGTTTAGTAGGGGGACGAATGGACACACAGCAGATGCGTGAATGGACGCATGGATGGCAGCACAAAGGGATGGACGCTTGGAGGGACGCAGGAACAGATGCATGGACGAACACGGGTATGGACGCACAGATGGACGTGCGGACGCACGAACAGACGCACACACGGACAAGTGGATGGACGCACGGGTGGCCACACAGACGCACGCATGGACGAACGGAAGAGAATGACTAAAGGGACGGATGCTTCGCCCCACTCTCCATCATTCACTCCGTGGATATGCTGCCAATTTTTTTTTGCTTGACTAAAATCTAACCACGACGCAGCTATTCGGCATACCATTTTTTTGTTGCTTGACTGACAACACCACATGCGCCATTGAAATCCCAGCAGAAATCGCGGTAGGCAGAGCGTCTTTTGCCCACCAAGACAGTCGCACCACATTTTCGTGATGTAAGTCCAGTGCAGTTTGTTTATACTTTTTTTCTTTTATTGTCTGGTAGATCTGAATAATATTGTGTTAAAACACGAAAAAACGGGTCCTTAAGTATAAACTTCTTTCCCTTATACATTTACGAGGGTCTCGTACCAACAGACTTGGTGTCTTCAAATGTGTACCAATAAGTATTTGTCAGCTGCCAGCTCATAGTAAGTTTACGTGCTACGTGACGCCACACAGGCTCCTTCCTATAAAGTGTGCCACACCCGCCGACATGGCTACTGAGGCGCTAATCAACTTCCCAAGTACAAATTGAAGTATATACCCAATTAAATAGCAGAGAGGATAGCCGCCATGGTAGCTGAGTGGTAGAGCACCCAACGCGCTATGCGAAGGTTGCTGGTTCGGTTCCTGCCCACGGCATAGTATCTTTCACAGACTTTTCTTTCTTCACAGTTACATTACATTCGGTATATCTACTTCCTGTATACTTTTTAGCTATATTGTCTCTCAGATCTCTTTATTATTGCGTTAAAACAGGAAAAAATGAACCCTTAAGTACAAACTTCTTTAGTCATTAAGGAGGACTGCTGTGTTGAAGGCTGGCTGGTCCCGACGGAGCAGAAGAAGAAGACGGCCGACCGAGACAAACGTGACCGGTGGGGACGCCGACCAGCCCGAACACGCGGGTTTGCGCGAAGCACCGAAGAGAAGAAGAACAACCGTGCTCCAAGGTTACCCAACGCACACTCGTTTTATTTTACAGTCACCTTGAAATCCTGGATACCAGAGCGGCACCCCCTGGCATCCTCGCATGTCATTCCAAAACCGAAACCGAAAACCCAGAACACAACAATCATCCCGTCCTCGAAAGAATTCACCTATACACTGTTCATATTTATACATGATCGAATGTACGTTAGAACACATGAAAATTGAGAGCACGGCACACCGAACTCACTCACTATGAGTTCTGAAAGTGTACTGAAAAAAATGTAGACAACTCAGTACAATATTGATTTGAATGCAATGGACCTTTTCACTGAACAATAACGTTCACAACCGTAATGAACAAGAGTTCTACATCACGTTGTCTTCAAACCGACGCGGCTTCTGCCGCTTCCGCTTAGGGCGGGCCCTTTTGTGTGTAGAATCAGGTGTCTCTGCACCTTGGTCAGTTGTGCTCTGATGTGACACATCAAGCGCAGTAGAAGATTGTGAAGGCTCTGAACGAGCGTTAAAATTCGCGATCTCATCAGAGCTCACAGCATGAGCTTCGGAAGAATTTTGCGGACCGCAGTCCGGTTCAACGGTCTCAGCCGAAATTGAAGGTTCGAAGTGAACCGTAAGACTTGTTTTACTTGAACCAGCGACACCAACTGGTAACTCCTCCCCCTTTGAAGAAGAAATGCCTGTACACGGAGGCCACATGTAACAGTCTGATGCATAGTTAAAAGGTGTAGACGAAACGTGATGGGGCAGATTTGTAGGTGTAGAAGGCGAATCCGTATGAAAAATAACAAGGCGCGAAGCATTCCAGATGTTACCATCACTTAAGCGAAAAGAAGTGGAGCTAACCTGGCCCAAGACTTTGTAAGGACCCCGATACTTGGAGCGCTTGACTGGCACACGAACGTTGACTAGATCGACAGTGCGAACTTTGGACTGCTTTGCACCTCGACGGGTGTCGACATACTTTTTCATTGCTTGTTGATTAGAAAAAACCCTGGCACGGATTTGATCAGGAGAAGACACTGCTATGTTACGAGGCAAAGAGACTATGTCGAGAACAACTCGCGGTTGCCTACCGTGGAGAAGTTGAGCAGGTGACACTCCAGTGGTGCCTTGTAGTGTGAACCTGTACGAAGCTAAACATTCAGTCAAGACTTGCTTGTGGGGACGGTGCTCTAATTGGGCGATCTGGATATGTTCCTTCAGAACGCAATTAAAGCGCTAGATTTGCCCATTTGATTGGGGATAGAAAACTGATGACCTCAAGTGCTGAATTCCTCGTTGTGAAAGAAAAGCCTCAAAATGTTGGGACAGAACTTTTGGACCATTGTCCGTAACTATGGCATCAGGAAAACCTTCCCGGCTGAAGATTGAAGACAGAAACTCAATGATGACCTCAGAAGTAACCGTATGTGTGAAACAAACCTCTGGCCATTTGGAATAGTAGTCGGTGAGAGAAACAAGAAACCGGACATTTTGCGGAACATTATGCAAAGGACCAATGATGTCCATGCCGAGTTTCTGCCAAGGCTGATCAAGCCACTGCACTGGCTGCAACGGAAAAAAATGCAGGTTTGGCAGACTTGTCAGCTGCCTGACATATATGGCTGTTGTAAACTGCATGCTGGACCTGCTTGTCCAAGGCTGGCCACCAGTACCTGTCTCGGAGATTGTGTTTGGTGCGGACAATGCCTGGATGGGCCTCATGGGCAAGCTGTATTAGCTTGTTACGGAAGGAAGCAGGGGGAATGATGCGTTCATCGCGGAAAAGCAAGTCCTCGACGCAAGACAGTTCCTGTCAGACTGCGAATTAAGGCAAGACTTCAAAAGCAAGAACACATTTGGAAGGCCATTCTTCACGTAAATATTTCAGAACTTGAGACAAAGTGGAATTTACAGCTGTAGCTGCCTGAAGCTCAGCTTTAGTAATGCAGGAAGTAACTAAAAAATAAGTTCCTCATCACACTTTCCAGTAACCGGTATCTGAAAAAGAAGGCGCGACAGTGCATCAGCAACCACGTTATTAAAACCTTTAGAATATTGAACACAGAACTCATAATACATGAGTTTGGCACACCAACGGGAAATGCGAATGTTACGGCGGTCTTCGGATTCTGCAGAAAGAAGAGCAACAAGTGCTTGGTCATCTGTACGTAATGTGAAGTGCCGGCCCCACAAGTAAACATGCCATTTCTCACAGGCAAAAAGACACGCGAGAGGTTGACGCTCTCCTCCTAAATATCTGCATTCAGCAGGGGTCATTGTACGAGATGCAAAAGCGATAGTGATCAGCTGATCACCTCTGATTTGTTGAAACACTGCTCCCAGTCCAACATAGGACGCATCCATCGTGATGACGATGGGAAGCTTCTCATTGAAAATACTAACAGGTGGCTTTGAGGCCAGTATTGACTTAACTCGAATGAAGTTCTGCTCAGCTTTAGCTGACCATTTAAAAGGCTGTGCTTGTCGAAGTAGAGTACGCAGTGGTTCAACAACATCAGCATAGTGAGGGACAAACTTAGCATAATAACCAACAAGACCTAAAAAAGATTGCAAGGTTTTGGCATCAGTACACCGTAGGGCATTGGCAAAGGCCTGAACTTTAGATTCAACAGGTGTCAAGCCGCGGGAACTGACATTATGTCCTAGAAATCGGAACTCATTCACAGAAAAAATGCACTTGTTATTAAGTTTCATACCACATTCACTGATGTGGTTGAGAACAGTATGCAAATTAGGATCGTGCTCTTCGCGAGTACGTCCCCACACCAAAATGTCACCCAAGTAACAAAGGGCGCCATTACAACCCTTAAGAATAATTGACATCATTTTCTGAAACACTGCAGGGGTCGATGCAAGCCCAAAACACACGCGGCGAAACCGAAACAAGCCTTCGTGAGATACAAATGTGGTTAAGTCTACTGCACTCAGAAAGTTCAACTTGGTGATAAGTGGACGCGAGGCACAGCTTGGAGAAACATACCGCTCCTGAGAGCTGATGAAGCAGTTCTTCAATGTGAGGAAGTGGAAAACCATCTACGACGATCGCCTTGTTCGGTTCTCGTAATTCGACGCATAGTCGAAGGGATCCATCTTTTTTCTTGATGACGACCAGTGGAGAAACCCAGTCGGAAGCAGAGACAGGCTCGATGATTCCGCTGGCTTGAAGGCGAGAAAATTGCGCAGAGACTTGCTCACGGAAAGGAGAGGAGTGCGGCGCAGCTTGGCACGCACAGGGCACACACCTGGTCGACGCATCACTTTATGCACAAAACCGCGCACACAACCCAGTTCACGGGTGAACAGGTGGTGGAATTCAGAAGGCGCGTTGGCCGGAAGATCATCTTGTACGTCGACTTGAGCACACGCCATAAACGCACCGACAATGTTGATGGACAAAGCCCTGATGGCATCACATCCCAAAGCGAGTTACATAAAATGTAATGAAAGCAGTGCGACTGCGATAGGAGGCCTGAGCTCTAAAATGACCTAAATTGTCAATCGTTTCCTTGAAATATGTTTGTAGAACGACGTGTGAAGGCAAAAGGCGAATGTTGAAAAAATGACTATGAAAATCAGCGGCACTGATTAAAGAGACTGAGTGTTACAAGCTGCCACTCTAGCGTGGCCAGCGCGAAGTCGGCGACGGGAACGACAGCAGGTTGGTTCGTTCCGTACGCAAGCAGGGACAGTGAAGAGATCAGAGACGTGGGAAAACAAAACAAACTTTACTCTAGTGATATTGCAGCAACACGGGATCTAATACAACACTCCTATACAACTAACAAAATACATCGACACTTGATACAACTAAAGAAATATATAACAAAAACAATAAATCAGCTTACGAAGAGAGAACTATTACAAACTACACAAACTAACAAGAATAGAACGACGGAGGAGAAAGTTCGAAGATATAAACAGGTGAAGGCATACGTGTGATGACCGGCAGCGTCGTGTCCCCGACGATCGGACGCGAGAAGTCGAAGAGAGTTATGGCACGACTGCGATGTCGGCGGTGTTGCAACGCTGGTGGCTCCGGGAGGCTAGTGCTTGCAGGTGACTTCGAGCAGGTTGAGCTAACTCGAGGCGAAGTCCCGATGTCTACGTTGCAGACGTTAATATCGCGTCACAGCTAGACGAACGGCTAAGTTTAGGTGGCCAGCCGATAGAGAGCCACACTAAAAACTTCTAGAAGAGATGCTTGTTGATCTGTTTCTACACCATCTTGGTCAGCGACTAGTCTGCCTAGCAGGGCAAAATCCTGCGCTTAAATTCCCCTCGTGTCTCCTCGCTCTCTACCTTGGGGACAAGAGACCTCTACCTGGGTCCAATCATGCGCGTTTAATTGGTGGGAAACTCCGCCCCAAAAATATTTTGACCCCACCCCTTTTTAATAGGGAGAGGGCCCGCAACTAGCCAGAGTGACAACCTGTCGGGTTGTTGTCATACGGCTTGGCCACCAGAGCGTTTCCCACGCTTTTCTCCGTGGGAACGGTCAACCACTTAGCTCTCAGCCGGGCGTCTTGTAGTCTAATCCTTGTACGGGATATACCGCGGCCTTCTACGACCTTGCAGGCGCCGCCACGGTTACAAAAAGATTAACTGTCGGCGGCGACGTTCTAAGGAGAGCACCGCCATTTTGCACTTATCGGTTCCCTTTCATGTGCCGCTGTTTCTCACGGTCAGTCGGGGAGTACGGCGCCCGTTAATTGCCGTGACGCGGTGTCGCCGAAAATAGCCGTCCGTGACACTGAGGCACCCGTGTCCATGAGAAACGACAAGGGCACATGGCCCACTGAAGCTACGATGCTGGGCTTGAACGTAGTGTGGAAACCATCCACATTTAAAACAGTGACCGTATTGGTCTGTGCAGTGCTCGAAGGAGCAGACGAAGAAACTGGTTCAGGAAGATTTGCTGGACGGGTATTGCATACGGGCTGAAAATGTCCGCTTTTTCCGCACGCAAGACAAGTGCGGTTTCGCGCGGGACACTGCGCAAAATTGGCTAAATGCCGAGCCGATCCGAAACGAAAGCAATGCGCGGTTGCGCTTGGAGAAGAAAATTGCGAACGTGAGTTAGGAGCTCGGTGCTGTTTCTGAAAACCAGAATTTGGCGGAATGGGGTCACCATATGGCCGGCTTCCTCGTCCCCGCGACGCAGAGATGCCGCCATGTTGGCCGCCACGGAAGGACTGTGCAGGCAGGCGTTCATGTTGGCCGCGGCGCCGAAATGAAGGGCCGCCATCTTGACGCCTCCCGTGAAACAAAGAGCCGCCGCCTTAGCCGCCCACAGCAAAGAGTTGCCGCACTGAATGCGGAGCGAATCGCTCCAACTGGGAGCGAATAAGCTCGTCCTCTCGCGCAATCGAGAGGGCTTCGGATAAAGAAATCGAGGAGTCTTTTTGAAGCATGCGGCAGCGGACGTTTTGCGAGGCTACCCCGGTGAAAGCTGATGGCGGATCATATCGTCCTCCAGCGCGCCGAAGCCGCACGACGCGGCGAGCGTTCCAAGAGAAGTAATGAACTCGGCGACTGGCTAACCAGGCAATTGTCGCCTTTCTTGGAATTTTACGCGTGCGAGATAATCGCACGAAACATCTATAAAATGCTCATCGAAAGGAGCAACAGCATTCTTGAAGGCATCGCCCGACGCTGGCGTCGGCAACGCGTTGGTGGCGTCCAAAGTATAGATGAACTTTGACCCGGCAGGGCCCAACGCGTCGAGCAGCAGGACCTTGCGACGCTCGGGCTTGCTGGCGTCCTCCCCGGCCGCATCTACGTAGGCCTGAAACACCAATTTCCAGTCCGCCCACGGAAGTGGCAGGTCTCCGGGCGAATGAAGAAATAGGGGAGGTGGAATAGGAGACGCCATTTCTAACAAAAAGAATGGAGAGGTGCAGACGAGAAGAAAATGACGCCAGTACACTGTTTGAAGAAGACGACAGAGGCGGCGTAGCTGAATGAAGAAGGAATAAAGCGACGCAGCACGCAGCAGCCACCTTGCGGGGAACCAAGATCGTCTAGGGTTAGCAGGGGAGGTCCGTTAGAAGCAAGAAAAAGACGAACACGGAAAAAGAAATGGGTTCTTACACGTCCTCGTCTTCATTGCTGTGTTGGGGGCTGGCTGGTCCCGACGGAGCAGAAGAAGACGGCCGACCGAGACGAACGTGACCGGCGGGGACGCCGACCAGCCCGAACACGCGGGTTGGCGCGAAGCGCCGAAGAGAAGAACAACAACCGCACTCCACGGCTTCCCAACGCACACTCGTTTTATTTTACAGTCGTCTTGAAATCCTGGATGCCAGAGCGGCACCCCATGGCATCCTCAAATGTCATTCCAAAAACGAAACCGAAAACACAGAACACAACAAGGATCTCGTACTGGCAGGCTTCGTGTCTTAGGTTGTATTCGTGGGTTTATCGGTCAGCGGCCAGCTCGTAATATTTCCACGTGCTACGTGACACCACACAGGCTGATATAGAGTGTGCTACACTCGCCGTCATGACTACTGATGGCGCTGACTGACACTATCACGTTTATTTCACGTATATACCCAATAAAGTGGCAGCTTAGTGGGAGACCGTCGAACACTTATTCGAAGGTCACTGGTTTGGCTTGTGCCCATGGCAAGCTTTCTTTTCACCCACTTTTTTCGTCACAATCCCAAAACAATTCGGTCTAATTACTTCTGCTATACTTTTCTTAAGTGTATTGTCTCTCAGATCTCACTAAAATTGTGTCAAAACATGAGAAACCGAGCCATTAAGCATCAAATTGTTTCCCCCATTCAATAGCGAGGGTCTTTTACTGGCAATCTTGTTGTTTTAGGTTGTATACGAGAAACTATTGGTCAGCTGCCAGCTCGTATAACGTTCACGTGCTTTGTGACGCCATACAGGCTCCTAAAAAATGTGCCACACTCGACGCCATGGCTAATGATGGCGCAGACTGACACTCCCACGTTTATAATCAGGTGTATACCCAATAAGTTGCTTGGAGGATAGCCGGCGTTGTAAGTCAGTGGCAGAGCATCGAACGCCTTATTCGAAGGTCACACATTTGGTTCCTACCTAGGGAATTTTCTCTTTTCTCCCACTTTTCTTTCTTCACATTTACATTACAATATAGTCTTATAACTTCCATTATACTTTTTTGTGCATTATTGTTCATTATATGTCGTTATTGTTGTGTCAAAACACGGCAAACCGGTCCCTAAGTATAAACTAATTTCCAATTCAATAACGAGGATCTCCTTCTGGCAGACTTGGTGTCCTTCTAGGTTGTATATGACAGACTATTGGTTGGCTGCCAGCTTGTAACAAGATAAAGTGCAACTCGACGCCACGCAGGCTACTGAAGTGCGTGCCACACTCGCTGCCATAGCTAGCGATGGCACAGAATGACACTCCAACGTTTTTTTTTTCACGTATATACCTAATAAAGAGACGGGGAAGATAGCCGCCGTTGTAAATCAGTGGTAGAGCATCGAATGCGCTATTCGAAGGTCGCTGGTTTGGTTCCTGCCGACGGTAAGGTATGTTTTCACGCACTTTTTTTTCTTCACGTTTGCATTACACTTCGGTCTAATAACTTCTCTTATACAATATTTTGCATTGTTTTCGGTTATATCTCATTAATATTGTGTCAAAACACAGAAAAACCAGCCCTTAAATATAAACTTCCTTCCCTTATTCATGAACAAGAGTGTCGTACTGGACGACTTGGTGTCTTAGGTTGTATTCGAGGGAGTAATAGGTTCACCTGCTACGAGACGCCACACACATTCTTCAAGAGCATGCCGCACTCGCCTGCAGGGCGAATGATGGCACAGACGAACACTTCCACGTTTATATTCACGTATATACCGCATAAAGATGCTGGGAGGATCGTCGCCGTGGTAGCTCAGTGGTTGAGCATCGAACGCAATATTCAAAGGCCACAGGTTTGGCTCCTGCCCACAGCAAGTTATTTTTTCACCCACTTTTCTTTTTTCACAATTACATTATTCGCATTATTGTTCGCATTATTGTTCTTTAGGTCTCATTACTATTGTGTCAAAATACGGCGAAACGAGCCCTTAATTATAAACTCTTTTCCCATTCATTAACGAGGATCTCGTACTGGCAGACTTGGTGTCTTAGGTTGTATACGACAGACTATTGGTCAGCTGCCAGCTTGTAATAGTTT
This sequence comes from Rhipicephalus microplus, assembly GCF_043290135.1. Taxonomy (NCBI): domain Eukaryota; kingdom Metazoa; phylum Arthropoda; class Arachnida; order Ixodida; family Ixodidae; genus Rhipicephalus; species Rhipicephalus microplus. Next base: position 28,234,311 of record NW_027464586.1, read on the forward strand.
CACGTGCTACGTGATGCCACACAGGCTCCAAAATAGCGTGCCACACTCGCCGCAATGGCTAGTGATGGCAATGACTGAAACTCCCACGTTTCATTCACGTATATAACCAATAAAGAGGCTGGGAAGATAAGCGCCCTGGTAGCTCAGTAGTAGAGAATCGAAAGTGCTATTCGAGGGACGTAGGTTACGTTGCAGCCCATGGCAAGTTATCTTTTCACCCAATTTTTATTCACATGTATTTACCACTCGGTCTGATAACTTCCTGTATATTTTTCTTAGTTATTTTGTATCTCACATCTCCTTCCTAATGGTTTAAAGCACAAAAAATTGAGACCTTAAGTATAAATTTCTTTCCGAAGTCATTAACCAAGATCTCGGACTGGCAGGCTTGGTGTGTTAGGTTTTATACGAGGGATTATTGGTCAGCGGCCAGCTCGTATTATTTTCAGGTGCTACGTGACGCCACACAGGCTGCTATAGAGTGTGCTACACTCGCCGCCATGACTACTGATGGCGTTGACTGACACTCCCACATTTGAAATCATGTGTATACCAAATAAAGTGGCTTGGAGGACAGCTGCCGTGGTACCACAGTGGTAGAGCATCGAGCGCGTTATTGGAAGGTCGCAGGTTCGTTTTCTCCCCGTGGCAAATTACATTTCACGCACTTTTCTGTCTTCACGATTCCATTAGGATTCGGTTTTATTAGTTCTGCTATAATTTTCTTAGCTGTATTGTCTCTCAGTTCTGAATGATATTGTGTCATAAAACGAAAAAAACGAGCCTTAATTACAGAATTCTTTCCCTTATTCAATAACGAGGTTATTGTACGGGCGGACTTGTTGTCTTAGGTTCTACACGAGGGACTATTGGTCAGCTGCCAGCTCGTAATAAGTTAATGTGCTTCGTGATGCCACACAGGCTCCTAAAGAGTGTGCCACCCTTGTCGCCATGGCTACTGTTGGTGCTGACGAGCAATGTCACGTTTATATTCACGTATATACCCAATAAAGTGCCTAGAAGGATAGCCGCCGTGGTAGCTGAGGGGCAAAGCGTTGAACATGTTTTTCGAATGTCGCAAGTTTGGTTCCTGCCCATGGCAAGTTATGTTTACACCGGCTTTTCTTCACATTTACATTACAATACGGAGTAATAACTTTCCCTCTATACTCCTTAGCTATATTGTCTGTTAAATCTTAATAAGATTGTGTTAAAACACGAAAAAACGAGAGCTTAATTGTAAGCTTTTTCCTTTTATTCATTTACGGCGATCTCGTACTTGCAGAGTTGGTGCCTAAAATTGTATACATTATACTATTGGTCAGTTGCCAGCTCGCAATAAGTTCACATGTTACGTGGCGCCACACGAGCTCCTAAAGAGTGTGCCACACTCACCTCCTTGGCTACTGATGGCGCTGACTAGCACTCTCACGTGTAAATTCACGTATATAACCAATAATGTGGCTGTAAGGATAGCCGCCGTGGTAGCTCAGTCGTAGAGCATTGAACAGATTATTCCAAGGTGGCAGCTTTTGTTCCTACAAGTTGTGTTTTCATATACTTTTTTTATTCACATATGCATTACGATTCGGTCAAATAACTTCCTCCACAATTTCCTTTGATATACTGTCTGTTAAATGTCACACACATATATATATATATATATATATATATATATATATATATATATATATATATATATATATATATATATATATATATATATATATATATATATATATAAATATCACGAATCAGCTGACGCTTTGTTCAAGCAACAGCAAGATGGCGCCAATGTTGAAGAGGGCAAAAACAAAGACTGATGATGGTTATTGACAGCAGAAGAAGATGAATTCCAAAAAGTTCTTTAACTAATTTTCCCCGTCGACGGAAGCGACCAGCCTGGCCACGAATTACACTGCGGAACGCATACGATAGGGCTGGAGACGCGAAACGTGCACAATCTCTGTCCCGCGGCAGCGTTGGTCAGTGGGGGCATGAACAGGTGTGATACAGTAGTTCACCGGTGTGGTCTGTTCGACAGCTTTGTAGGTGCCAAGGTAGCGCGACTTAAGCTTTTTGCAGCTAGATGTTGCAACTAGAAAGCTAGATGTTGTCTTATGAACTGTTTTTGATGCTTGAAGAACTTCACTGAGAGTGCTTGAAAGAAATGTCTTGCCCCGGTCGCTCAAGAGAACACGAGGGGCTCCGTGACGTAGTTAAATAGCATTCAAGAAGAAAGTTGCTTCTTCCAAAGCAGTTCTTCAAGGCCGTCTCAGCGTACCATCGAGGCCGTCTCAGCGTACCGGGTCAGTTGATCAACCGCGGTGACGATCCATTTCTTGCCGTCTGATTTAGTTGGGAGGGGCCCGAAGAGGTCAATTCCGACGACAGAGAACGGCTCTGATGGACAAGGAAGTGGTTATAGTGTCCCGACTGAAGCAGTATTGGGCCGCTTGCGGTGTTGGCAAAGTGCGCACGAGGCATCATACTTAGCTGCCGTCGTGGAAAGATCTGGCCAGAATAATTGACTGCGGATGCGCTCGTAGGTTTTGCAGTAGCCCAAGTGCCCTTACGTCGAGTCGTCGTGTGAAGCGAGCAGAATTTCAGCGCGCAGTGCGCATGGTAAAACGGGATCTCATCGAGGACCTTCAGGGTGGAAAATTTATTGATAGAGCACATCATCCTGAAACTTAATAGCCGGAGTGGTTTCCGTAGCCTGACATTTGGAGAAGATGAAGCACCGGTAAGCCAACCGGTGATGTCAGTGCAATAAAAATCGGCTCGCTGGTGAGGGGTAAGTACTGACGAACGGGTGGATGAAGGTTGTGAAGAAATGGATTATATCGACGAGGCACCCTCCGCATAGCCGATTTGACAAGGGGATGTGACGTGCGCCGAAGACTGCGGCAAAGGGCATCGTCACAAAGTGCCGGCACCTTGGTGTTGTCTTCCGGTCTTTAAGATGACATCAGTCATATTATTGCAACTGGAGAATCCAGCGGCCGAGTTGCCCTGACAAGTTTTTGATTGTAGACTACTAGCAAAGAGCATGGTGGTCTGTCACAACTGTAAAATGTCGACCATGTAGATACGAACGAAATGTTTTGAGTGACCAGACAACAGCCAAGCACTCTTGTTCGGTTATCTAGTACCTCTTATCTGCAGAAGTCAGAGTGCGGCTTGCATACGCGACAACTTTCTCGCGAAAGGCATGGTCGCGCTGGAGGAGTACGGCGCCGATTCCTTTTCCACTAGTGTCAGTGTTTAATAACGTAGGTGCCTTGTCATCGAAATAGCAAAGCACCGGTGGGGTTGTTAGTGCGTGCTTGAGCTCTTGAAATGAGGCTTCGCTTTCATCTCTCCAATCGAAGTAAACGGTACTAGCAAGGAGCTTGTGGAGAGGAGCTGCAATGGCGGCAAAGTTGCGAATGAAGCAGCGAAAGTACGATGCGAGTACAAGGAAACTGCGCATAACATTGGAACGGAAGGGGCGCGGAAAATGGAGGACTGCGGAAATTTTGTCCGGATCAGGCTGGTTGCCATGTTTACTAGCGAGATGTCCCAGAACATTTATAGGTGTGTTGCCAAAATGCACTTCTTTGTGTTTAGTGGAAGTACAGTATTAGAGAGACCTTTGAGCACTATCTAGGCGTTGCAGAAGATCACCAAAAGAGAAAAAAACACCAAGATATCATCAAAGTAGCATAGACAAGTTTTCGACATGAGGTCACGAAGAACAGTATCGATCATCCTTTCAAATGTGGCGGGAGCATTACATAGGCCAAATGGCCTTACATTAAATTCGCAAGACTGTCCGGCGTAGGAAAGGCGGTCTTTTTTTGTCTGCTTCGTCCATTGGAATTCGCCAACAACCGGACCGAAGGTCAAGAGTGGAGAAGTATTGGGCGCCTTGCAATGAGTCAAGTGCATCATCGATTTGGGGCATTGAATATAAATCCTTTCGGGTAATCTTGTTGAGCGCACGGTAATCAACAGGAAATCATTCTAATCCATCCTTATTTTCTACAACACAACGGGTGATGACCAAGAACTGGTAGAAGATCGTATGATGTTTCTTTTTGGCATGTCGGTCACGGTCTCCTCGATAATCTTGCATTCTGTCAAGGAGACTCGGTAGGGGCAATGGCGTAAAACAGTCTGACCTTCAGTGTCAATGCAAAGGTGCGCAACTGTGGTCTGTCCTAGTGCCCAAGCATAGGCGTCAAAGGAGGCCTGGTGTTTCGTTTGCAAATTTAGCGACGCCTCACGTTGAGAAGTGAAAAGGTGATCCCGGGAGCAAAGGAGGAGGAAGTAACAGACTGGCCTTGTTGTGGCGGAGCTGGCAAGGCGTCAAGAGAGACAAAAGATACCGGTATGGGTATCCACAGAACACGACAATGCAGAACCTTGGGTAAGAGGACAGGCTCCGGGGTAGGGTTCAGGCCAAGGCTTACCACAGCACTGTCTCTGAACCGCTCCAGGCTGGAGGGGAGTACAATGCCGCGAGCTAGACAGAGACAGTGGCTGGAAAGGGGGATAAGGACGTCACCATTGGCAATATTCGGAGAAGTGATGGTGTTGAGTTGTTCCCGACCCGGAAGCAGTATGAAATATGAAGCTGTGAAAAAACTCAATGGTTTCTCGTTGACGCGTTAGCTGCGGTGATCGGTCTCGGACATCTGGACTACACGTTGACGGCAAGAAATTAATGCAGATGCTCATGAGAGAAAGTCCCAACCTAAAATTTGTTTATGAGCCCACGATATTAAGACAGCGAAGGTGATGTGATGACGAATACCATAAATGAAGACACGAGCTGTACAATGGGCCGATGGCCCAGTTATTGCCTCATTGACCCCAATAAAAGATGATCACACGTATGGCGTCTTCACCTTCCTAATCGAGAACACAAGTCGGCACGCATAACTGAAATAGTGTCTGCCATGTCCAACAAAGCCAACACCCGCGCACCTTGTTCAGTCACCAATAACATGTTCGCCGGTCGTTCAGGAGGACTTGAATTATTTCGCCGTGATGCAGTTTTCTCTCCAGAAACTGCACTGTTTTGTTTTCTGATCGCTGGGCAGACAGTTGACCGACAGGCCGAAGTGGTGAAACAGAGCGTCGGAGTGGCGAAGGGGAGCGTGGTCGGGATGCACGTGTATGGTTGTCGAGTTTGAAATGTGCACAGGAGATGGCGATCGGTGGTTGGAAGGACTGTCGGCATAACGTTAGTAAACTGGAGCACATGCGTCGTCACGTTCAAAAGCGGCATAACCGCGACGTTTATCTTGCTGCCGACGCCGGCAGACCCGGGAAATGTGTCCTCGAATTCCACAGTAGTAGCAAATAGGCCGTGGGGCCTGCCAAAAAGAATGGTAGGCAGGGTTCGGTGAACGGGTGACTAGAGGTGCAAGATGGACGTGGTCAGGCACAGGTGGTGGCACTTGAGACGGTGAGGGTTGCATTGAAGCGATCTGTGCGAAGCGGGTTGGGGGCACGGTAAAGCTGGTAGGTGCTTTAAAATTCTGACATTTCTTCCCTAATAATGCCCTGCAGATCGCTTGAGACGGGTTGAGCAGGAACGTTGTTAGAAGAAGGTACACTGCAGACTTGCAATTCCTCACGAATTATGGCTCGAATGATTGATCGGAGCTCCATACTGTTTGCCAAGGGGTTCTCGGAGAAGCCGGGCCGCAGGCCGATTGACTGCAAGGTATCAAGCCGTTGGCATACAGAGACGACGTCGGAAACCGTTGAAGGGTTGTACGCAATAAGAACTTTGAAAGCGGAAAGTCCGATACCTTTCAAAAGGTGTCGGACACGATCAGATTCTGACATGGTGTCATCAATACGGCGGCAAAGTGCAAGCACATCCTCAATTTAAGAAGTGTAGGACTCACGCCAATGTTGAACGCGTTCTGCCAGTTTTTTCCAAGCAACTTCTGAACGGATGGTCGGTGGGCCGAAAATACGTCGTGTCTGGTCTTTGAAGGAAGACCAATCGCGGAATTCGCTCTCATGGTTTAGGAACCGTGTCTTGGCAACCTGAGAGACGAGAGACGTAAAACTGGACGCGTGCTAATTTTGAGGCCTCGTTCCGGTTGTTGTTGACACGTACGCGGTCATAGTTGTCGAGCCAGTCTTCGACATCTTCACCAAGCAGACCGGAGAAGATTGGAGGTTCTCGAGGGGGGTTGTTGAACGGGGGAGGGGTTGGCGGCGGGTGGTTGTGCCGGTAGGTGGTTAGGTTGGACTTGCTCTTGCGCCATGATGCTCTGCTGGCGTAAGCGACGTCCCGAACGAAGCTCCAGGAGCTGGCTTTGGATTGAGAGAGGTCAAAGAGATCGGAAAGCACCTTCCACCACTTGAAATATTACGGTTAAGCTGACGCTTTATTCAAGCAACAGCAAGATGGTGTCAATGATGGAGAGGGCCCAAGCGAAACTTATGATGGTTATTGACATTGACGAAGATGAAGTCCAATGAATATATATATATATATATATATATATATATATATATATATATATATATATATATATATATATATATATATATATATATATATATATATATATATATATAGTCCAGTAGATCCTCCGTGAGTGGTCGCAACGTGGTTTATTTGGACGTTTTGGCCTAGAGTCTGGCCTTCATCAGAATTAAAGGTACAGTTTGTTGGTTCTCAGCTTTATACAATCTCAACTCAGAGGGAAAGAAAAAAGAAAAAGGCAGAAAAAAAGAAAAAAGGAAAAAAGAAAAAAGAGAAAAAGAATATAAGGTGGATTCCCCTCGGGCACCCCTTTCCACTCTTCCTTCCACTTTCCCCTTCTTCTCTTCCCCTTTCTCCCCTTCACTTTTCTGATGTCAGGGGTCTGTGTGTGCTTCCTTTCATAACGCATTCTTCCCGACCAGACGGTGCCTCCTGGCCCTGGCGGCTCGATGTAGGGCAAAAAAAGAGCTTTTTTAGGAAGTTTTAAGCCTTTCACTACTCGGAGCCCTGTCAACATTTCGTCGTAGAAAGAGGGGTGCCGCGTATTGCGGCGGAGGCGGGTAAGCTGGCATTTTGGGAAGTTTTAAGCCTTTAACTACTCGGTGCCCCGTCAACATTTCGTCGTAGAAAGAGGGGTGCCGCGTATTGCGGCAGAGGCTGGTAAGCTGGCATTTTAGGAAGTTTTAAGCCTTTAACTACTCGGTGCCCCGACAACATTTAGTCGTAGAAAGAGGGATGCCGCGTATTGCGGCAGAGGCTGGTAAGAAGGCGCAATGCGAATTCCTTGCCCGCTTCTCGATTACGCGTGCAGTGGGGGCCTCCCGGCTATGCAAAGGGTTGTTGTTGGGCATGTCATGCATGGTACAATTGATTGGGTAGTAAAATAAAACAGAAAACAGACGACAGCTGCACTTAGGAAGAGTAGTTACACTTGGAATTGTTTAGAGTTGTCCAGTGCCCTTCGCAGCTGATGTGCCGTGAACTCAGTTACTATTTTAATTATTGCCGTTATTGTTTTCTATTGCTTTAATTGCTGCAAGTGTACCAGGATTCTCATTTATTCCGCTATCGAGGGTGTTAAATCGGTGGATAAGGTATGACTCTCGTTGTTCACGTTCTCGATTTGATTTCAATCCCATCTCTAAGAGCGTTACTGATAGTTTGTCGAATGCATGGTCGGGAAGGCTGAGATGTTTTGATAGAGGTAGAATTGGGGCTGATTTCGCATGGGCTCTGTGATTATTGAAGTGAATCCTAAATGGTGTTTCTGTTTGTCTGATGTACTGCATACCACACACGTTGCATTCGAGTAGGTATACCAGATTAGAGGAATCGCATGTTAGGTTTCCTCGTATGTTAATCGAAAACTTAGATTGTGCGCTGGTTGCTTTGTGTGTTTCTCGCATCGCATTATATGCAAGACATCGTGGCTTTAAACAAGGTCGGCATGAATAATTGGGGGGTGATGTGTTAATTTGAGAGTGGACAAGTGTGTCTTTGAGGTTACGTGGTCGTCTATAAACGACGCTTGGAGCAGATGGAAATGGGCGTTTCAGACGTTCACTTTGTTCCAGAATGTTGTATTGTTGTTTAAAGATTTTGTTCCAATTGGGGAAGTTTTTACTGTAAGTCAAGCAGAGGTTTGTTCGTTGTGGGTCTTCTTGCGGTGGTCGCTTCATAAGTAAGTCTTCACGCTTTAGTTTTCTCGCTTTCAAACAGCGTCAATAATTACATTTGGGGGGTATTTTTGTTTCTCGAGCATAAGTTTTAGCCTCTGTGAGCTCGTGTCAAAGTCAGCTTCTCTAGAGCAGATTCGCTTAAAGCGGTGATCCTTGCTGTATGAAATACTGTTCTTACAGTTGCGTGGGTGATCGCTTTGGTAATGAAGGTATTGTTGTCGATCCGTAGATTTGAGATATAGGGTCGTAGAGAGCTTCTCTTCTTCTATCGTTATGGTAACATCACGAAATTTTACGGTTGCTTGCGAGTATGTGTGTGTGAAGTGTATGTTCGGATGTACAGCATTGTAAGTGTCGATAAAGCTGAGAACTTTGTCCTCGCTGTGGGTCCAAATAAGAATGATGTCGTCTATGTATCTTCTTTATAACAATGGTTTCGAGAAACTTTGTGCAAGAAATTGAGATTCCAGCTTTTCCATAAATATGTTGGCATAAATAGGCGCCATTTTGGTGCCCATAGCGGTCCCGCTGATTTGAAGAAAATACTCTAGGTTAAACTCGAATGAATTTAATTCGACGACCATCCTCGTCAAAGTTGCGATTGCAGAGAAATCTGGGCTGTTAGATTGTTTATGGTTTGTGTACATGTTTTGTGATGCAGCTATGCCGTCATCGTGAGGAATATTTGTATACAATTAAGAGACCTCAAGAGTAATAAAGTACGAGTTTTTCGGCACACACAGACCTGCAATGTCTCGAAGAAAATGTGTGGTGCCTTTTATGTACGACGCAGGGGTGCATGGAATGTGGCTTATTAGTTTGTCCACGTACCCTTATATGAGTTCAGTTATTGTACCGGTGCCTGATATGATTGGTCGACCTGGCTTATCGGGTTTATGAATGTTCGGGAGGATGTAGAAGCGACCTGGTCGAGGGTATACTGCTCACATCAGTTTGTGGTCAGTGTTGGTTATCTTTTCTGCACATCAACCCCCACTAATTCATGCCAACCTTCTTTAAAGCCACGATGTTTTGTATGTAAGGCGATGCGAGAAACACACAAAGCAACCAGCACACAATCCAAGTTTTCGAATAACATACGAGGAAACCTAGCATGCGATTCCTCTAATGTGGCATACCTACTCGAATGCAACGTGTGTGGTATGCAGTACATCGGACAATTAGAAACACCATTCAGGATTTGCTTCAATAATGACAGAGCCCATGCGAAATCAGCCCCAAGTCTACCTCTATCAAAACATCTTAATTTTCCCGACCATACGTTCGACTAACTATCAGTAACGCTCTTAGAGACGGGATTTAAATCAAATTGAGAACGTGAACAGCGAGAGTCATACCTTATCCACCGATTTAACACCCTCGATAGAGGAATAAAAGAGAATCATGGTACACTTGCAGCAATTAAAGCATTAAAAAACACTAACGGCAATAATGAAAATAGTAACTGAGTTCACGGCACTGCAGCTGCGAAGGGCACTGGACAACTCAAAACAATTCCAAGTGTAACTACTTTTCCTAAGTGCAGCTGTCATCTGTTTTCTGTTTTATTTTACTACCCAATCAATTCTACCATGCATGACATGCCTAACAGCAACCCTGAGCACAGCTGGGAGGTCCCCACTGCACGCGTAATCCAGAAGCGGGCAAGGAATTCGCATTGCGCCCGCTTACCAGCCTTGCCGCAATACGCAGCACCCCTCTTTCTACGACGAAATGTTGTCGGGGCGCCGAGTAGTTAAAGGCTTAAAACTTCCTAAAATGCCAGCTTACCAGCATCTGCCGCAATACGTGGCACCCCTCTTTCTACGACAAAATGTTGACGGGGCTCCGAGTAGTTAAAGGCTTAGAACTTCCTTTTGCTCTTTTTTGCCTTACACCGAACCGCCCGTGCCAAGAGGCGCCGTCTGATCGGGAAGAATGCGTTAGTGAAAGGAAGCATACACAGACCCCTGACATCAGAAAGGTGAAGGGAAGAAATGGGAGAGAGATGAAGGGAAAGTGGAAGGAAGAGTGGAAGGGAGCGCCCGAGGGGAGTCCACCTTATATTCTTTTCTCTTTTTTTCTATTTTTCTATTTTTCTTTTTTTCTGCCTTTTTCCTCTTTCCTTTCCCTCTGATTTGAGATTGTATAAAGCTGAGCACCAACAAACTGTTCCTTTAATCCTGATGAAGGCCAGACTCTAGGCCAAAACGTCGAAATAAACCACGTTGTGACCACTCACGGAGGATCTACTGGACTATATGCAACGCTACGGCCACTCAGCCACCATGCCTGCCTATATATATATATATATACAATACGCTGTTCAAGCTGTTGAAGAGTTAGGGTAAATTATTTTTTAACTCGATTGAGTACATGGCATATAGTCGCGGGAATTCTATTTGAGATCGATCGCTGTGAAACGAAATGACTCCTGATTTCTGCAAGAGGCGCGTACTCACAGGATATATGTCTGTGCACTGTGCATAGATACATGCTCAGTCTTTGCTTTTAAAGCTTTGTAGTTATCGCGGCTTGTCAAAGCTCTACCTTTTCATTCTAACCCCCAATACTTGTTAATGCTTTCAGATTCGTAGACGAACATTTCTTTTCAATATAATGCGACAGCATATATTTAGAGATAGGAACTCAAAAAAGCTCTTCCTCTTGTAAGAGTGTCGAGGCCCTTTTCAGCCAAATATTGCTTGTGTGTTTTACCGGAAGTGTAGCAATTATTTAATGAATGGCAGTGAGCATCGAATGGTAAGAACACTTGCCATCGTGGCTGCGAGAGAAGTTGTCTCTCGGGTTTGCACGAAAAGATAGGTGCTCCATAAAGTGTAAAAGACAACTGTGTAGCTCAATCGGTAAGACAAAGGGCGCATTATCTGAAGTCTCTATTTAGGAGCGGCAGGGTAACTTTCCCTCCTTTTTTTCTCTCTATTTTTATAGTTCGTTCTACCGTTCGAAAAAAAGGGCTCTTTTTTGTTGGGCATAGTGTAAGTAAGAATTTGGTGCCAAAGAAAGCGCACAGAATGCTATTAGTAGCAAATTTAACACAAACGTGAAAATAGGAAAGTTGACGAAAGATAACTTGCACCCAGAAGGGACCAAACCTGTGTCTTCAGGGTAACGCTTGTGATGCTCTATCAATTGAGCAGCCGTGGCGGTCATTCCCTGTTGCACCCTATAGAATATATATATATATATATAGTCTAGTAGATCCTCCGTGAGCGGTCACAACGTGGTTTATTTCGACGTTTCGGCCTAGAGTCTGGCCTTCATCAGGAATTTATTCCTTTATTCCTGATGAAGGCCAGACTCTAGGCCGAAACGTCGAAATAAACCACGTTGTGACCGCTCACGGAGGATCTACTAGACTATATGCAACGCTACGGCCACTCAACCACCATGCCTGCCTATATATATATATATATATATATATATATATATATATATATATATATATATATATATATATATATATATATATATATATATATATATATATATATATATATATATATATATATATATATATATATATATATATATATTCTATAGGGTGCAACAGGGAATGACCGCCACGGCTGCTCAATTGATAGAGCATCACAAGCGTTACCCTGAAGACACAGGTTTGGTCCCTTCTGGGTGCAAGTTAACTTTCGTCAACTTTCCTATTTTCACGTTTGTGTTGAATTTGCTACTAATAGCATTGTGTGCGCTTTCTTTGGCACCAAATTCTTACTTACACTACTTTAAAAGAAGCGTCTTTACTTAACGTTTTCAGCTGGTGGACCAGCTCAGAGTAATGTGACAAGAGTTCATACATGGCTTTAAAAGCTCCTTTCAATAACAGGTAAGCGCCATCTGCGCTTGTTAGCATTCCAATGCGCATCATAAAATGTCATGTGCTTCAGAAAAAGCAAAAATAAACACAAAAGTGGGAAAACCAGAAAGGTACATACCTACTGAAGACATGGTTGATTTGATTGACTGATTTGTGGGGTTTAACGTCCCAAAACCACCATATGATTATGAGAGACGCCGCAGTGGAGGGCTCCGGAAATTTCGACCACCTGGGGTTCTTTAACGTGCACACGAATCTGAGCACACGGGCCTACGACATTTCCGCCTCCATCGGAAATGCAGCCGCCGCAGCCGGGATTTGAACCAGCGACCTGCGGGTCAGCAGCCGAGTACCTTAGCCACTAGACCACCGCGGCGGGGCCTGAAGACATGGTTGAAGAATCCCTTACATGTACTGTGACGTGATAACCTGCTTATGGGTAGTTAAGAGATGTAGAAGCGCAGTGGTATAAGGACATTGCAAGGCAGTATAAAATCTTAGTGTTATGCGAACCTATATTGGAAGCCACTGTGAAATGATTGAAGGTAAATTAAAGAAATAAACATAAAAATAAAAAGGGCAGACCTAGAAGGCGTGACTTAGGCGGTACAATTTGAAACCAGTGCATAATCGCTCTTAATCTAGTGAAAGACAGGTCAGTGTTCCTTTGTTTTCGTTGATTCCAGCTGAAACAGTGTTGACTTTATGACTGAGATGTGATTCGTGTAGTTCACGATCATTGCTGGTGCGGAATCCCGATTCTAGTATCGTGATTTTTAGGTCACTAAATGAGTGGCCGGGCATGTTCACATGCTTAGATAATGAAAGGTTTGGTTGGGTTTTATTATGCGATCTGTGATTGTTCAAACTTATTCTGAATGGGGCATCAGTGTGGCCTATGTATTGCATATGGCAGGTGCCCCCCTCAAGCAATTACACTACATTGGATGAATCACAATTAAAGCTTCCCCTAATTTAGAAAATGATTTGGTTAGATGTGCTGGTGGCTGTTAATGACGGTTCTATATGAGGACAAACTTTGCAACGTGGTTTGTTGCAGCGGCTACAACCAGTATGTTCAGAGGTAGCAATTTTAGATGACGTCAGGATGTTACCCATGTTTTTTGAGCGCCTATACATTACTCGAGGGGGCTCAGGAAAGACCGCTTTTAGTCTGTGGCTTTGGGTGAGGATGTTGTAATGGTTACGCAGTATACCTTGAACTTTGGGGATGGAAGCTGAGTGTTTTAGCACTAAATTGGCTGACTGAAGCCCGTTGCTTTTTATGCTACCTTTTAAACAGTCCATTCGATCGCATCCTCTGGCTCGGTGTATCGCGTCATCAATAATTTTTTCCAGATATTTTTGCTTAAGAAGCTTCTTTTTCAGATCATGGCAGCAGGAAAGTAAATCTTGATCTTCAGAGCATATTCGCCTAAAGCGCTGTGCCTGGCTATATGGAATTGCAGTCTTCGAATAACGCACGTGGCTATTTTCATAATGAAGAAACTGGTGATAATTGGTTGGCTTTTTAAAAAACTTCGTAATTAGGCGTCCATGGGAAATGGTAATCGCATATCACTAAGATTGTTCTTATACTGCCATGCAATGTCATTACACCACTGCGCTTCCACATCTCCTAACTACGTATAAGCATAGTATCACGTCACAGTACATGTAAGGGAATCTTCAACCGTGTCTTCAGTATGTGTGTACCCTTCTGGTTTTCCCACTTTAATGTGTTTTTTTCTTTTTTTCTGAAGCACATGACATTTTATGATGTGCATTGTAATGCTAACCAGTGTAGATGGCGCTGACCTGTTATTGAGAGGAGCTCTTAAGGCCATGTATGAACTTTTGTCACATTACTCTGACGAAGGTTGGTCCACCAGCTGAAAACGTTAAGTAAAGACGCTTCCGTGAAACCGTGAAAGTTTCATCGTTTCTTTCTTTCTTTCTTGCGCATACCTATATATATATATATATATTTATATATATAGTTTGTCCGATTCCTTTTCTCAGGTTTTTTTAGCACCCCCATTACACTACGTTTAGTGCGAACCGCGCTTACGGTGTTCGAAAAGGTTTGAGGCTGCAGTACATCGATTTTTCAAGATTACGCGCTCTCTTTGAACCTTGCAGATTATTCTGGAACTTACGGTGCCGCTAGCAATAACGCTAGAGCATTCCATGAAAAGTGTATAAATGCCGAGGCGCTTCGTTTTTTTTCAGTTGATCGGTGTCGGACGGTCCGCTCGCTGCCATCTGTGCCAGTACCTTGCTAAAATCTGACTTTATTTTTACATGGGCACAAGTTAGGCCTGATTAAATAGTTTATTATCCGACCATCAAGACTCCTGCCTTCACCCACGTCGCAACCCCATGGCATCTGGTGAAGGTGCTGCTTCATTCATGTACCGGACGCCCCGTAAAGTCGTGAACCCAGCCCACGTTGCAGAGAAGACACCGACGCCAATCAACAGCGAAGAAGCCGCCGGCAGCAACGTCTACCACCGAAGTACGGGCCACTACAAGAGAAGGTGCAGAAATGACCCCGACTGCGGTGACAATGACAACCACTGTGTCACAGCCCGCGATCTTCATGCATCAACACAGGAAACCACCAACTTTCCACGGGTCATATATAAACCATCCTTCAAAGACTTGAAGACCTGGCTAGAGGCATACGACCGCGTCGCCACCCTGAACCACTGGGAAACTGAAGAAACGCTCTATCACGTGTACTTCTACCTGAAAGACACCGCAAGGACCTGGCTAGAAAATTGCGCTGAAAACGTGGGGTGTTTTTCGCAGCGCATTCCTCCCAGGCAGCACGCCGCCGTTGGACCAATCTTGGACCAACATCGGCTAACATCGGCACCGACGTCGGGCCGACGTCGGAAGTGCAACTTCTTCCAATGTCGGGCCGACGTTCAAGCCAATGATGGGCCGACGTTTTGCCGATGTTTTAGCCAGTATGCAACCAACATTGGGCCGACGAAGGCCCATCGTATTGCCGACAAAGCTGCCAATGTTCGGCCAACATTGGGCCATATTTCAGCCAATCACATGCCATTTTTACGCCAATGTTTGCTGCACGACGAATATTGGCTACGGATGTACGACCGACATTGGACCAATCCAGGGCCACATTGCAGCCAATCAAATGCCGTTATTACACCGATGTTTCCTGCACGACGAATATTGGCTACTGATTGGCTTGCCATTATGTAACCATTATTAGTAGGGAATTTTTCTTACCAGAAGATTTAAACAATATGCCTCGATGACCCGCTCTTGTAGCTTTCCAGCCCTGTATACTTGGGGCAACAGAAAATTGAATGCTGAGAACTGAAAGCAGTTACCCGATCTATTTCATCTTTAATACCTCATTCCCTTTGCTAACACTAGAAGTGTAGTTTATTTTTTTACCAATTTATCTTTTGCAATAGCGAGTGCTTTATTTGGTACTGGTATTTGGTACAGCAAATCGAAAAAAGTCGTTAGGAAGTAAATGTTGAAAGCGTATGTCCCCCACATGGTAATCGAGAATATTCATAGTTTAGAGCATTTTTTTGTAACTAAAACATGGTGATGGTGCTTCCGAATCAGCATAAGCTAGCCGAACAGTGCACCACCGACAGTCTGCAGACCATTTATTCTTTGTTTTTTTTTATTTATTTGGTACAACAAAAAATGTATACATTGAAAAATATATATACACAACTAAAAAAGGCCCGCTCTACTGCAGGTCAGGTTGCGTTGGGGGCACAGTGACAGTGGTGCTGTCAAGGCCCTGGCTGCGGTGGCTGGGCAGGAAGCCAGCTGCCCCGGGCAGCAGATAATCTGCACTCTGAGAGTGGGGATCATCGGGCTGCTCCACAACAAATGCTTCTCTGAAGCGCCGCTTCCTGCCCCCACAGCGATCACCAGACCCTGGCAGCCACCTCTTAATAAAGTTGAGGGCCTCCGCCTGGTCGCACCCTGCTTTTTGGCAGATGACATCTGCATACAAGAACAGAAATACCATAGTACACATGAAGCACTGCAGTACAGAGAATACACAAGGGTACACACACATAAAACAATGAACAAGTCTAACCTGTCACTAATCTACAGAGCCTCAGGTTCACAAAGGCCCTTTTCCCTTTTCTGCCATGAAGGCTGTACAGCACTTGCACGTCATGTGCCAATACAGCCTTCATGGCATTCACACCAATTTCTCGGAGGCCACGTCCCCCAATCTGCAGGAGGTGCTTGCGCTGTAAAAAAATGCAAGAAGCATAGATGGGGTAAACGCAACAGCACATCGAAATGTTTTCATGATAAAAATCTGCAAGAAGAGAACACTGAAAACAACAACTTGAATTTTTGGGCATCACAACATTTCATTGTTTTTTTTTCGCTAACTTCAACTCACTTGACCTAAAATGGTTTCCACATCAGCCCTCTCACACTCAGTGTGAGAACCTTTCAGAGTCCTTCTCTGAATGCAGTTTCGCTGTTATGAAATCAAATACAACACTGTTATAACCCTTCATAAATATTGATTCTAGCTATGAAATAGTATAATTACTTTGCACAGTGCTCGAATTCCAATACACGTTTCTTCGAGGTTACAATGTCTTTGCCTGAATGTTGACCAGGAGTAGCTTCTACAGGTGAAAAACGATAAAATATGTGGAATTCAAAAAGAAGCTAGGACATGTTTTTAATCAAGGCATTGTAAGCAGAGCACAACAAGATAAATGAACATGATCAAGGCATACTAAGAGGCAACCTTAGAGCGACCAAATCTTGGTCATAGATGAAACTGATAGAAAAATAAAGGTCGCACTAGATGGTCGCACCATTTGCTGTTTATATTTTTCTGTGATAGCCAACAAAGAGGCATGTCGCTATAGAAATCTCATCACAATAAACAAAGGTGCATTTTTCTTCACACTGCGAAATTGGGTGCATGTTAGATTTTTAAAAAAGTAAGAAATCGGCTAACACAAGGCAGGGTGAACTGTAGCTCAAAGTAGAGAGAGCCGCAGCGGACACGAAATAGGGCGATAAATGAACAAAATTACTGAATGTCTGTTTTAAACAGGCTATTGCTAGTCACTGCCCATCAAACACACGATGCCGCCTACATCGTCTGCTAGCTTAGGACAGTTCACTCGGACTTCACAGACTATAGTAAATACAGTCGAATCTCATTAATTCCAACACGCTTAATTCGAACTGACGCTGTGGTCCTATCAAAGCTATACCGCGCTCCGAAAATGCTCTCAGCACCCCGCCCAATCCTGCGGTGGCACTTCAGACACCTCATCGCTGTGATTGAAGAAGAAAATGAAGAAAAGGAAAGAAAAGAATGCGGTGGAATGTTTGCCAAATGCCAATCTGCGACATTCCTGTGCCCCGCTTCGGCTTTTTCCGTCCCTGCCACGTAGAGACCCTTCTCTTCTTAACACTGCGCATGAAGAGAAAGAGGGGAAAAAAAGCTGTCGCAGAGAGTTGGCTCTCTCATGCCGATCTGCAACGCGCCAGTGTCACGCTTCCCTGTTTTTCGTTCCTGCTATGCAGAGACTCTTATCCTTTCAACACCGCGCATGAAGAGAGAAGAGAGAGAGAGAGGAAACTTTATTAGAACTTGGCCGGCAGCTTGGTCTTGGTGGCCTCAGATGGCGGCGCTGAGTCCCTGAACTCGGGCGGCATCTTCGGCCTGCCGGACAGCAAGAGAGAAAAAAAAAAAAAGCTGCCGCGGAGTGTTTCTCTCTCGAATGCCGATCTGCTTTTCTCCCGGTGGAGACGCTCCTCCATTCTCATCATGTGCTGGCCACGCTCCGGCTGCAGCGCAGATGGTAACAGTGGAAACACAGTTGTCTTCGAAGAGTGTCAGCACTGGACATTGCCGCGCGTAACTTCTTTTGCCAGGAGAATACTGAAGCCGAAGTACAAATGCTTTGCAAACTGCACGCAAAACTTGTTGACTCGTTGCAAGGCCAACGTGTACAGACATGTATTGACTCCTTTAATTAACGACGGATGTCCTGTAATTTGTGAATAAAACTTCTCCATGCACATGCATCACTGCATGGTGAGCCCTCCGCTCGTTTACCGTATTTACTCTATTCTACCGCGCCCTCAATTGTAACGCGCGCCCGGTTTCCACGACAAAAAAAAAAAAAAAAAAAAAAACTAAGACATCGGTTGCAACGCGCACCCTTTTTTCTCGTTGGCCCGCTTGATCACACCACTCGCGAAAACGACTCTTTTTGAGAGCGTCTTCCGTTTAAATATGAAGTACGGGGGAAGCTTATGCCTATCTGACGTGCAACAGAGCATTGCTGTCACTCTAGCTTTACCGTGGCCCGATGTCAGTACACAAACTTGCTTCGCCCCCTTCTCCTAGACGGTTGTGGTGCCAGGCATGTCGAAGTAAAGAGGCGTGTGATCGGCATTCCCGATTTGCCCAAGCAGGTAGCCGTTGTTGTGCCGCAAGTTTAGGAGGAACCTCTGAAGACTCTGAAGCTTTTCTTCTAACCTCCGGCAACTTCCGGCACATGCCCGTTCGCCTTCGGAGGGAAAAGCCTTTTCTCTTCATAAAGTTCGTTATCCAGCACCTGCTCGCTTTAAAATGGCTCTGCATTAGCCCTTTTTCTAAGGCTAACTGCATAGCCTGCACTTGGAGCAGTTCTGTCGTCATGGGCCGCTGTGCCGCTCACTGCTTAATCACATACTCGCCGAGCAGCTCTTCAATTTGTGGAAACCGACCCTGCTGTGGTCCACAGAAGCCTTTGCGTGAATCTTTGCTGTCGACAATATTCTGCTTTTGTTTCCGCCAGTCCTGCACGCACGTTTCGGGAACTCCGAATTACCGCGATGCGGCCCGATTTTTGTCCGTTCCGGCACACGCGACGACTTTTCTTTTAGAAGCAGCATTGTGGTGCACTCGTCGAGTTTTTGGAGTCCGCCCTACCATGCCGTCGATGCTAATGTACAAGATGACGAACTCCTCAGCACACGTATGAAGTGCCGCGCATGGGAAACACATAGGCAGAAATGACCGACGCGCCATGCCGACGCACGTAGGGGGCGGCCATTTTGTAAGTGGTGATGGCAATAGAATGACCATATTCATTTTTTTTCGTACTCAATTCTAGCGCACATGCGATTTATGAACTCTCTTAACCGGAAAAAAGGTGCTTGTTAGATTCAAGTAATTACGGTAACTTTCATTATTTTGAACTTCTTTTAATTTGAACAAATTTTCTGGCCTCTGGAGTACGAATTATTCATATTCAACTGTAGTACAGTGGCTCATGAGATAACCTGACTAGTTTGTTTCCCGAAACACCTAAAGCAGTACTAAATTTCTGCATGTTACATAGGCATATTAAAAATCAAGAAATATACACCAAAGCTGCAGCCACAGCTTTACTCTGCACAGCTGCCTCTGCTGCCTCCACTTCTCCAATTGTACCAGCAGGCAGCCGGGGAAGGTCAGAGGGGCGCTGTGCTGGCTGGGCGTGCTGAGGCACGGACAAGAGCCGTACCTTGTGCTTCAGCTGTCGCACCTCCTGCAGAACCTCTCTTTGTTGCTGCCGGATGCCAAGTTGGATCCGCAGGATCCGTAGCAATAGAGCTGAAACATACAAGAGTACATACCATATTTACTCGCACAATTTGCATCCTCACATAATTTGCTCACCAGTATAATTAGCCAGCCTGCTTTACTACAAGAAACTTTTTGCTCGCAAACTTTGCCCTCCCCAACCAGCCCGAGCCACCTTGCCAGCACACACACAGACACATTTGACTTCATGATGCTCTGGTCAGGCACATCTCTTGTCGAGCAGGTGAGTGCAGTCTTACACAAAATGGACTGAGTGCAAGGTCCCTTCTTCCATGAACTTTTATGCTTTCCCTAGAATATCGAACTTGAAAACTGAAACCTATTTATGTGTAGTCCGAAATGCCTAAAGGTTTGCCTCCTATCTTCCCACCTCTTCCACGGCAAGAATGTATTCCAGAGACACAGCACAGATGTTGAACGCGTGCAAGGACCTGTCACTAGATGAGGCAGGTTTTCGCACTCATTTTTTTTTTTTTTCGGTTTCGCCATCTGGCCATTGCGTTTTTACCATTCCTTGTGATAGGCTACAATAATTATATACGAGGCAGATTGCTGTTATAAAGCTTACCGAAGAAAACTGAAACCGTGCTACCGCTAAGCACATCAGCGTGGAGTTCTTCGACATGCAATATTCAGTATGGGAGCCAGCAGAAGAGTGCGTTGAATAAGACTTAGCATAGAAGCTTGGGTGTGTTGGTTAGATATCAGAGGGAACACAACGCAATAGAAGACTGGGACAAGGGATGGACACACACACACATGAAGGGCGACACACACAGCACTGTGTTGGCATCGCGCTTCCTTGTCTGCATCTTACTTTACGTTGGGTTCCCGACAATTATTGGAGAGTACTTATGTTCTCTGGTATAACCCTGTCGTGGGAACTGGTTTTTGTGAGCACTGTTCGGAAGAACTTCAAGAAAATGGGGGCATTTGAACAGGCTTAGCAAACAAATGACAATCCGCTTTGAGACAGCTGTGACAGCGCCTGCAACATATATTCCCAGTTGAGCTTTTAGGCCAGTGATTCCTACTAGCTTCGCACATGACCGGATTGACAAAAAAAGTACACATAATACGTGAGTATATACCGCATTTGACTCTGTAGCTTTGATGAACCAGGCAGATACACAAATTTATCCAAAACTCCATTGATTCTGTTGCAAAATTATTCAACAAACAAATTGCGATGTTATCCATGTGTTATCCATGTTGTCCATACGATTGTGGCACTTTACCATTGCAGCTTTCCAGGAGGCACACATAATACAGCGTTAGTTCACCACTCGCAGTTAATTGTATGCAGTAGGTTGCTCACAGCAACTGACTGCATGCAATGGTGAACATCTTGCATGCTTGCACCGCTGTTTCAGCATGCTGGCTGCTTCCCATACGGCTATCAATTGATGTTCACAAAATTGGGAAGATGAAGAAAGACTACACAGTGCCCTCTGGCCACCCTATACTCCAAACCTCCAGCCAACAAACAAACAAAAGAAACAGAAGTATGCAAATGAATATTATTCCTAATGCAGCTGGAATGGAGTATAGTTTTCACCAATTCTGTGTGTTAAGTCAATATGGAGTGAGTTAACTCCGTAAAGTAGCTTTTCTCATAACAGTGTTCACTCTATTGTAACACAAGCAGTGACTTCATAGCATCTAGAAGGAAAAATAGAATCTTCAGTATTTGATAGAAATGTGAGGCTCTACCTTAAAACAACAATAATCTGGAAGAAGAACTCATTACATTCGAAAAAAAAAAGAGGTAGCACAGTTGATCCCCTTTACAAGAGACACTGATGTAACAGACAAACGGGGATAAGAGGCACCAGTGTGCAGGCTGACATTTGGCCCATCATGCATCAGGCACTCCGTAGATGCGCCTGTGCAGACGGGAGCCCTGCAGTCAAGCATGCTGAGCATGACTGTTGACCACTGTACAATGACACATTGCCACAAAATTTCAAAACTTCATTTCACAGACTTCTGCAAAAGCTTCTTACACTATTGCATAACTTTTGCACAAGCTTCGCTCATTCTTGCGTGATTTTCGTCAGAACATATAAGTGTTGGAAGTTGTATGTCCCCAAAAACTTGCACAATACAAATCGCATACATTAAAGTCTATCACTTAATACGTGCATAGTGTAACAATGAAAGGAAACTCACGCATAGTTTGCTCCGAGCCTTCCCCGTGCGGTGCCTCCTTGAGCCTTGGAGAGCACTGTACAGCTAGAGCAAAGTAGCATCAATCCAGTGTTAATGGCAGGTTAACAAGACAACAAAACTAACCCCCATATTCATAAACGCTCCCCGACTCGGCTTTCACCCTTCACTTGACAGAGTTGAGCACTGTGCCGCTGCTCGTTTGAAAGCGACGCTGCGCTACTCGAGAATCACAGCAGATTATTGCTGACATGCAGCAATTTTTTCTGCTTAGAGACGGCGCTCCCATCAGCCATCTCAAGTGAAGGTGAAGCGTTGAGTGGAGGGACGTTCTAGAATACGGGGGTAAGATTGCTTGCAAGAACACTACAATAGACACACTTAATTTTTACACTTCATCTATATTGTACAGCTACACACATTCTGCATCCTTATAATGCAACATATACATACAGGCTTATAAAGTAAACACTGTAGGCTGCTCAAATAACACCTACACAAAAAAATTACCCAAAAGTGGCCATGGGCAAAGTACTTTTATTTTAAACTCACAAAACTTTTGCGGTGATGGAGAATAAATAAGACAGGTTACGCTTGGAGGCACATGAGACCTTCGCAGCTTTCATAAAGTACAAAAAACAATATGGTATGTGTGTGTATGTACGCATGAAGCTTCAGCCTTTACATACGGTTTCTTGAAAGAATCGACTATGAATTTTATGGCACCTGTGTCCTTCAGCGCAATTGAAAGCCTGCTGATCAGTGTGTGCAATTGTGGAATAGTTACATGGAAAATGGCGTGAAACACCTAAAATCAAATTTTTCTAGCTAGGAAATATGCAGCTGTGTATACACAACACATGCTGCAAACAGTGGGAGGTGACCACAAGAGTGATTTGAGTGTAAGCGGCAGTATTCCGCATTCATGCACCCCGCCATTTTCAACTGTTGCCCAAAAGCAGCACCACTTTAGCGTGCTACTTTTTTTTTTACATCATAAACAACACGGAATACAGCAAGGATGAAAACAACATATGCAATTAAATTTTGAGCACTATTTATGGTGCGCATGATTGATTGATTGTTGATATGTGGGGTTTAACGTCCCAAAACCACTATATGATTATGATAGACGCCGTAGTGGAGGGCTCCGGAAATTTAGACCACCTGGGGTTCTTTAACATGCACCTAAATCTGAGCACACGGGCCTACAACATTCCCGCCTCCATCGGAAATGCAGCCGCCGCAGCCGGGATTCGAACCCGCGCCCTGCGGGTCAGCAGCCGAGTACCTTAGCCACTAGACCACCGCGGCGGGGATGGTGCGCATGAAAAAAAAAAAAGGCCTTTCTACAACGACGAATTCATAATTTGCCTTCACGGACCTTCTGTTAGGCTGCACCACATACAGATTTTTTGTGGCTTTCAAAAGAGATTTGAAAAAAAAAAAAAAAAATAGTAACCGTGTTTACTCTCGTCATGAGCGCACTCACTAAGTCACCCTCATTTCAGTCGCCAAAATTTTGAATTTTTTTTTCTTCCACATATTAAACACACACCTTACGTTCATCCGCTGAAGTCCCACGGGCTCCCCCCCCCCTTGCCGCCTTCGCTCGCTGCCACGTGCCATTTTATTTTTGTTTCTATTTGTTCACGGAACGTCCCCTGCCTTTTTTAATTATCTCTTGTAACATATGTGGCATTATCTTGTTCCCGAGGTGCCACAGGTGCTCTGCTATGTAGATGCACCATTAAACTAGTATTTTTGATCAACTGTGCATTTCTGATGTTTACCTTGCAAGTACGTAAAACTGGCATGCTTCTTGATCTACGATACACATGTGGCTTGTCTCACTTTGAAGGAAAAGTTAGCATACAATGGTGTAAATGCTTAGAATTTGAAATATTGAGGCAGCAGCACACCGGAGATGATCATATGGTAAAGAAACAAGTGCTGCCTTATTACTGGCAAGTTGTCACTTATATGTACAAATAAAATTTGCGAGCTAAAAAAAGTACAAAAGCACAGCGAGGCTATGATGTGGTTCAACCTGTGGATTCGCTTCATTTATCACGCCATATGATGAAGCTTCCTTTGGTAAAACTGCTCAGATAAGAAAAAAAGTTTGCTGTCCAATACAGCAACTATACAAAGTGTGCACGTGCATCTCGCAGCACCTTTTCGTCACTTCCGAAATGCGCCACCAACATGCCCGGGCACCAACCGAATCTATCGCCTACAACTGCCATGTTGTCTCCTCGTGCTTGCACCCGTTTAGTTTTGCCTCACGATGCAAGTTTGAGAAATTATGAGCTGCTAGTGAGGCAAGTTGATTTAGTAGTCCA
The DNA here is from genome assembly GCF_043290135.1 of Rhipicephalus microplus. Taxonomy (NCBI): domain Eukaryota; kingdom Metazoa; phylum Arthropoda; class Arachnida; order Ixodida; family Ixodidae; genus Rhipicephalus; species Rhipicephalus microplus. The sequence continues at coordinate 28,258,480 of NW_027464586.1, forward strand.
CGCAGAGGGAGCAGAGCTTAGGGTGTTTCTTCCCTGAAAGTTATAACCTGAAATTGAGAACGCACATTCCGATTTTCCTAAAAGTACCAGCGTATTTGGCTGGTGCAGATTAACAAAAGCTACTTGAAGAAACTTTGCAATATTTGCATCTTCAGGTGCAACTTCATTACGGGTAAGTGCCATAGCCAAGTATTTACCTGCAAACAGATATAGCTTACCAAGATACTGTACATACAAACTTGTCCGCAGTTAAAATCATGATGGCAAGGAAGGCGGTTAAAATCGTGATGGCGATCGCGGAGATTTGGTATTGCATTGAAACAAACTATAAAGAATGGGAAACAATATTAGTTCACTTTGAAGTATAGCCGATCGGTTCAAGTTGGGCGTCATGATTTTTTTCAATTAGTCAATTAATTCTATACACGGTCTCTATCATGTTCAGTGACTCCACTGTACATTAGCGCACAACAAAAGCAAAATACAAAGTGAAAAGTGTGTTAAAGCATATGCGAAAAATAAAGTGATGACTGGCATTACCGCGGCACACACCACGCAATGTCGCTATCTGCCTTGTATAATATTTTCCTCGACAATTTCCACAAATTGCAATCAAAGAGGCTCAAGCTCAACATCAGCACTGTTTAAAACACTTGGGGGGGGGGGGGGGGGGCATTGCTACTTTGGTGGCGTAGGCCGTGACAATATATTCATAATATTATATCTCTTGTACACTTGCCTAGCTCTGCACGACTAGTTTTCGATGGGAGCAGCTGCGCTTCGCACATCCACTCTTAAAATTGCGGCTCGAGAGATTTTGAGCTTTCACTTGTTTTTGGGCAAGGCAATTTGTAGTGAAAGCAAGATAATAGGCCCTCATAGGTTGTGGCGGGCAGTCGGTGTACGCCGTGGCTGGTATATGTGTCGCACATCTTGATTATCTGGTCTTGTATCGAGTGAACGAGCGAGGCCTTCCTAATCCAATGAGCTCGTTAAAGTAAGACAACAAAAAACCACAATGCTTCCACATTGTTCACAGCAACAGATGACGAGCCCCCAACAAACCGCACTGCAGCACGTGAACTGCCGTAAGTACCCAGGGAGTTACACGGGCATGGCGGGAGAGGGCGACAACGGCAGAAGTGACATCACAAGAACACTATGTATAAAGGGGACATTTAAAGACTTTTTTCCCATTTTTAAACTTCGTGCACTGTTCTGTCACAATTTATTGCTCAGAATAGTTGTATTTTGAAAAGGGCACTAATTCATAAGCCCAATGGTTCAAGGATGGGTGCATTTAGGGGGCCCATTCTACGTTTTACTTATGCCCTTCAAGAACTTGCTTACAGGGCCAAAGTCCTGTTTCAGAAAGAACACGCTAGTGCGTGGCCAGCAGTCCGTCAAGCATTAGTGCTGGTGAGATTTGGAAATGCAGCGCATGAGCATCCTCATCTGCTACTTCTCTGCTCATGCTCTCGGGGCTTACTTGCGAGGCACGGTCCTTCGCACTTTTCATTTTCACACTGTAAATAAACTGATACCAACTCTGCCTTCCATTATTTAATAAACCAATATTTCATGGTCACGAGGACGAGCTTAAAATGTTTGCTACATCAGACCTGAACAGCATTTTGAGTCATCGAAACTTGCTAGTTGCAGCGAGCATTATGCGAAAAATATGATGTGCTTTACGGTGACAACTTGCAAAACACCGCAGCAACGATTAAAATCATGCATTTTTTGTGCTCACAGGAAATCCCTGAAGCAGGAGGCACTGGGCTAGATAAATTGTGCAGCTAAAATACGGATGCGCTTTCCAATGCTGTCATGCGTACAGGCGGAGAAATGGCAGACAAAACTGGGCGCACCCCGGTTCTATGCGCATGCGTCCCATTCACAAGCCTCGCTGCCAGTTAGCACCACATGGCTCACTGTCCATGAGCTCGCTTGTTTCCTGTAACAGTGGACCATACGGTACACCTATTTAAAAACGAGGATAGAATGTATATAATGCAGCATCTGATGAAGCCATGACGATGTGTTGCTGATGAAATCTGGAACTCTAGTTAGTACCCTTATTGTTAACCAGCCGACCGACTGGTTAACAAAAAAAGATTTGCGACTGAAATGATGGCATCTACACCTGCCCTTAAAGGGACACTGAACAAAGTTTTTGCCGCCGAGATTTTCAGCCAAAGTGAAAGATTGGGTCATGAAATTCATAGACAATAATAATTTCAAGCAGAAACTACGGAAAAATACCGAATTTAATGAGCCTTTTTACAAAATGCCGCTTCTAGCTCTTAGGCACGGCGCTTTCTAAAAGGTCGCGACATTTATTTTTCAAGTTTTTCTTGTTATTCAAGACAAATCTACGGTGCATTGTTCACAGAAAAGAAAATTGCCTCGGTATGATTTCTTTGCGAGCAGCTAGCTAATTTTAAGGCAGGCGCGTTGATTCGTGAACTGAAGGATGCGAGTGATCGATCTTGCCTGCTAGTGGCTAGGCGACAAAGGCTTTACCTCATGTCCCGGTGTAGCTCAGTCACGCAAATAGAGCAGAAAATGTGCATTATCATTTATTTCACCTAAATATCACACGTATGTGACTTATTGCCGGTGACAGGTGATCAGGATGGAGTCGACAAGTTGCAAATCTGAACAAGAATTCACTCGAATGAAAAACCAACCTATACTCACGTGCACGGTGAAGTCGAACACGTCGTCCGTCAATGTTGTCGCTGATGCCCGAAGGAAAAGAGAAGAGGACAAGCGACGGGGTCGTCTCTTTCTATAAAGTCGGCGGAACTGCCAGAACGGCCAACACAAAAGGCATCGGGTTGACATTCCTCCATCTGGGCATCAGTCGCTCAACCCGGGCATGCAGCTGCTACTGGTTCTACTACTGTCCTCTTCCCCGTGCCTCTTCCCGACATTGCAGTGTTGCTGCCATACTCGCGATCCTTTTTAAATTAAAGCACGCAATCATGTATTATCGTGCGCCATACTAAACTTAAAAACAGTGCGCCGGTACATGAGATCACGAAGCGCGGTCCACGCCATCACAAGAGCAATTAGAGAAATGAAACAAAGAAAACAAAAATGTATAAAATATTTTGTCTCAATACGATCCGCAATCCAGTTTCCTGCAGCGGCTTTTGGCTCTGTATGAACGGCCAAGCCAGTGCCAAGCCAAGCTTGCTTCCCTGATCAGCTGTTTGTTTCCATCGAGAATTCAACAGTGAACTGGCAATTTGTTTAGATGATATTGCTAAAGGGCTTGAAATTGAATATTTCTCTACGTACTACTGCTGTACTTTTCCTCTCTGTTTCCTGATCACAGTGATGAGATTGAGGAGGTGACAATTTAGAAAACAGCAAGTGCAGCTCAAGCATTGCTGGTATCGCTGTTTCGGTAATAAAATGTTACAAAGATTTTGCCCCGCGACCTGCTTGCCGTGTTCGAGCTCCCAGTAGAAATTTACGGTGCCGCGTTTGAAAGAGTTGAATAAAATTGCAATATTACGACAGAAAGGCTCTGAAGCAACATCGCATTTTATCAGGCCTACACCTCCCACACCTAGACGAGTAAAACTCGTCGATATTATCTTGCAAAGCTGTGTATAATATTTAAAACACATTCTTTAGCCCACAATGAATTGTTCTCTCGTGTGGCTTCTCCATTTGGTACTGTCATGTTAACTTACAAAGGCAACGTTCCATATTTAGTCTCTTTAGATGTTGCAAAAGCTTGACACGTGGTGTGTATGCCATACTGATAATTCTCCTCGTAACCTGGGTCCGCCTCTTTAAACAGCGTCACATTTTATTGTTCGCAATTGTGTTTGTTTTATACTGTAAGCGAGCTGTGTGATTTCATCAATATTCACGAGTGTTCCCTGACTATATAAACACGTGCGTCTTATTTGGTGCGGTGCACGTTTGTATGTAGCAAAAAATGGCATTTCGTCAGCGTGTGTCTGCAAACACTTGCATGCCCTGCAGTACGTGTACATAATTAATGCAGTAAGGACTGCAATGCATAGCCTTGTGTGGGACATATATTCCATGCACCCTCAGAGAAATGTTGTTTGTTATGAGCCTACTGTTTATCATTACATTTTTTTTTCTCGTTAAAGTTTTATTTCCATATAAAGCAGCTGTATACAGGCACGAGCTTCAGCAGCTTCCTCGTTGTTCCATTTTAAATAAAAACACCAAGCCTACCAGAATGAATGATCTGTTTGCTATCATTACTGTTATGTGTTCTACGATGTACACAAGGACAGTAGTATACAAAAAATAGGGAGGGAATTGAATGCCCTGCCTGCATGGCTGCGCCGTTTCACAAGATTAGGCGCTGCGCTGTGAAGCTTCCTACCGGCCTGCAGAAATTCAAGGGAGTGTACAATAGCGTGGTTCAAGAGGACTTCTGGGGAATACTAGACACACTGGGTGTAAAAGATGGAGTCACTAATCCTTTAAAGGAAATCTATAAAACTAACAAGGTAGTTAAAAAGTGGGAAAAACAGGTATCCAAGCCCACAGTGGTGAAACGTGGACTTAGGCAGGCGTGCCCACTGTCACCCTTCTTATTCATGATGTACCTACAAGGATTAGAGGCCAAGTTAGAGGCAAGGGGACTTGGCTTCAACCTCTCTTTAGTCAAACAAGGAAAACTCATTGATCAGGCACTACCAGCATTAATCTACGCAGATGATATAGTGCTAATGGCCGACAACAAGGAAGATTTGCAGAGGTTGATGGACATCTGCGGTAATGAGGGAGATAGGTTAGATTTTAGATTCAGTTAGGAAAAATCAGTAGTCATGATTTTTAATGATAACAAAGGTAGTGAGCTTAGAATACAGGAAGTCACGCTAGAGATAACAGATAAATACAAATAACTGGGCATATGGATAAGCAATGGGACCGAGTACCTGAGGGAACACGAAATATGCGTGACGACTAAAGATAACAGGAACGCAGCAGTGATGAAAAATAGGGCACTGTGGAATTACAATAGGTATAATGTTGTGAGAGAAATATGGAAAGGGGTCATGGTTCCTGGGCTGACGTTCGGCGAAGCGGTCTTGTGCATGAGGTCAGAAGTTCAAGCAAGATTAGAAATTAGGCAACGTGAAATATGTAGGCTTGCTTTAGGAGCTCACAAGAATACACCAAACCAGGGAGTACAAGGTGATATGGGATGGACATCATTTGATGGCAGGGAAGCTAGCAGCAAGATAAAATTTGAGAAGCGATTGAGAGAAATGGGGGAGGAGCGTTGGGCTATGAAGGTTTTCAGCTACTTGTACATGAAGAATGTCAATACAAAATGGAGGAAGCGAACCAGGAAATTGACAGGTAAATACTTAAAAAACAGCAGGTGGCCAAACCAGAAAGAACTATCGGTTAAAAAGGAACTGCAGGAAACGGAGACTGACATGTGGAGAATTGGCGTGATTAAGAAGTCCGCACTAGAGATCTATCGAACTTTTAAGCAGGAAATTTCCAAAGAAAGAATCTATGATAATACTCAGGGTAGTTGTCTACTGTTTGAGGCCAGGATGGGAGTATTGCGAACCAAGACATATCGGGCCAAATATGAAAAGGTAGACACAATATGCAGTGCGCGCGAAGAGAAAGAAAAAACTGCCGAACACTTGACAATGCTCTGTAAAGGGCTTCACCTTATAGTTCAAGATGATGGCGCAGAGTTTTTCAAAGCACTGGTGTTTAGGGATAGGGAAGGCAAAATAGACTTTAAGCGGGTAGACTTAACTAGAAGGAGGTTATCTGATTGGTGGCTAAAGTCAAGGCACGATTGAAAATTAAATCCTTCACTTCAAAGTACCCGTCCAACTTTACTATTTAAAGGGGAAAAAAAAAATCTAGTGGTTAGTTCACTAAGCATTACGGCTAGGTGACGTTAGCCGCCGCCCGATCTAAAGGGTACGGCCACATCCATCCATCTATCCAGCCAAGAATATGCTCTCTGGCTTGTTGCTCCAGGCCTAGGATTTTCTGGCCTCACCGTTGAATTGTTTGCTCGGGTTGTGGCTTGCAAACATTGCGGTTCTGGGCTTCGTATCATCTTGTTCCGTCATCATGTCCTCCAAGTGGAGGACATGTCGCAGTGTGAGGAGGGAGTACGACAAGGCGCTGATAGAATGAGCTATCAGTCTTACCAGGCAGGCGGTTGAGAGCGCACCGAGGCAGCTGACGCACACCAGCACTATCCGCTTCCTGTATAATACAGGCCAGGGAATTATAGAAACACAGAGCAGAAATCAACTCTTGTGCCTCTCTCATGCACTCACAAGGCGGAACCTGCTTCGAACACTGAGGACCGAGCTAAGCAACACCATGCGTGACGATAAATCATGGTCTCCTATTGCAGTAATGGTTAAGGCACACGTGCAACTTAAACCATTGTCACGCAAGATGAATTCACAACACCATCGAAGTGAACCCAAGGCACGTGCTGATTATTATGTACGGTACTAGCACTAAATTCATGCAGACGTTTAGTTGGCACTGCAGTAGGCCTAGTTGAAGGAATGGCCACAGCTACTTCTGTGATGGAGAACGGGCTCATTAACATCTTCATGTAGATTAAAACGGCTTACCCCGAAATGGCTGGGAGTGTCACGCTATCCCTAGCAGTGGCACATGCAGTTGCATATTTAACGATTACAGAAATGGCGTACCGATTTCCAAAGCACCTATCACTACTTCCGTAAAGGCGTAGCACCAAACACTTTAACGCACATTTCGGGAAACATTCCTTTGTCTCCCAATCAGGTGGCTAGGCATGACTACGCCCAAGAATAAGCATGTTATTATGTATGTCGGAGGTATTTTCATCTGATCCTTGAAAAATTATTTCCCTAAACCCATGGAAAAAAAAGAAAATGAAATTCGCACCTGTCATCACATTGCACCCCATCACAGGAATGGGATCAGATTGGCCTGGCGCTCAATACTCCCTTACGCTTAATCCTAGAGCTCGGTCTGGCACCAGCTCCAGACAAAACCATTTATAATCTCCTGTCTGGCACATCTGTTTTACTCTGCTCTCTCTCAACCAGAGTGCACCATGTACCTGAGGTTCACCCCTGGTGGATCTTTTTCACTGTTTGTGAATTGCACACAAAGCCCTTACTGGTAGATCCTATTCCCAATTCTTCACTATTATCACGGGAGGCCACTCTTTGGGCAGCTTACATTGTGAGCGCCCGCATGCGCACTATAGCGTAGCGGCCTATCTAATCGGCAGCGCCACCTGCGGCGCCTTTACTCAGATAAACTCCAAGCCCAAGCGAGGGCCGGGGTCACGTTTTTATCAATCTCGCTCCCGCCTCCGGCGCGGTCGGCACGTTTTCATGTTCGAATAAAGCGCATTCTTCTCGATTCACAACGCCTCTCAGCCTTCATGCCTAGCCCGCCCGGCCCTCACAACTGGCGCAGTCGACTCCGAACCATGCCTGGAACGTCGCCTTTTGCCCGCCTCGTGAAGTGATCCGCCGGACTAGCCGCGCGGCGCTCCGTCCTGTGTTTACCGTCCGCCGCCCGATACGCCTTTCGGCCGCTTCGTCCGAGTCATTTCGTGCCTTTGCCTTTTGTTTCGCCGACCGTCGTGCTGACGCCCACCCGCCCGATGAAGTAGCTCGCCTGCAGAGCCGAACCAACTTGACCTGCCCGCCTTTTTCGTCTCTCGTGAGTCTTGTGCTCCTTCTGCTAATTTCTTGTGAACGCCATGCCGCTTGTGAACTGGAACGAGGCTACGCCTGAGGACCTCGCCGGCTTTACAGCAGACTTCCTCCGTGAAGAGTTGGTTCGCCGAAACCTGGACGCTACGGGGCCGAAGGAAGAAGTGATCAATCGTCTCCTCGCCGATATAGCCCAAAACCGCTCAATGACGCCTTTGTCGCCTTCCCCAGACTCCTCAGCGTCCAGCCAGCGCCCGAACAGTACGCCGCTTCCTTCGAGCTTCGATGCAGCCCAAAGTACCGAGTTGCTGACGGGTTTACTTCAACAGCTCCTTCAAGTGTCACAACGCGCTGCAGCGCCAGTTCAGGTCACGACCCTTCCAGACCTGTCCGCATCGCTTCCTACATTTAATGGAGACGGCAACATTTCAGCGTCCCACTGGATTGAAGAGTTGGAACGAACTCGAAACCTAGCTTCGTGGGAGCCTTCAACCGTACTCGCCGTCGCTCTGGGAAAGCTCCGTGGAGCAGCCGCGGATTGGAAAGCAGTCATTGGCCGTCAGTGTCCCACCTGGGAAGCCTTCAGGCAAGCTTTCTTGGACCAATTCAGCGCCAAGCAAACCTTACTACAGTGGCAACAAGCTGTTACTTGTCGCGTGCAAGCGCACGGAGAGAACCTGGTCCACTATTCTTTGGCGAAGTTGAAGCTCATTTCGGGATGCCCAGTCACTCTTACCGACACTCAGCGCATAGAGTACGCCCTTCAGGGCATTTCCGACGAGAACCTGGCCACTACTATAGCAGCACAACGGCCAGAAACCGTCGCCGCCTATATGGACATCGTAACGCAGCTTGACCAAACATTGAGCCACTTGTCTCGTCGACTCCCACGCCCAGGGTATTCAAGCACCAAACTAGTAATGCCAAGCCCACAGGTGCCCCACCACAGTGAAGAGGGCACGAATGTTCAGGCGGTACCAGACAAAACAAGACAGCCGCAGCGAATCGCAGCCCTACCACCAGACCAACAAGAGGCTCGGTACCTGACCATCTCTACGAGGCACGGCGCTCCTGCCTACCGTTCTGGCCAGAACTTGGCCGACGCCGTGTGTTTTCAATGCCGCCAAAAAGGACATCTAGCTTCAAAGTGCCCATCCAGAGCTACTGCCACACAGTCTACAACGCATCCTTCGCCAGCTCTTCACAGCACACTTTCCGAAACCCTTGATGGATCGCTGGTTCAATGCGCCCTTGTAAACGCCACAATTGCTGGAAGCGGCCAAGTGGACGCATTTCCAGACAGTGGTTCCAAGGTGACACTTGTTTCTCGTCACCTTGTCAGATCTTTGCCCCTCCTGCCCTGGACCAGACCCCCTCTAGTTGTCGTTGGAGGAACGACAGTGGCTCCTGCTGGTGCTATCTGCTTGAAGATCTCTGTGGGACCCATCACCGGTTTGGTGGAAGCCGCCGTCCTCGATAACAATGCCATGCCACTTATATTGGGGGAAGACTGGTTTGCTGCCAGTCACGCACAGTTGGTGTTCCAGCCACCCATGCCAACTGAAATTCGTCATCCCACCACAGGAACAAGTGTGCGGTGCTATGAGCGACTGTTGCCCAGGATGTCGAACGCTGTTATGATCCAGGGGTCATCTTTCAATTACCATGTATCTGGACACCACAGCTCAGCAGGCCTCCAGCGAATGCCACTCCCAGGCCCAGATGAACCCCCGTGGTTAGCACTATCTTGTCAATATGAGGTTTCAAACACCAACGGCCCGTCTTCTGAATGCAGGCGAGGTGCTTCTTCAACAATAGAGGTTTGCATTGACCCATCCTTGCCTGCCGCTCAGGTTGGTAGCCATTTGCCAGCACATCAACAACGGGAAATCACGAGCATTCTTTCGAAGCACGCTGAAGTATTCGCTCGTGAAGAGGATGACTTAGGTCTGTACGAGGGTGTTGAACACTCAATCGACCTTCTTCCCGATGCTGTACCATACAGTCGATCCCCTTACCGTTACTCTGCTGCAGACCGTCGTTTTCTTGAGGCTCAAATAAGCACACTCCTTCGGCAAGGCATCATTCTACCAGCCTTAGGACCTTGGGCATTCCCCGCAGTGGTTGTCAGCCGAGGTAGCAAGAAGCGCCTTTGTGTTAACTATGTGCCCCTAAACAAGATGACTGTGAACGTCGTGCAACCACTTCCACATGCGGATGACATCATGGATGACATTGCTGGGTCACAGTACTTCGCCTGCCTTGACCTAAAGTTTGCTTACTGGCAAGTTCGCGTTCGTAAGGAAGACCAGGCAAAAACTGCTTTTGTGACCCACTATGGCACCTTTATGTGGACCCGCATGCCATTTGGGCTGAAGAACGCACCTGCCACTTTCCAGCGAGCCATGCAGTCAATTTTTGCTAACCTGCAGCCCCATTGCCCAAAGTGCGGTGTGCGGGTGTACTTGGATGATGTTCTGGTTTTTGCGCCAACTTTTGACGAGTTTGCAAGGTTACTCGACGAAGTACTTGGTGCACTCCTTGCCAGTGGATTCAAAGTTTCACTTGACAAGTGTAAGTTTGCTTTGAAGTCTATCAGGTTTCTCGGATTCATTTTGAGCAGGGACGGCAAGCAGCCTGACCCTGCCAAAGTCGAAGCCATCATGAAAATCCCACAGCCTGCAAACAGCAAAGCAGTTTTGTCATGGCTCCAGACAGCAAACTTCTATCGCCGATTTGTGAGGAATTTCTCTCGGATAGCAGCACCGTTGCAGAGTCTCATACGGTCTGAGGAGTTTGCCTGGACCAGCGACTGCAATGAAGCCTTTCAGCGAATTCGCACAGCATTAACAGAGGCACCTGTACTGGGTCATTTTGATCCAGACGCCCAAACCACAGTCACAACAGATGCCTCAGGAACCGCAATTGGTGCTGTGCTCTCTCAGAAACAGTGTGGAAAAGAAACTGTGATCGAATATGTGAGTCGTGCACTCACGGCCGCAGAGAAGAAGTTGCATAGCAACGTTTGGGAGTGTATTGGTGTCCACTGGGCGGTTACGATCAAGTTCCGACACTACTTGCTCGGCAAGAAATTTTGCCTGTTGACTGACAACTGGACCGTTGCATGCTTAACAGCCAACATCAGGCCTTCACGTCGTTTTACGACCATGTTGATGGATCTTGCAGAGTTCGACTTCACTGTGCAGCACCATCCAGGCCGTCAAAACGTGGTTGCTGACATGCTGTCACGATTATCTGCAGCAGTCCTCCATCAGACACAGTCTCTCGCAGCTATGCAAGCAGAAGACAAAGAGTGCCAGGACCTTCGTCGCTCTCTGTCATCTTCAGAATCGTGGGACCATGACCTTGCCATAATTGATGACATCCTGTACCATAGTGACGCGACTTCAGGTTCTCAAGCTATTGTAGTGCCAGCAAAGATGCGCCGGGCTGTCCTGGAGGTTGTTCATGACGGTGGAGGCCACATGGATGTAACCCGGACACTGACCAAAGTGAGAGAACGTTACTGGTGGCCAAACCTTACGTCTTCAGTGACCCACTACGTCACAGCATGCCAGATCTGCCAAAGCAACAACCGCCCAATATCTAAAAGTGTTGGCAAAATGGGTCTCATGCCAGTGTCGGATGTTCCTTTTGCCTTAATTGCCATTGATCACATCACAATGCCGGCTGCTTCAGGAAAGAAGTACATTTTGAATGTCATTGACTTTGCCACGCGTTTCATTGTCCCAGCGGCTGTAACTTCAACATCAGCTAAGGAAGTTATAGCACATTTACAGTCGGTGTTCTTCCGCTTTGGTTGTCCTGATGACTGCATGTCTGACCATGGAGCAGCCTTTGAATCTCACCAGTTTAAGCACTTCATGCACATGCACGGTGCTGAGATTCATTATTCAGTGGCATACCGCGCAGCCAGCAATGGTCTTGTAGAGAGAAGCAATGAGACTTTAGTCTCCGTTCTTCGTAAGCTGTGTCCAACGGACCAGACCTCCTGGGCAAGCAAACTCGAAGAAGCTGCTTTTGCCATCAACACAAGCTATAGCGCCAGCAGCTGTTTCTCTCCATTTGAACTACTGTATGGATACGTCCCCAAGCTCCCATATCAACGCCATCGTCCCGCCACAGCCAGGACCCTACAAGACCGTCTCCTAATGCTGTCTCAGAACCGGGCCGTAGCAGCAAGTAATACCGAGGAAGCACAAGGGAAACGGAAGACAGCATATGATCAGTCCCATCGAGACCACTCCTTCCAAGTCGGCCAGTTCGTCTGGGTGCGCCGCCAAGAGCCTGTAGCAGATGGAACTGGAAAGTTGGCACCCAAATTCAAGGGAATATACCAAATCACCAACCAGAAAACACCCGTTACGTTTGTCGTTAGCCGCGTAACTGGTCAAGGTCCTCGTGATCGACTCCAAGACAGGATAGTGCACGTCTCTCAACTCAAGCACTACGTGCCACCTTATGTCGAGCCTTACATTGTGAAAACCCAAGAGTGGCCTTTGTGTGACTTATCTGGCTCTCCCAGTGTTGGCAATGAGTTATCTCAACCACCAGTTTCCCTTGGCCCTGCAGTTTTGCCTCCAGCGGTACCCTCCTCGCGACCTCACCGCCAAAAGCGCCCACCCGAGCGCTTGAAGGACTATTCTCTCTCGCAGTGAAGCCACCAAGTAGTGCTCCTTTCCTAGACCAATGGGACTTGGTCAGACAAGGAGGGGCCGGATGTGAGCGCCCGCATGCGCACTATAGCGTAGCGGCCTATCTAATCGGCAGCGCCACCTGCGGCGCCTTTACTCAGATAAACTCCAAGCCCAAGCGAGGGCCGGGGTCACGTTTTTATCAATCTCGCTCCCGCCTCCGGCGCGGTCGGCACGTTTTCATGTTCGAATAAAGCGCATTCTTCTCGATCCACAACGCCTCTCAGCCTTCATGCCTAGCCCGCCCGGCCCTCACAACATCACGACATGTGCGTGTCATGATGTCAGTGCCGTCTTTTTCAGAGTCGGCGCCGTCTTTTCTTTCTCTTTTGCTCCTTCCCTGTCCTGTGTTTCTGGTGTTGCGCTGCAAACAAGTGAAGATATTAAAGAACACCAGATGTTCAAAATTTGCTTCTCATTAAGATATCGTGGTTTTGGGAATTAAAACCCCAGATATATTGAAAGAAGATGCATAAAAAGGGAAGGTTGATATTGGAAACTGGCAAAAAAGGGATGACAGACTTCTTAAGCTATGCTGCTATTGAGATTTTCAGCTGTTCACGCAATTCTCACACGTAGCTTTGATGCAGCTATGCACATATCACACAAGCATGCTGACTGTACAGTTAGTATAACTGCAACCTTCATGTACCCAGCCTTCATGTACCCTCTATGACATTTCAGAACATCTGAGTCAGTGTTAGCAACAAGTTATGTTCTTCATGCTGAGGAACCAGTGTGATGAGTTACCATTTCTACAGAATGAAGCCCTGTCTACCTGGAACAAGCTGCAAGATATATAACTAAACGGCCCTTTTCAGGGCCAGTCAATCTCTGTCCGGCTTGGATGCACCGACTGATTGCCTTTATCATCAACCCTGAATAAAACTAGCAAATGTTTGTACATGTGCAAGCAGTGTCATTCAATATCTTAGGAAATGCTTGTGAAGCAATTTCAAGGAGAGTCGTTTTTCTAATCTCATAGTGAGGCATTAGGAACACCTTAGTCACACCAAATGCCATTATTCAATGAGAGGAACAAGAGAAATATTTCACTGGGAACTATGAAGTAAACAAAAAAACAAATGTTTTCAGATACTGTGAGATCATTTCATAAAAAAGCTCAGAAGTTGCTATGTGTGGCCACATTTAATCTGTGCAAGCATCGTGTGGTTACAAAATTCTGTACCAAACATACGTTCAGCTTTCTGGAATAGATCGCGCTGCACAAGCTAGTTCAGTGCATGCACTTCTGTACCCTGCCAAAGAATATTTTTACCACCAGTATGTTGTAACGTGAAGTGAAATGGTGATTGCATACTAGGGCGCGTCCTGCAGGACCCCAATAAAGTTGTTTCACTTGATCGGTTGGTGTGCTGTAAGCAGAACATTTCCAAGAAAAATCGTATAGTTTGGAGGAGGACTTAAGCAAGGAAAGGTGTAGATAAAACAGTGGATTCACTGGCATTATCCTCACCAAGTATAACATTGTTTTTCTGGTGAAGCTTTGTGTCTGAACAGCGAGCAGGATAAGCTGGTAAAAACATGCAAAATGGGAAGTCTAGCACAGCAATCTGTGCAGTACTGCTCATTTCATGGAGCATTAATTTCACAGGTTTTGCTCATTGTTAGCGTTAAGCCTATATTATGTCCACTGCAGGGTGGAAGCCCAATCAATTTTTGCTGTCCTGTATGAGCCAATTTCATATTATGGCTGATAATTTCTCGATCTCATTGGAACTAATCACCTGCCACCCTCTGCTACATTTCATGTGTCCTAATATAAATTAATTGACATTACTGACCTGTCATTCATCTTTTTTTCTCATTCCCAACTAATGCATTCATTTTTGATAAACTCTGCTTTCTTCCCATGTCTTAATATTATGCTAGCCTTTTTTCATTTTTCTGAAACATTATCTTTGCTCAGAAGCTAGAAGTTATCAGAAAGAACATAACGACATTCTACCTCCTGAGCATATGGTATCATCAATACAAAAATGTAATAAAAGTGAGAAAACATCCTATCTATATAAGAGGCCCTAAAATACTGCAGGAGGCAACAAATAAACTGGTATTTGTATAAAGGCAGTGACAAAAACTTTGACTACTGTCACTTATTCTGATTCTTGGGACATCTTTTTAGTACATCATAACACATAATTACACATTTACACAATTTACACAGAGGAATTGCCACCACGTACATTGAGGCCACCCTTCAAAAGTCATGTGACCACAAGGATGAGGTAAGCCTTAAAAACCAGATTAAAAGACTAAAGGATGCTGGATATCCCAACAGCACCATCACACCCGTGTGCTAAACCCTCCTGCAGAAAGTCAAGTTAAACAAAACAGGACCAAAATAAAAACAGAATGTCCAAAGATCTTTGCATGCTATATCGTACGTACATAAGGTGTTTCACAATATAAAGAAAATAGCGAGCCGATATGATTTTATCTTGTTATTTGCCATCCCTTGCAAGTTTTCAAAAGTGTGTGTACTAAAAAGCAACAGGAATAGCCACTATTTCACCATTCGTCACGAGAATAGGTATACTGAATGCCAATATAATGTTGTGTATGAGATACTATTGACACATGGAAACGTAAACATAAGACAAACTGGGCAATGCCCCAATGTTTGAGCAAGACAGCATGCTTAAAATGTTAAGAATGGCTATGGTAGTCGCATGGCCATACACTGTAAAGAATGTAAGTGCAGTTCTATGTTTCATAAAACACTGTTTTTGAAGAAAGCAAGAACAAGAAATGAAAAAGAGACTGTGAAAGCATTTTCTTGTCAGGAAGGCCATGAACCAGTGCATCAGTATACCTTCACTCATCCATTCGGAGAGAGAGTATTCTTTTCTCAGTTAAGATTATATTATCATGGTCTCACATGTGTCGTTGTGCATGAGCGCTGTTCTTGTACTCTGTAAAAAAGTGGGCGCAGTACCTTCAATAAAATTTAGTTGGCAGTCAGCGCTCTTTCCTGTCCTTTTTGTCTCTTCCTGAACTTCTCTCACTGTTACTAGAACACAACCACGATGAACCAACTTGCCCAGATTAAGCTATTGTTGACGAAAAGTCAGAGCATGAAAATACTTCAGGGGCTCAGAACCTCCTTACTACCCGTCTAGTTACGGCCCTGGTCTATGTGTTCCGAGAGTGAAGCACTAGTGGAGCTATCTAACTACCTAACGGTGAGGAGGGTTTGTGTATACTCGAGCTTGTTTCATGACATGGTGAGAGGTGGCAGGTTGTTGAAATAATATGCTGTGTGGGAGGTCAAGATTTTGATTGATAACGCTGAGTATGAGCCAGTGACATTAGGCGTTCAAGACTTTTTGCGATATTCACTCTAGCATAGGACCTTGGTTGGTGGTTGACGTGTGCATTTGATCACATTGTAGTCTTCCATCATAATTTTTTTGCCACTTGGTGTCGATGCTCTTGAGTTGTACCAAAGTAATTAAGCATCCAGGTACATGTATCTTCTGTCATTGTTTCAATGAAGAGCTGAATATGAGTAATAGCTTCCATCGATACTTCTGGCATTGGTGTATGGACATTTCTTTTGAAGTTCTCTTGTAAAAAAGGCATTAAAGGTATGTTTTTGTGACTTTTTAGTGTTGGCCAGAACTGCTGGTGTGTCCGAACAGCTCTTCGATTGGTTGTGGTGTTGTCTTGTTCAGGGCCACAGAGCTGTCAGTCTTTCTTTATATTTGCCTTCACAGGAATGCTCTTTGTATCCTTCTTCAGTACTTTGTATTATTCCTAAAGCATTGACTTCCAGATTTTGATTGTGGTGCTTTAATCTAGTGTTCAACTGCACGCTAGCTTCATTTGCACGCAAAGCAAGAACTCAGGAGTATGGTAACTTTTGCTATGGGTTTTCCCTTCTTCAGTCTACTGTATTTTTGCCTGTGTTGTCTAAGCGCTGACAGCCTCGGGCGACAGCTTTTTTTTTGTGCACTTATTGTGTGCCAATGACTTATTTGCCTCCTCAGCTAAAGACTTTTTGTATTATAAGAGAAAGCTCTGTCTGTATTGCTTTTGTCATTTGCTGATGGTGTATCTTCAGTATCTTTTCTCAGTGTACACTATACTTGAATGGAAGAGCAGCATGACTACCTTCAGCTGTTAGCAGGCTTTTAGCTGCTGTAATACTGATTGATGCTCCTTTCTCGGGCGTTCTATTTTGGATGGTTGGCATGTCATTGCTTCTTTTAAACTTTAAAACTGCAGGTGCACCGTTTTCTGGTTACACCTGGTATATTTTTCCAGTGGTTATATATATATAATATATATATATATATATATATATATATATATATATATATATATAATATATACTTGCTAACTTGAGAAACAAGGCCTCTTTACGTTAGGTGCACATCAGGTGGGAAGAGTACTTCTATTACTTGCCAAGATTGTGGCCCCTTATGGTGGGAATCATAATGCACTGTTGATGTGTCAAATTCACATAGCATAATTCCAAGGCACTCGATCAATATCCAAGGAAGAAAATTATGTTCTTTTGCGTGAGTTTCAGCAACTCACAGTAATTTGTATGTAAATGAATACTTCATCATTCTTGGCTGTCATGTTTTATGGAAGCACATGTGCTTCGTTAATAACAAAAAAAACACGCACGCTCACGCCACTGCAGTGGCGTGAGCGTGCGTGTTTTTTTTTTGTTTTTTTTTGTTATTAACGATTTGCCCTATGCATTCACGTTTCTTCTTTTTTGTGTGTCGTACTTCTCGTATCGCGCAGCCTACCGTTTTGGGCACACGTAAAAAAAGTACATAAAAAAGATGCGTTCCACGTTCGCAACGAGCTGGGCACCGACAGGGTGCCCTACGACGCCCACACACTCCGCAACACCTTACCAACCGTTCGCTGCGATGTTGTTGGAATTCGTGTGGTCGTTGCATGAATATAGCGCGTGCGTGCGTGCGCACGCGCGTCTGTATGTTAGATCACGGCAACTGCATATGTTGTATGATTCAGTCACCATAACGCAATTGACGACCCCCGCTCTTCCCACACGTCAAGCAGCAGCAAGTGCCGGCCGTTAACCGTACTGTGCTGTGAACGCAAAACAGATTCGAATAGGTCGCGTAGATAGCTAGCCCGACACATGATACGATAAGATTTGCGTCAGATATTCGACGTCTACATGCACGCGTAAGACAGCGGTATCCACAGCAGCTTCGTCATACGTACGGATAGCACCGCATCGGACATCACGTCTGACAGAGAAACTTGATCGGTAATTTTTTCTCACTTAAAAAGTCTACCTTGCACAACTTCAACCAACGATTATGCATTTCAACGAGCTGTGCATAGTTTAATGATTGATTGATTGATATGTGGGGTTTAACGTCCCAAAACCACCATATGATTATGAGAGACGCCGTAGTGGAGGGCTCCGGAAATTTCGACCACCTGGGGTTCTTTAACGTGTACCCAAATCTGAGCACACGGGCCTACAACATTTCCGCCTCCATCGGAAATGCAGCCGCCGCCGCCGGGATTCGAACCCGCGACCTGCGGGTCAGCAACCGAGTACCTTAGCCACTAGACCGCCGCGGCGGGGCATGTTTTAATGACGAAAAGATAGTTCTAATATTGTGCCCGGCACATATATTACTCTCTCTCTAACTTGAAAAATCGGCGCGTGAATTGGGGCCAGAACAGCGCCAAAAAGCAGCACACGCAGAAATTGGCTCATATTCTAATATTATGACATCGTGATGTTGACTTTTCAGCTGAGGCCGGCAATAACGTTCAAACGGCGGGCCAATAATGCCGGTCTTATTGAATGGCTCCGCCCGTATTGGCTGCTACTTGTACAACCTGGCCCGATGTGTCCGTTCTAATAGGCCGGCAAAGCCTATATGGGCGGAAAGTTCTGAAAGCTGGCCCAATATAACCAATCTAATAGACTGGCACAGCCATCATTGGCGGAATGTTGTTAATGCTGGTCCAACATAGCCGTTCTATTCGGCTGGCAGAACCAATATTGGGGGTACGTTGTCAACGCTGGTCCAACGTCGCCGTTCTATTTGGCTGGCATAGCCAATCTTGGCGGTACGTTGTGAAAACTGGGCCGTTCATGGGCCAGGCAATGCCGATCTATCCCCAATATTGGGCCAACCTTCTGTGCTGCCTGGGCTGCAAACGCTTTCAGCGTCGCTCGCAAAGGGAGAGTGGCCGATTTGCTAGAGAACCGGGTTCAGCTTCCAAAGTAGAATGTTGCTATTTTCACAGAAAAATTACGCACCTATTCCGTCACAATGACCCGGACATGCCAGAGGAAAAGAAAGTTTGTTTCCCAAACAGGAGCTCTTCGATGAATTGATGGGGAACCTACCTAAGACCATCCAAGTATTCCTTACAGAAGCGACAACTATTGAAAAGGCCCTTGAAATATGCACACGAGAGTTTAACCGCCGCTAGGCTCCAGGCTGTGCAGAAATACAACCACTATACTCTACTGACCTGCGCGAGAACATAAGGGCTGTTGTGCGCTAAGAACTTCGCCGAGTGTTCTCTTCATGCCAGTCTCAAGTTTCGGGGATCGCCGACATCGTCAGAGAAGAATTATAGCAATCAATCGATATCCCTGAGACCTCGAGCCATGAGCTACGCTGCTGCTGGCCGACGCTCTGCTCCGCGTTCACGTCAAGAGGCCGCGCCACCACATTTTCCTCGACAGACACCGCCGCCACCACCACCGTCGTCATACCGTGCAACCGCCGGTCAGCGCAACGCTCTAATAAACAAAAACGACTTGTGGCGCACCCGCCATCACCGGCCTCTCTGTTACCACTGCGGGAAAGCTGGCCACACCTACCGCCACTGCCAGTACCACCAGATGGGACTACGTGGTTTCGCCAATGACGCGCCTCGTCCACAGTGGGGTGAAAGACCACATTGCCGACTCTCACCCCGGAATGCAGAGGACAACCCGAGGATCGTCTCACTCACCTTCACCCAGCCGCTACATGTCTCCGCACCGTCGTCAGTATACTGACCCAAGTCGGGGCTGGTCACCCAGCCCGTAGTAGAAAAACTAAGGGCAGCATTTGATGGAGGTGCGTTCGCTGCACGACGAACTGTCGAGGATCCTCCACCGTGGGTGACACCGCGATGACGAAACTTGAAGGACCCGCCATCACCTCAACGTAGCCCCGATGCCGAAACTTTATGATCAGAAGTCCTGATTACGCAGTTTTGAAACAGTGCTGCAAATCGTCGTAGCCGTGATTTGACGCCGCGACCCAACCGCAACGCTGTGTGGCGAACTAGCGACCTCTACATTCTCATCGACGGCCACAGCATCACAGCTCTATTCGACACCTGAGCCGATTAGACCGTCATGAGTGAGACTTTCACCGCGAAGTTGAAGAAAGTTAGGGGCGCTTAGGAAGGCTCTGAAATCTGTACAACCGGAAGTCGTATAGTGACACCAGTGGGAATCAACGCAGCTAGAGTGACCAGTAACAGTCGGATTGATCCCGCAAGCTTCGTCGTACTGCAGCATTGCTCGAGAGATGTCATCCTTAGAATGGACTTCTTGAGCTTCCATTGTGTGGTCATCGACCTCAGAATCGGTTTTTGGGGTTTAACATCCCAAAACCACCATATGATTATGAGAGACGCCATAGTGGAAGGCCCCGGAAACTTGAACCACCTGGGTTTTTTTACGTGCACCCAAATCTGAACACACGGGACTACAGCATTTTTGCCTCTATGGAAAATGCAGCCGCCACAGCCGGGATTCAATACTGTGACCTGGGGGTCAGCAGCCGAGTACCTTAGCCACTAGACCACCGCCGCGGGGCCATCGACCTGAACACAAAGCTGATAGCACTATCAACAAAAAAGCACTGCTGCCGCACACGTCGTCAGCAAGGCACACCGGGAATGTGCTGCAAGACCAAGTCAACACTCCTTTGCGCTCCAGCTTCAGCATTTCCATCAGCCCTCAAGAATCTACAGACATGCAAGGCGTCGTTGAAGGCGACCAAAACCCGTTGGTCAACCACAAAATTTACGTCGCCAGAGGAATAGCCGAGCTGCGAGAAGGTAACGCAAGAGTGATGCACACGAACTTCAGCAACGAGTACAAGCACGCAAGCAAAGGCACGACGGGAAACAACATCAAAGAAATACTGAAGCCAGCAACGCTTTCGCCCTCAACGATTTCACCAAATCTACTTCAACGACTGAAACCTTTCAACCGGTTTTCGACGTTATTCCAAGCCTTCTGACGCATAAAGAAAGGCAGCTCTAGAACCTGCTCCTAAAATACAAAAACTGCTTTTCCTCGTCATCGAAAATTCGACAACCACATGTCCCGAAAGATTGAATTGTAATAGAAGAAAATGCCAGACGACTCCATCCAGGTACGTACAGAGTTTCGACACGAGAACGCGAGGCCATATAAAAACAAGTCGACAAAATGCTCCGCGACGACAATTTCTAGCCTTCAAAGAGCCTATGGGTGCCACCAATGATGCTAGTGAAGTAACAGGATGGAGCACTACGTTTAAGATTTTAAAATCAACGACTCAACAAGGTAAAAAACAAGGACGTATACCCTCTACCCTGAATAGAGGACGCCCTTGATCGATTCCACAACGCCAAAAACTTTTCATCGATGGACCTTAAGACAAGCTATAGGCAGATCGAAGTAAATGAGAGAGACCGAGAAAACCCTGCGTTTATAACACCAGACGGCCTTTTTTAGTTCAAGGTCATGTCATTCGGTCTTGGCTCGGCAACTGCGACTTTTCCACGTGTTATGCACACAGTGCTGGCAGGACTTAAGTGGCAGACTTGTCTCGTTTACGTGGACGAGGTCGTCGTCTTTTCCTAAAGCTGCAACGAGCATCTTCAGCGCCTTGAAGCTGTTCTTCAGGCCATCAAGACTTCCAGACTCACCCTGAAGCCAGAAAAGTGCCACTTTGCGTACGAGGCACTCTTGTTCTTAGGCCACGTGATAAGCAAGTCTGGAGTCACGCCTAATCCGCAGAAGCCAGCCGAAGTCACCTCATTACCGTCGCCCGCCGACTAATCCTCTGCACTTCACCATGCAGGTTGGTCCTTCATACAGGTGGGCTCGGCAGCTGTTCTGCGAGAGTAACCACTAATCATCTGGACTTCACCATACAGGTTATTCTTCATGCCTTCGCTTCGATGCTCTTTCCTGCGCTGGCTGGATCATCAACGCGCGCATCACTGGTGCGCGCGCTACCGTCCCGTGGACCTATTCGGAATCCAACATGCGGGACTTGGCTGGACAGTACTCGGGATTCAATGCGGCAAGCCATGCCACTACTCAGCACTTGGTCTTGGGCACAGCTTGGGAGGTCCCAACGTCAACGACAAAAATACTTCGCCAAGCTCTAAAGCCACCGCCTTCGTCGGCATCGCTTTGTGGGCTCGGCAGCTGTTCTGCGAGAGTGACCCCTAATCCTCTGAACTTCACCACGCAGGTTGGTTCTGCAAACAGCCTATACGCAAAAAGTCGAGCAATTACTTCTTACTTCAGCTGCCGAGCCCGCTGCGCCTATTTGCTACTTGTTGTGAGTGCGGAGCTGTCATGCGTTCCTTGCTGCTAGTTGCGGGTGATATCGAGTCGAAGCCAGGAATCGATAATGCGGCGATTATCGTCGAGCTGCGTAAGCTAACTGCCAGACAAGCAACTGTCATTACGGAAATTAAAAAAAGGCACAACTTGTTACCATGAATAACACTATCGCCGAGCTCGCTAAGCGTGTGACTTCTCTGGAAGCGAGTTGTGAACACATCGAGCACTTGCGGCAGCAGCTTGGAACCGTACAAACTGACAACACCGAAACTGTGTATCGTGTTTCTCATTATAAAGCCGTTTCGATGATGTCGAAAATCGGTCCCGCCGCAACAACCTGATTTTTTATGGTATCCCCGATTCTTCATCTGAATCGCGTACACACTCTGAAGAAGCGATCATTCAACTTTGCTCCAAACAACTAAATTTAGCAGTCGACACAAAAGAAATAGAGAGAGAGCGCATCGCTTGGCTCGCCATACCTCTGGGCGTAATCGTCCCATCATTGTCAGATTTTGTACCTTCAGGACGAAAGAGGCGATCCTTACTAACGCTCGTAAGTTGAAAGGTACCACATACGCCATTGAGGAGGACTTTTTGCAACGGATACAAAACGCACGTAAACACCTTGTATCCTTTGTAAAAAACAAGTCCGTGGCTTACTCACTTCGATATAAAACGCTACACATCGGCCCACGACGCTTCTTCTTTGATGATGCTTCACAAGGCGTGCAAGAACAAGTATAGATATCTCGTCACACCCGTCAACTGCGCAGCCACCATACTCGCAAGCCCTGTGCCACCATTTCAATCTCGGTTATCTTCACTAACATTCGCAGTTTCCTTCCAAAACGCGAAGTAGTGTGGAATCTGGTGTCATCATCCGATAGTAATGTAATTGTATTAACCGCAACAAGGCTTTCCAGTGAAATTGCTGATGCTGAAATTTCGAACAACTTTCCCGACTTTGATGTTTTTCGCAAAGACAGGCACGGTGGCAGAGGGGTGGAGTATTAATTGCCGTTCATACTGAATTATCCTGTTACCCTGTCAATATATCAAGTGACCTCGAAGTTCTGTAGCTAATCTGCCGTACCGAACCTTCATCTAATATTCTTGGTGTGTGCTACAGGCCCCTACTCATCATCCCGATTTTCCCAGCAAACTTAACAATATATCGAGTGATTTAGCCAAGCGGCACCCTAATGCATGCATCTTGCTTTTTGGTGACTTTATTTACCCCGGTATTGATTGTTCTTCTATACAATTAGCTGCAGGTAACTCGGACGCTGCTGAATTTCTTAGCTTCTGCCTTAACCATAACCTGACCAAACTGATAAAAGAACCAAATCGTGTCACGGTAGATAGTGCCAACACGCTTGACATTATTTTGACATCGCATCACGAATTCATGTCATCAATTAGTTACCTTAAAGAAATAAGCGGCCATAGAGTAATTCATGCCACATTTCCCCTCAAACCGCCTTTTCACTATTTCCCAGCAACAAAAATTCGCCTCTACAATAAAGGTAAATTCTCCGCCATAAACGACGAACTGGATTAATTCTATCGGTGCTACGAGTCGACATTTCACAATCCCTCTGTGCAACAGAAGTGATCGTACTTTCAGGACGAGATGAATGTTTTAGCGGACAAATCTATTCCAGTCACCACTATTCCTTCTAATTGTCATAAGCCACGGTATAATAAAACCCTTAAAACACTTGAGAACAAAAATAAGCGGTTCTTTCGTACTGCAAAATTCAAAGCAAATGCTGACCTGTGGGACAGTTACTGTCAAGCTGAACGCACACATCTCGCAGAAGTTCATCAACGTAAACATCCCTTTTTGCACTCGGACCTTCCCCGCATGATAACCGATACCCCCGTAAATTCTGGCAGATCATTAACCCTCAGCCTAACCACACTATCCGTATATATACGGATCAGGGTGATATCTTTTCAGACTCGGAGTGTGCTAATACATTCACGCCGCTTTTTCATCTGTTTTCACAGCCGAAGTAGACGCCCCTCTACCTCAGTGCCCTACCCCTATCATATCAATAATGCCGGCTATAAATTTCTTGGCCGAAGGCGTCGCATCACTGATTGAAAAGATAAAGGTTTCTTTGTCCGCAGGTTTTGATGACGTACTTCTAAACTTCTGAAGAACACTAAGCATATTTTTGCCACAGTTTTAACCTTGTTGTTCTCGCAGTCTGTATTATCAGGCACTCTACCGAATGAATGGGGAGTGGGGAAGGTCGTTCCCTACTACAAGTCAGGTAACAGAGTTTCTCCATTAAACTACCGGCCAATCTCCATAACCAGCATACCATGCAAAATCATGGAACATATCATCTACACTAACATCATGAATTTCCTCGATTCAAACAGCTTTTTTCCATTTATCACAGCATGGTTTTCACAAGGGTCTCTCCTGTGAAACACAACCCGCTTTTTTTTTCATGATCTGCATTCCAACATGAACTCTAATATACAGGTAGACGCAATATTCCTTGACTACGCTAAAGCCTTCAACAAGGTACCACATCAACGCTTGCTGTTAAGACTTTCCCTCTAAAGTTTGCATTATTATGTCATACATTGGGTTAAAGAATTCCTTACTAATCGGTTTCAGTGTCTGCGCATCAATAACATAGCCTCTAAACCCGTCCCTGTATTCTCCGGCTTACCCCAGGGTTCCGTGCTGGGTCCCCTATTGTTCCTTGTATATATCAATGATCGGCCATGGGAAGTTTCTTGCTTTATTCGTATGTACGCAGACAGCTACGTTATTTACCAGTCAATAAGAAATTCCTCTGACCGGGCTGTGCTGCAGAGCAGATTATCTTAAATCCTGAATTGGTGCGATCGCTGGCTTATGGTCCTGAATCCCAGTATATGTAAATTAATGACCGTCACGCACTCGTGAAGCCCACTCCTCTATCCGTACAAAATTTCTAGCAATCCTATTGAATCTGTTAGTACCTTCAAATATCTCGGTGTAACTATCTTCCAAGATCTCAATTGGTTTCCGCATGTGTCTAACGTCATCTCACCCACTAACAAAACCCTAGGCTTTCTGAGACTTCATTTGCACAGCTCTCCTCCTCACGTTAAACTCATCGTATACAAATCTTTAATTCGAGCAAAACTTGAGTACGCGACCGCAATCTGGAATTCTCATCAATATTATCTTATAGACGCATTAGAAATGGTGCAGAACCACGCCATCAGTTTATTCACTCATCATATTCGTATAACTTTAGTGTATCCGTATTAAAGGCGGCAACTAGCCTTCCCGCCTTTTCTTGTCGCCGTCGCACTGCCAGTCTATCCCTGTTTCACAAAGTATAATGTGTAGTTCACTCAATCAGCCTCCTTACATCTCACCGCCTGCTCACATATCCCTTCGTACAGGTCATTGCTTAAGTGCTGCTCGTCCTCAAATCCGTACTCTCACCTTCTTGTCTTATTTTTCCCACGCATCATTGTAGACTGGAACGGCCTTCCCTACGCCATCGTTGCCACCACCAACCCAGATTCTTTCATTCATGCTGTAAAAGTGCACCTCACATCCTGAATGTTCACGTATCGAGTATCCATACTGAACACCCACCTGTTATGTAATGCCTCCACTCGGGGCTTTTAAGAAAATAAAGTGAAAGTGAAAGAAGGCGAGCCTAGTACCTTCTTGTGGTGCTTTCAGCTCTCTCCAGGCTCTGCACATCGCTCTAATGGCAGGACAAGGCCCCGCCCCAGTGGTCTAGCGGCTAAGGTACTGGGCTGCTGACCTGGAGGTCGCGGGATCAAATCCCGGCTGCGGCGGCTGAATTTCTGATAAAGGCGGAAGTGTTGTACGCCCGTATGCTCAGATTTGGGTGCACGTTAATGAACCCCAGGTGGCCGAAGTTTACCGTCGCTCTTGCACTACCGCCATTGAGGAGGTAGCCTTCCACTACGGCGTCTCTCTTAATCGTGTGGTGTTTTGGGACGTTAAACCCCATAAATCAATCAAATATTGGCAGGACACCTTGGTGTTTGCCGCGCGATTGCGAGGATACAAGAAAAGTACTACTGGTCACGCCATACCAGCGACGTCACTGGTTACGTCAAGAGAAGCCGAGACTGTCAGCGACTAAAGACACCGCCGACAAGGCCAGCAGGATTTCTTCAGCCGATCAAATCACGTTGCCGACCGTTACAATGAATCGGCTGGACCTACTTGGGTCGTTTCCAACGTCAAATTTGGGAAACAAATGGATCGTCGTAGCTACTGACTACCTCACCGGCGACGCCGTAACAAAGGCCCTACCCAAAGGTAGTGCCCAAGTGGTAGCCAAGTTCCTTGTTGACAACACCGTCTTTCACCATGGTGACCTAGAGGTTGTTCTCACCGATAGAGGTACGGTGTTTACTGCTGAATTGACTCAAGCGATCTTAAAAAATAGCCGAACAAGCCACCGCTGCACCACCGGCTACCACCCACCGACAAAAGGTCTCACCAGGCGGCTAAACAAGACAATCGCCAACTTGCTGGCCATGTATGTCGACGTCGACCACAAGACATGAGATGCTATCCTTTCGTACGTGACATTCGCATACAACACGGCCGTATACAGGAGACGACGCAGTTGAAACCGTTAAGTTGGTTTACGGGAGGAAGCCGGCTACGATGCTTGACGCTATGCTGCCCAACCTCGCTGATGAAGAAAACCTCGACGTCACCCTCTATCTTTAGCGTGTTGAAAAAGCACGTCAACTCGCTCGCCTGCGCATCAAATATCAACGAATCACGGACCGCCACCGTTACCATCTTCGGCGACGTCTAGCTGAATACCAGCCCAGTCAACGTGTAAGGGCATGGACGCCGGTACGCCGACGTGGACTCAGTAAAAAACTTCGGCGACAGCACTTCGCACCATACAGGGTAGTACCGCGTCTCAGCCAACCCGACTACCAGGTTGTTCCCGACGGCACCACGAACTCTCAACGGCTTCGATCGCGACCGAAAGTCGTCCATGTCGCGCACCTGAAGCCATTTTATGAACGTAAGCGAACAAAGTTTATTTCATTGCTGTTATTAATAATGCTGTATTGTTCTTTATTATTGGTGTTTTCTCACATTATTACTGCAGTTTATTCTTCTGTTAAAGTATCGGGACGATGCCTTTTTCAGAGGGGGGCAATGGCACGTTCCCCTCCTCAAGTTTTGTTATCTTCGTTACAACACGTTTAGTGCAAAACTGCACTTACGATGCTTGAAAGGCTTCGAGGCTGTAATAGATTGTTTCGTTAAGATTACGCCCGCTTCGTGAACGTTGCAGATTATTCTGAAACCTACGGCGCCGCTAGCGATAACACTAGGACATTCCATGGCAAATGTATATATGCCAGCGTGCTTCGCCGCTTGTCAGTGGATCGACGGCCGACGCTCAGCTCACCGCTATTAGTGCCAGTGCCTTGCTTTAATCTAGTTTTCCATTTACGTGACCACAAGTTAGGCTTAAATAAACAATTTATTATCCGACCATTCGGTCTTCTGCCTTCAGCCACGCCATGCTCCCTGACAATAGGTATGTATGCGTGTATTGTAGTGGGAACTGGGCTTGCCTGTGTTTTGTGCCTCGGTGTGGTCACTTCATTGTGTCTTCGGGGCCTAAAAAAGGTCGCCTTAACCACTGCGTCACAAGCAGTGGAGTGTGATAAGTGATCTTCCGTCTTCGCCCAGTCCGCTCTATCTTCTGAAGATCCGCTCAGGTAAAGGTCTGCTCTAGGCGTCCGGTAACATGCCTCAGGACAAGCAAACCGCCGCTCTTGCACCTACCTCCATAGCCCCGGCTACCACGGCCTATCCGCCGTGGATAATCACTGGGCACCAGCGTGATCCGCCCACGTTGGTTGGACCTCGAGGTGAACATATTGAGGATAGTTGGTCCAATTAAATCGAGCGAGTTCAACTAACAACTGGAATGATCTTGACAACTTCTCCATGCCTATTTCCATCTCACAGGCGTAGCGTAAACAAAACGTGGCTTTCAAGTCATGAAACGGATATCACAGACTGAACACATTGCCGCAACAGCTTCGCCATAACTTCGACACCCCGGTGGTTCGTTCAGCCCTCGCGATGAAGACCGTAGACGCTCGCAAGCAACAACTAGGTGAGTTTTACACTTACATAAAGGACATGCTTGCTCTCTCTCGCCGTTTCAGCAATTCTATGACCAAATCGAAGAGTTTTCATTATTTACTGAAGAAATTGACATGGTGGCGTTCGACGCCATGGCCATACAAAACCCGACACCAGTCGCTGGCGTTTCCACGTTCCAACGCCTAGAGGAACTTTAGTCGCAATGGTTACCACCGGACAGTCCAGAAAGCACTACCACCGCTTATCCCTCATTACGTTCTGTAATCCAGGTGATTATACGAGAAGAGCTGCAATATCTCGGCCTCTCAGCGACCCAGAGTCCACCTCCCGTTGGTGTGGGCATTCATTAGGCACATCTACTTTCTTCACAATGTTCAACATCATGAGTGGTCGTCGTTATCATCTGCAGTGAAAACTATACTTGCCTGTGTTCTGTGCCATGGAGCTTTATTCCATGCCGCGCTTACACGATGCCTTACTCCCGTATTAACAAACACTCCTCGACTCGACTTTCAGCCTTCACTTGAGAAAGTTGAGCACTGCGCCACAGCTCGGCTCAAAATGACGCTGCGTTGCTTAAGAATCGTAGCAGATTATCGCTGATATACAGTGACTTTCCGTGCCTAGAGACGGCGCTCCCATCGGCTTTTCAAGTGAAGTTGAAGCGTTGAGTGAAGGGACGTCCTAGAATACGGGAGTTAGATTCGCTGCTGGGTGCAAAGTAGTCCTCAAGCCTAGACCTACGTTCGGGGTATGGGCAGATACCCATGCACGAAGACAAGGAAATGACAACGTTTTCAATACTGGATGGGCTGTACGAATTCAATGTCATGCCATTTGCTTTGTGAAATGCCCCAGCAACGTTCGAGCATATGATTAACACAGTTTTACAAAGTTTTAAATGTAAGACTTGCTTGTGTTATTTGGACAATATCGTTATTTTCTCGCCAACCTTTCCTCAGTATTTGCCACGACTGGACGATGTTCTCACATGCCTTGCAAACACAAGACTTCAGCTAAACACCAATGTGTGCCGTTTTGTATGCAAGACAATTACACTGTTAAGCCACATCGTAAGAAAGGATGGTATTCATCCTGATCCAGGCAAGATTGTTGCTGTCCAACCCTTCCGGCGTCCTGAAATAAACCAGAGATTTGCACAGTTTTCGGTTCCTCGCTTCCTATTTTCGCCAATTCATTCGAAACTTGACCTCAATAGCTTCACCTTTGCACAAATTGCTCGGATAAGGTGTCCCTTTTGTGTGGTCTCCTGGATGTGAATAGGCGCTTGCTGAATTGAATTGAAATAAACCAGAGATTTGCACAGTTTTCGTTTCCCCGCTTCCTATTTTCGCCAATTCATTCGAAACTTGACCTCAATAGCTTCGCCTTTGCACAAATTGCTCGGATAAGGTGTCCCTTTTGTGTGGTCTCCTGGATGTGAATAGGCGCTTGCTGAATTGAATTGTGTCCTGACATCCGAACCAGTCATTTGCCATTTCGATGAAACCGCGCCTATGTTTCTGCTTACAGATGTTAGTGGTCACGTCATTGGTAGTATTCGCCTACAGCGAGATAAATCTTGACGTGAGAGAGTCATCGCATACGCTAGCCGTGTGCTGACCCCTGGCTAAACGAATTACACGATCACCACACAGGAGTGCCTAGCGCTCGTTTGGTCTGTACAAAAGTTTCGACCTTATCTCGGAGGCCGCCACATCACTATAGATATGGACCATCAGCCCTTCTGGCTCTCGACAGTCTAGCTCTTGTCTGGGCACCTTGGGTGCTGAATTCTTTATTTGCAAGAATATGACTTCAGTGTTACATATAAGGCGGGGAAAAACATCAAGATGCGTATGCGCTTTCGCATCGCCTGCTTCTTTCGGAGCCACGTAACGTAACCTGCACTACAACACTTTACGTACTTTGAGCTGTCCTTCCCCCACCTCTTTCGTCCTTATCTAACCTGGACCTAATTTTTCCAGACAACTGTGGTTTGTTGCTATCCCACCAACGTTCCGATATTTACTGTCGTCCCCTCATAGACCGTCTTGACGGGACTTTTCGGCCCCCTAACGCCCGTCTTCGCTGGCAGCTGACGCAATTCAAGCTCAAAAATTGCGTCCTGTACCGCCATATGTACCACGCTGATGGCCAACGCTGGGTACCCGTTCTATGTTACTCGCTTTAGGGTCAAGTCCTTCAGGTATATCAAGACGACATAACTACTGGAAACCTGGGCTTCCAGAAAACGTACGACCGAATGAGATATTACTACTACTGCCGCGCTTTTCCACCAGCGTAGGGAAGTACGTTGCCTCGTGAGCCCTTTGTCAACACATGTATGTTTCACAACACACGTATGTTTCACAGTTTGCAAATAAAGAATTGAATTGAAGCACTGAATTGAACGTCGCAAGCTCCCTAGATCAGCCTAAATCGGACAATACGACCGCTCCCGTGTCCCTGCAACCTTTTGAGGTAGTTGACGTTGGGCTCTACGGTCCGCTTCTTGAGAATATCTCGGGATATGTATTGATAGTTACAGCTGTCGACTACCGGACACGCTACGTCGAAACAGCATCCGTGCCTTGTGCATCAACCTCAGAGGTTGCCGATTTCATCCTTTCAGCAATAATCATTTATCATAGTGCTCCTCGCGTAATCCTGAGTGACCGTGGAAAAGAATTTCTGTCAGACCTCATCGAACAAGTGCACAAGGCATTCGGTACCACCCACAAATTATACACCAGTTACCATCCTCAGACAAACGGCTAACTAAGTGCTTTCATTGTACACTGTCAGATATAATAGCCATGTATATCGAACTAAACCCCAGAAAATGCGATGTAATTTAACCATTTGTCACTTTTGCATATTATACCTATGTTCAGTTTACAACCGGCTACGCGGCGCTTTAACTAGTCCATGGTCACTTCCCCTCTTATTTCCTCGATATATCATTTTCTCTGCGCTTGTTAAGTTATCTTTAACCTCTAGTAAAGAATACCTGTCTCGATGGCTTCATTGCTGCCAGCTGCCCCACGTCAACACTGAATCCAAGCAACGGGGTTACAAGCTTGACTCTGATGCCTCTTATGGTGTCATGTCCTTCAGACCTGGCGACAAAGTCCTCCTTCTTACACTATATCGCACTCCTGACCTGTGCGACAAATTCCAGTTACGCTTTATTGGCCTCATACCTGTCTTGGAACAAATATCTCCTGTCATTTATCGCGAGGCACCCATTCTTGTTCAATAGGCTGACCTCTACCTGGTAGCAGAAAGAGTCCACGTACCCCGTATGAAGCCTTTCACAAGGCGATCTTCTTCTCTTTAAATTGTAACCAGGAACTGTGTTAAAGATGACCACTGTCGCGTAGGGGGTAGTGTGGGCATTCATTACAAATATTACCGTCTTCGCAATGTTCATCAGCATGAGTGGTTGTCGTCATCATGTGTAGTGAAAAGTGGGCTTGCTCGTGTTCTGTGCTTCGGTGTGGTCACTTCTTCATCTCCTGGTACAACGTCATCTCCTATGGCACAATGAGAACGTTGTCATCAAGGATAAAAATATTTATCCGCCTTTTCACAGGAGCAGCAGCACTGGACGTTGAGCCAAGCAAAACGTTAAACCACGAGCACGACAAACAGTCCTTTTCTTTTTCACAAAATGGCAGATACTCGCATTGGCTTGGCTCAACCTCGTTCCGTGCCTATGGCGTTACCCCCTTTTCAAAAAAGTACCGCCCTGATACTGCGTTATGGTCAATTGGGTTATAGTGGCGTTGTACAGCTGGCGTCTGCAGGTTTCAGCATCCGCAAACTTGTAGCGTCCCCTCGTTGGGCTCCGTGGTGGGTGGCCGCCAACGCAGCTGAACAAAAATAAGACAGGCATGCATAGAGCATTCCCCCTATTGTCTGATCGTATCGGCTTAAAGCGGGTACGCACCGATGATGCAAATTTTTTCAACCAGCCAAAAGAAACATATCTTCACTTTCATGTTATCCACTGTGAAAAAACTGAAAAGCAAGCCAGGACCGTCTCTCCTTTCCTAGTTGCTAGATATCTTACCGAAACTCTTGGCACAGGATACAAGGTAACCAAAATGGCTAGCGGAGACCTTCTCCTCGAAATCCGTGACAAAGAACAATTTGAAAAGCTAGACCATCTTTCAAATTTCGGTGGCATACCTATAACCATAACACCACATAGATCAATGAACACAACTCGCGGAGTGGTATCTGACATGAACTTGCTTGACCTGACTAAGACTGAACATTTGGAGGGGTGGAAGAGCCAAAATGTCACGAATGTACAGAGAATCATCTTCAGAACAGATAGTAAGAAAACACCGACAAAACACTTAATACTCACGTTTGCATCCAGTAAACTACCGGAATCTATTCAAACAGGGTACACAAAGACATCTATCAGGCCGTACATACCAAACCCTCATCGTTGCTTCCAATGCCAGAGGTATGGCCATGGCTCTAAAACCTGTCGTGGTTGCCAGACTTGTGCACAATGTGGAGTCCTAGGCCACGTGTTTGAGAACTGCAAACAACCGCCACACTGTGTAAACTGCAAGGAAACCATGCCGCATATTCAAGATCCTGCACATACTGGAAAAAAGAAAAAGAAATAATTATGTTGAAGGTGAAGGAGAACATTTCATTTAAGGAAGCACGGCGAAGAGTAGCACTATTCTATAGACCTACATACGCTGATGCGACGCGTCAGGGGGCACCACCGCACCAGCCCTCGCCACTCCTTCGGCCCGCGCATACCGAGCCGGTAATTGTGGCACCTACACCCAAGGCGGCTGTAGCCCAGGCTACACCGCCTACTCCAAAACAGAGACCGGAGACTCCAGAGTCCTCGGATCTCAAGGCCTCACTTCACCGGGCGAGGCCCGAAATTCGAACTAACAGCCCGCACGTGCGGGCATCCAGTGCCTCCGAGGAGGCAATGGATACGTCGGTAGCTTTGGTACCGAAAGAGCGGCGTGGCTCCTTCGAGCGCGCCAAGAAAACAAAAAAGCAGATAACAGGGCCTGGTGACGCCCCTTTTAAGTGAACTCAATCTCCCTGTCTAAACAGCCACTCGCTTTTTGTACACACAGCACTATTTTACATTCACCATTAACACTCAAATTATACAATGGAACGTCAGGGCCCTTCTCAGAAACCTTGATGACATTCAAGAACTCTTACACGAACACTCTCCAAAAGTGCTGTGTGTACAAAAAACACACCCTAATTCAAAACACACAATTTTTTTCGTAAATACGTTATTTTCCGAAAGGACCGTGTTGATGCCATGACATCATCCGGAGGTGTTGCCATGATAGTGAATCAAGAAATTGCATGCACACACTTACAACTCCAAACATCCCTTGAGGCAGTGGCTGTTCGAGCGCTTCTCGTTGATAAACTGATCACAATCTGCACGATTTACATTCCTCCTAGCTATCAGTTGCAAAAACGTGATTTACACTCTTTAATTGATAAACTTCCGGAGCCTTATGTTCTCCTTGGAGACTTTAATGCACATAGCAAGCTACGGGGTGCCTCTCGGTATGACTCGCGCGGTCGACCGATCGAACAGTTCCTTCTCTCGTCGAGCGCGTCTCTCCTAAATCGAAAAGAACCAACCTATTATATTCTCGCTAGTAACACCTACTCCTCCATAGACCTAAGCATAGTAACTCCATCTCTTGTGCCTCTACTCCAGTGGAAAGTCGTCAGTAATCTGTACGGAAGTGACCACTTCCCCGTAGGTTTGAGCACAACTACAGTAACTGAGTGTCCACCAGGTGTTCCCAAGTGGATCATAAACAGAGCCGACAGGGAACAGTTTTATACCATCGCTCGTCTAGGTTGGAATGATATATGTACTTTGAACATTGATGTTGCTGTCAACTACTTCACAGCGTTTTTGATTGATGCTGCAACAAAATGCATCCCACAAACAAATGGACACCCTGGAGAACGGCGTGTGCCATGGTGGAACTCGGAATGCCGAAACGCGCGCAAACAGCAAAACAGAGCTTGGAGGCTGCTTCGAAACTCACCGACAGCCAAAAATCTTGACACCTTCAAGAAAATAAAGTCTCAAGGCATCAGAACGCGTCGGCAGGCCAGAAGAGAAAGCTGGCAGAAGTTTTTGTCAGGAATCAATTCATACACACAGGAGGCTAACGTCCGGAACATGGTCGGTAGGATAGCAGGAAAACAAGTACACACACTTCCACTCGGAAACACTCGGAGTGATACCTTGGAAGATGAAGCAAACTTCCTCGGTGCACACTTCGAACAGGTGTCCAGCTCATACCACTGTACTGACACTTTCCAAAAATACAGAACGAGAATAGAAAAGCAGAAACTCGAAAACAAATGCACTTGATCCGAAGCATACAACCAAGCTTTCAGTCTAGCTGAGCTGCGAACGTCTCTAAACTCCTGCAGTACTTCTGCCCCAGGTTCTGACCGTGTGGTGTATGAAATGTGAAAAACCTACCAATCGAAACACGAAAAACCTTACTTTGTTTGTACAATGCTATCTGGTTTTTTGGCACCATCCCTACTTCCTGGAAAGAGGCTATTATTATTCCCATTTTGAAAGAGGGCAAGGACGCTTCTCTGCGCTCGAGTTATAGGCCTATTGCACTTACAAGCAGCTAGTGCAGTCTTCGAAAAAATGATAAACTGTCAACTTGTACATTTCCTTGAAATAAACAATTTGTTCGACCCAATTCAGTGCAGGTTTCGAGAAAGTAGATCCACTACAGACCACCTTGTTCATATCGAGGCACAGATCAGGAACGCCTTCGTCCATAAAAAATATGTTCTCTCTGTATTCCTCGATATCGAAAAGGCTTATGATACAATATGGCGTATTGGAATTCTAAGAGACCTGTCCCACCTTTGCATGCGCAGAAGAATGTTTCACATAATCGAAAGTTACCTGTCAAACCGGACATTCCGTGTCAGAGTGGGCATGGTTGTTTCCTAAACATTTGTCCAGGAAACAGGTGTGCCAAAGGTGGTGTACTTAGCTGCACACTTTTTCTCATCAAAATAGATTCCTTGCGCTTGTCCATTCCTCGCATTATGTTTTATTGTACATATGTCGATGACGTCCAGCTTGGCTTTAGATCTTGCAATCTGGCAATGTGTGAGCGGCAGGTTCAGTTAGGTTTAAACAAGGTCACCAATAGGCAGAGGAAAACGGATTCCGACTGAACCCACAAAAACGCACGTGTGTCTTGTTCTCCCGAAAGAGAGGCGTGCACTCAGAACCTGACATTGAACGGAACGGTCAACGTCTGTCTTTTAATACGGAGTATAAATTCTTAGGAATAATCTTGGACAACAAGTTGACCTTCGTACCACACATCAAGTATCTAAAAACAAAATGCCTAAAAGCCATGAATGTTTTAAAAGTGTTGGCACGTACTATGTGGGGTAGTGACAGGCAATGTCTGATGAACCTGTATAGATGCCTCATTCGCACCCGCTTAGATTATGGGGCCGTTGTTTATCAGTCTGCGACTCAAAGTGCTTTGAAGGTGCTGGACCCCATGCACCATTTGGGCATCCGCCTTTTATACGGGTGCTTCTCGCACCAGCCCCGTAGAAAGCCTTTATGTTGAGTCAAATGAGTGGTCGCTTCATCTGCAGAGAACTTACATGTCCTTTGTTTATTTCCTTAAGGTGAAAGCAGACAAGAAGCACCCCTCATAGTCTACTATTAATGATTTGTCGATCTGTTTCAAAACAAGCCTTTGATGAGGCAGCCCTTCTCAGTTCGCCTGAAGAGTCTAGCTGAGGAAACTGGAGTCTCACTTGAACACAGTTTAATGGCTCGTGTAGCATACCCGCCACCGTGGCAATGGCAGACTATAGACTGCGATGTGTCTTTTCTAGACGTTACAAAACATGCGCCTATTGCCCATATCCGAACATACTTCTTGGAACTTCAACACAAAATATACACGTTCTGAGTTCTTTATAGATGCCTCCAAGTCTAACTTCTCTGTGTCCTACGCTGCTGTCGGCCCATCCTTTTCGGATGCTGGCCCTCTACATCCAG
Source organism: Rhipicephalus microplus (assembly GCF_043290135.1). Taxonomy (NCBI): domain Eukaryota; kingdom Metazoa; phylum Arthropoda; class Arachnida; order Ixodida; family Ixodidae; genus Rhipicephalus; species Rhipicephalus microplus. Next base: position 28,294,781 of record NW_027464586.1, read on the forward strand.
GCGCAAGTATCTTCACAGCGGAAGCTTATGTGATACTTGTGGCGGCTAAACGCACCAAGCAGTTACAATTACAAAAGGCAGTCATTTATACGGACTCCCTCAGTGTGGCAACGGCTCTGCGCACTCTTAAAAAACACAAAAACCCAGTCCTTGTCTCACTTTACTCCATTTTGTGCACACTCTACACACTCAAACAACATGTAGTAGTGTGCTGGATGCCAGGGCACCGAGAGATATAAGGCAACGTGAGGGCAGATCAGCTCGCTGCATTCGTGCACAAAAGCACTGCCTCTACACCCATATCAATCCCGGCGCTTGATCTTAAGCCCTCTCAAACGAAACCTCAGGGACTACTGGCAGAGTAAGTGGAATACACACACACAAAACAAACTACACCATATCAAGCCACACCTTGGTCATTGGCTGCCCGTATCGAAATCGCGTCATACAGAGGTAATACTAACGAGACTCAGGATAGGACACACATACACGTTACACACATATCTTTTGTCTGGTGGCGATCCACCATTGTGTGACAGATGTGGTGAAGCATTAACAGTCCTTCACATGTTAATCCAGTCCAAACACTTAGAAGCTCTAAGAAAACATTTTCCATTACCCTGCCGACAACATATACCTTTACACCCTGCAATGTTCGTTGGTAGGGAACTGCTTTTTAGTCCTAAATCATTGTTAGCATCTTTAAAAGAAATTCATAGTTTTCATATATATTCGGGCATTCCGTAGCACGACCTCTCCAGAGAGGTTTTTGCTGCGGTGGCTACACAAGAAAGCACTTGCCTCACGGCCCTTGGACGCAAGGGTGAGGCACTTGTGCTAATGCCATACATATCCACAATCGTTTTTTATTATCACCAACTTTTGTCATATATTCACACCACACACACCTTTCACGGCATGTTCATGATTTTATTACTTGTATGTTCTTACCCGCCTTACCACGAGGAATTTTATGGCCCTTACACAGCCGCTTATCACAATCATTGTCCATATTTTTAGTAAGATGAACTGGCGCTCTTTGGCTGTGAAATGGCCCTTGCGCCACAAAACATCAAACATCATCATCATTGCATCAATTGGGTTGTAAAGGCTATTCACCTGTCAGTAACAACTGTTGGCACTCCATGGCGGAGGACGATGTTGTTGTTGAAAAAATGCCAATCTCATTGGCAGTGCCTCGTTGTAGAGTTTTCGTTTCACAGTACCTTGTTAAATAGTCAGTAGCGACTACGATCCAGCGGTTGCCATCATGTGACTTCGGAAATGGCCCAAGCAAGTTCATACCGATTCGTTCAAACGGTTGTGACAGGGTTGCAACAGGCTGCAATAAACCAGCAAGGTGCACAGATGAAGCTTTATGGAGCTGGCAATGATTGCACGTTTCAGCGTAATGCTTGACATCCTGGGTGAGCTTTGGCCAGTAGTAGCGAGTCTGAATCCGGGCAAGCGTACGTGTGAATCCTAGGTGTGCGGAAGAAGGCTCGTCGTGGCAGGCAGATAAAATGTCTGCACGTAGCCATGGTGGAACGATGAGGAGGTATTTAGTCTCATAGGGTTCGAAGTTCTTTTTGTAGACTATGTCGTTGCGGAGACAAAATGACCCTGAACGTGCGAATGCCGATGGTGGACTCGAGCTTTGACCTTGAAGGTATTTGATAAGTTGTCGGATCTCTGAATCATTCCACTGTTGTTGGGCCAAGTCAGATGCACTGACTGCACAAAAAAATGGCCATCGGTATTATCATTGCTCGACGTCGTCGCGAAGAGAGCGCGCGAAAGGCAATCTGCATCAGTGTGCCGGCGGCCCGACTTGTAGGCGACTGTAACCCCAAATTCTTGAAAGCGCAAGCTTCACCTCGCGAGGCGTCTTGAAGGGTCCTTGAGATTGGCCAGCCAACAGAGGGCATGATGGTCCGTAACTACTCTGAGTAGACGGCCATACAGATACGGTCGGAACTTTCATATTGCCCAAATAACAGCAAGGCATTCCTTCTCCGTAGCCAAGTAGTAAGCTTTTGCAGATGACAGATTGCGACTTGCATAAGCAATAGGACGGTCGGCGCCGTCTTGCCACTGGATGAGCACTGCACTAAAACCGATGTTGCTTGCGTCTGTGTGAAGTTCGGTGTCAGCATGTTCATCAAAATGCCCTAATAAGGGTTCACTCTGAAGGCGCAGTGGAAGCTTGGAAAAAGCGGCTCTCTGCTCTGGACTCCATACAAAAGGAGTATCTTCCTTCCTTAAGCGGGCTAAGGCTTCAACAAATATAGCAAAGTTCCGCACAATTCATTTGATTTATATGTGGGGTTTAACGTCCCAAAACCACCATATAATTATGAAAGACGCCGCAGTCGAGAGCTCTGCAAATTTTGACAACCTGGAGTTCTTTAACGTGCACCGAAATCTGAGCACAAGGGCCTACAGCATTTCCGCCTCCATCGGAAATGCAGCCGCCACAGCCGGCATTCCATCCTGCGACCTGCGGGTCAGCAGCCGAATACCTTAGCCGCTAGACCACCGTGGCGGAACAAAGTTCTGCACAAAGCACGTGCAGTTGGCGCAGAGATAAAAAAATCGACGCAAATCCCGTTTGTTTGAAGGTGGATGAAAGTAGCAACGGCCATGGTCTTTTCTGGGTCAAATGCCATCGTGACTTACAAGGTGGCCGCGCAAAATTAGTTCTTTGTAGCCGAAATGACACTTCTCCGGTTTTAGCGATAGACCTGTGGGTCGAATGGTGATGAACACGAACAGAAGTCGTTATAAATGTTTTGCGAAAAACAACCACGTCGTCTAAATAGACCAGGCAGGATTCCCACTTCAGACCAGACAGGACGGTGTCCATCATCCTTTGGAACGTTGCTGGTGCAGAGCACACTCCAAATAGTAACACTTTGAAATCATAGAGGCCATCGGGAGTTATGAACGCTGTTTTTCGCTGTCGCGTTCATCAATCTCAATCTACCAGTAGCCGCTGCGTAAATTCATTGATGAAAATCATCAGGCATGTCGAAGGCGACCCATTGAGTCATCTATGGGTCGGAGAGGTGGACGTCTCTCTTCGTCACTTTGTTGAGCCTCTGGTAACTGACGCAAAATCAGAGTGCCGTCTTTCTTTCTATAAGTACGACGGGTGACACCCATGGACTGTTAGAAGGTGGCGTGACGTCATTGTCGAGCATCTTTTTCACCTGAAAACGCATTGCCTCTTGTTCTTTTTGCGATACGTGGTAGCCGTGCTGTCGTACAGGCCGTTCGGTAGGGTGCGTTTTATTGCGGTGCTTCACAGTTGGGGTCTGCTTGATTTTTTAGGTGAACGCAAAGCAGTCACTAAACGTATGTAAATTAATGCATAACTGCTGCTACAGCTGCACAGAGGATAGCTGGAAATTCACGTCAACTGTACTGGTTTATCCAGTGTCACCTTCAGCAGCAGTGGCAATCGGAGCGATAGTGGAACAATCTTCGTCATCGATTGCTTCAAAGTTCGCGATCGCCGTCCGCTTTGCCAAGTGTTGGTACTGGCCACCAAAATTTGTGATCAGATGCTGAGCCCTCCGATATTTCAGTTGGACGATAGCAAATGCGCCAAAAATCTGCCGAACCAAGAGCACCCAGAGGTTAGTTTCCGCGATGCCACTACCTTTGTTGTCACAGTCACTCTCCACAGTTACCAACATACTGGCTCGCGGAGGAAGTGCGATGGTGTCGTCAGCAGTTCGAAGTATTGTGGTCTGTGCAACTGCATTCTTTTGTCTGGCTTTATGGTCGTTAGAGAACGTTATGAGCAGGTCGCGAAGGTAATAATGGCTCCATGCTTGTGGAGGAAATCCATTCTGGGAATTAGGTGTTGGGAGCATTCGTGCAATACGACTTAGGAAGCAATGTATGTCGACTCACGAATTCGGAGCCGGGCAGTGCATATTCCCAGTGGTGTCAGTAGGTGACCTCCCGCACTTCGGAGGTTGGTTCCGTGTCCCCAAGGGGTCGTTACCTTTCTTAGCTGTGCAGAGAGGTCAGTGCTTATAATTGGAATATTCGGCACCCGTGTCTACCAGAGCGGTTAGCGGCTGGTTGTCAACAAGGACAGAGATGCGAGCAGAGACAATTTTGTCGTCGATGGCAAACGTCGGTGTAAGGATGTCGTCGGATGTCAGCTGGCAGTTCGGAAAGGGTTTTGTAACGATCAATCAACAGCGGTCTCACCCCCAGAGGTCGCTGTTCTTAGCTTCTCCAGTGCGGGCTCGTGGATGAAGGTGATCGTCCAGCAAGGACGTCTGCAAAGGTCGATTGTTGGCTAGGTCACGTGGAGCGCCGTGCAGACGGTCAGTGGGATTAGCGACGTGGAAGGGTTGGGGGCTGCGGGCTTGCCAACTGTTCGGCGATAGCACGAGGCCGCTCACCGTCTTTGGATCGACGAGCATCCGGGCGAAAGCCAAGAAGACTCATGTGCCTGCATGCGCACTCACGGTAGGTGTGACCTGATTCACTACAGTGATAACAGAGAGGCCAGTTGTTGGGAGCACGCCATACACTGGATTTTCGTGTAAGAGGTGTATTGCCATACTGCGGTGGTCCTGAGTGGTATGACGGCGCCATCTGTAGGGTGGACGGACCGAACAGATAGCCAACAGCCGGTGCAAGAGTACGTAATGCTTCCGCGTACGTAAATAGCGGAGCTTCGGCTGGACGCGCGGCCATCATGCGTTGGACCTCAACTGGACGCCGAGTCGTCATGGGGAGCACCAGCTGACTACCTTTTCGCGGACGACATCCGTTGGAGCAGCAACATGGGGCTGAGAAGACACCGCGTGCAGCTTTTGCAGCTCCTCATGCACAATACTGCGCACAAGCTCCGTCGGGTCTTTTATAATTGTGACGTCAGGTGTTGGCAGGGCCGATGACACTTACGAAAGACTGCCAGAATGCTCATAGTGATACGAACGCTGCCTTAGCATATCTCCATTATTGTGGCTTCGAGGACGACATCCACTACAGTGTTTGGAGGGTTGCACACCAGTCAACTGCTCTTTAACTCCCTGCATCCGAAGGCGCACCTTCTTCTCTTCCGTCATTTAGCAGTCAGCTCGCCTGAACAGCCGTGGCATGTCTTCAACGAACATGGCAACACTCTCGTTTGGACGCTGATTTCGGGGATTGAGGAGCCATTCCGCTTGCTGCTTTTGGTCAGAGCTTTGGAAAGTATTCCGCAACTGGTTGCGAAACTATGGCCAGGTTGTTATAGCGGCTTCATGGTTTTCGAACCAAGTGCGCACAGAGTCGAGGTAAAAGTAGACATGCTGAAGTTTTCGCTGCTCATTCAACTCATTGACGCTGGCACAACGATTGTAGTCATCAAGCCAGTCATCGACGTCCTCGTAAGCGTCACCGTGGAACGGCTTCGGGGTTCGCGGGGCGTTGAAGAACCATGAAGGAGGCAGCATCGATGGCCCTTAGGTTCGCGTTCCCGCACTAGCCATAGTACTGTCGAGTTGTGGAAGCGGTCCAAATTCAGGTGGTAGGTCTAGTTGTCGCCTGCTACGCCGTAGGTCAGCTGGTTCTTCCAAGCCGCGACAAGTGTTGGGATCTTGCTACTGATTGCAGTGCATACATTACTACCCAGCATTTCCACCAGAAAATGTCACGTGGTTACAGAAAGACCACAACGTCTGTTCACAGGAGCAGCAGCACTTGGCGTCGAGCCGAACCGAACGATGTACCACGAGCACAACTAACAGTCCTTTTCTTTTTCACAAAATAGCACCTACTCGCATTGGCATGGCTCAACTTCGTTCCATGCCTGTGGCAATATATATATATATATATATATATATATATATATATATATATATATATATATATATATATATATATATATATATATATATATATATATATATATATATATATATATATATATATATGAAAGTAGATGCGCTTTCACATAACAACTGTTTATGGTGCCGACGTTTCGACAGGAACCCTATCTTTTTCAAGGCATAATACTATTTACACATGTTCCGTGCCTTTTTATATCCTGTCGAGACAGGAGGGGGAGGGGTCAAATGAGAAAGAGAGAGAGAAAAAAAAAGAAGGAAGAAACAGCGAAACGGGAGGACAAACAATAAATAAAATATAGAAAATCTAGGAGAAGAAGCAAGACCGACATGGCGTAATTAGAAAGGGGCAGCATTTCAACAGAGTAGGGCAGAGGTAGATGAGGAGTGTCATCATTGTCAACAATACCTCCCCCGCACCCACACTTCCCCAAGTGGGCAGGGAGCCGCCGTTTTTGTATTTCACCTTTCCGTGTAGTCCGCTGGCGGCTCGTTCCTCTTTGAAGTGTATGACAAGTTAATGGTGAGGGCTTAAGCGCTTTAAGTGCATGCTGGTGGCATCGGGAGTAGCGAAAAAGCCGGTGAATGAGGCACTGCCATCGATAATCGTTATATGCATTGGTTCCTTGTCAATGAAGGAACAGAATGTGCGTTAAAGGATTAACGAAGGAAAAAAAAAAAGAAGAAGAACAGGGGGGGGGGGAGAGACTGTACCACTCCGGGACAGTCACCACACAGTTGAGGCGCACTGGGAAGATATGCGCGCATGTAGGAAAAAGTTAACGAAACCACCTAGCTGTCAGCTCCTTGTCAGTGAAAAAACAGAATGTGCGTTGAAGCTTGACGAAGAAAAAAAAGGAAAAAAAGCAAAAAAAAGGGGGGGGACCGTACGACCTTCGGGACCACTTATCTGTGCGTTCCGGCTGTGCTTGATGAGGCAAATCGTTTCTTTGTTGTCAGATGCATAGGCCAAAAGCTTCGTTAGCGGGTAATATTATTGTCGTAATGAAACCGGACTGATTAGAGAGAAGCGTTTGCGTCTTTTAGCGGTCGTAACGCAGACAGAGTGCGTGGGTGTTCATTTATTCCGTATTTTGTAGTGTTAAATTTGTAGATAAAATAAGATTCCCGTTGTTCCCGTTCTCTGATTGTTCGAAAGTTGTTTTCTAGTAGTGTAACCTTGATGTCATCAAAGCTGTGGTGTTTTAATGTGCAGTGTTTTGAAAGTGGAAGGCCTGGAAGAGATCGTACATGTGCCCGATGGTTGTTGAATCTAATTCTAAACGGAGTGTCTGTCTGGCCCACGTATTGCTTGTTACATACCCCACATTCCAAGAGGTATATGACATTGTCTGAGTCACAGCCTAGTGCACCTCTTATCCTGTGCTTAAAATCCGAGTGGGTGCTTTTCGCCACTGTCGTTGTCTGCATGTGTTTGCATACCCTGCATCTGCTTTTTCCGCAAGGGTGACACCCAATTTGAGGTTTCACACCTATCTTTGAATTTATAAATGATCCTTTATATTTTTCGGCCTTCTGTATACAACACAAGGAGGAGAAGTGAAAATTTTGGATAGTCGCACGCTCTGTTCCAATATGTTAAAGTGTTTTCTTAGGACCTTGTTTATGTTCGGTGGGTTGCTCGTGAAAGTTAATAGCAAGTTTTTGTTGCGGTGTTGGTCGGCGTTTCTCTGGTGGTTGAGAAGAATCTGGCGGTGCAGATTTTCAGCTTTTTTGATGGCGTCATCGATGATAGCTGGTGGGTATTCTTGATTAAGGAGTACTTCGCGCATATGTGTGCTGTTTTTGTGGAAGTCCTCGGTGCGGGAGCAGATTCGTTGAAATCTGTGTGCTTGGGAATAGGGAATGCCGGTCTTGCAATGTCGCGGGTGGCAGCTTTTGAAGTGCAGGTATTGTTGCCTGTCTGTAGGTTTTCTGTATACGTTAGTTACCAACGCACCATCGTCAACTCGAATGAGTACATCAAGAAAGTTTATTTCAGTGTTAGAGTAGGTGTGTGTAAAATAAATGCTGGGGTGTACCTGGTTGAATGCCTGTATGAATTTGAGGAGCTCGTTTTCCGAATGTGTCCAAATTATGAATATATCATCTAGGTACCGTTTATAGAGTAATGGTTTGATATTACAAGATGAAAGAAAATTGGACTCTATGTGGTGCATGAATATGTTGGCGTAGTTTGGGGCCATTCCTGTACCCATTGCCGTACCGCTGATTTGAAGATAGTACTGGTTGTTAAATTCAAAGCTGTTCAAATCGAGTACAAGTCTTGTGAAGATTTCAATTACTTTTTTGCTTGGATAAGCGATAGGGTTGTGTGTGCCATACGATTCAACAAGTGCCCTTACACCATCGTCATGTGGGATATTTGTGTAGAGTGAGCTAACATGCAATGTTACGAGAAATGCACCGTCTGGAATTTTCACGTCTGCTATTTCCCGAAGGAAGTGGTTTGTGTCACGCAAGAAGGACTCATGTGTGGGTGGTATGTTTTTGATTAAAGAATCAATACAACTGGAAATGGGTTCTGTTAACGTTCCCGTGCCTGATATAATGGGTCTGCCAGGGTTATTCTCTTTATGAATCTTCGGCAGCATGTAAAAACGACCAGGCGACGAATGTACCGTAATAAGTGCCTTTTTAAGCTTTGAATTAATGGCGCCTTCACGTGTGAGATTCTCTAGGGTTGTTACAATGATTTTTTTGTGCTCCGTGGTAGGGTCAAAGTCGAGGTGTTTGTAGAATTGTTTGTTATTTAGTTGTCGCTTGCCTTCCTCGATGTAGTCCGATCTATTCAGAACAACAATCGCGCCTCCTTTGTCTGCTGGTTTGATGACGAGATCTTCGCAGTTGCTCAACGTGAGTAGTGCCTCTTTTTCTCTTTTTGATATGTTATTCATGCTTGGTTTGTGCACTTTGTACGCATGTATAACATCTTTTTGAACCGCGTCTATATAGAGATCCAGATGTCGATCTCTGTTGGCGTCTGGGGTCCATTGCCGTCCAATTACCCCACGAAAAAGTGCGTTATCTTTTTCGGGTTTATCAAAGAAATATTCCTCCAATCTTAAATTTCGTGCGAAGTTGTCTAGGTCTTTTAGGAGCGTGAATTCATCATACCTTCCGTTGCCAGGGCAGAATGTAAGTCCGTGTGATAGTATACTCAATTCTTCTTTGCTAAGTTCTTTGTCGGAAAGGTTAATAACGTTTGGCTCTTTGGGGTGTGGTGGCAAATTTTTTTGAACGTGAGATGATTTGGTATTTTTTCTGTAAGCAGCAGTGGGTATAGCTTGTGACACATTGTCCCGCGCAAATTTCTTCTTCTTAAGTTTTTCAATTTCCTCCGTTTTTTTTGTGCTCAAATACGTCTAGTTCTTTAGTTTCCCACTCCGAAAGAGAAAAGTTATTTCTTAAATACCGCTCCTCGTCTGTCAGTGCGTTTAGAGTCTTTCTACAGTGTTCGATGGTGACCTTCGTTAGCTCCTGTGTGGCGTGATCGAGAATTTCGTTCCACCGTTTCATTTCCCCTTCGGCAAAGTTATGCATCGATGGTGTTAGCGACAAGCGCAGCCCCTTCGGAGCCGTACCAGCCAGTACATATTGACAGTTCCAATGCAACCAATAATGATAATATGGAAACCAGAGACCCTGTAGTTCGCAAGGCAAAACGGTCTAGCTCCTGGGCTAACAAATACGTTGCCCGCATGACGTCAATAGCTAGGTCGGGTGAGGAGCCGGAGTAACAAGAGGTAATGCTTTCGGAGATAGCGGGTGGACGGGTACTCATTCCGGTTGTGTACACTCGGCAGTCCGAGGGCGCCAGGCTGTGAAGCTGTTGGCCCAAGCGAACGGCTTCGTTGATAATCTTCATAGCGTCATCACGTGAGGCACCTGGAGAACTCTTGCCGGCGGCCACAGAGTATGCTGTCATTGTAGCTATCAGCGCGGCTATATCATAATTCAGTGAAGCGGGGTTTGAGTACCGTTGAGTTACAGAGGAGGCCTCAATGCCTTTCGTGGTCGGTGCATGAAGCACCGGCAGGCTAATAAATGACGAGGAGGCTTGGACGCCATCCTTGTCGGACGACACTTCCTCAGGCGCCCGACTAGCGGTTTCCATGCCAGGTCTTGCAACTGCAGAGGACAAAGCGACTCCATATGTCACGGCTGCTTAACCCGTAGCCAAGGACGGGTACACGGCGTCCGTCGGAGGCTGATGAGGTGCTAGAGATCTGTTAATGGTATAAACGCGCACCGGGGCGTTAACCGCATTCCTACAGAAAAAAATAATGCGGTTCCCTTGCGTTAGGTGGTCTTGTGGTGCCGGCGAAGGAAAATTGAGCTACCAAGGAGGTCTAAATACTGTCCACAGACGCGCTCGCAGCACCGGTGTGTTGTGGGGCGGCCAGTTGGCATAAACACCATCCCCGAGCTGTGCTTAGTACGGCGGCAAATCAGCGGGTACTGTAGCCGAAAAAGCGCGAATGACTTTCCTTGGCGGGCGTGTCCCAAATGCTGAGGATACACGAGCACAGTAGCATGTTGGATACCTCAAGGCTTCGTGTTCGACGACCTCGCCATTGTAATGGTGAGAACAGTCAACACATGTATGCTAGGCCAGCTGTTCTTACATCGACTTTTTCCACGCCAACTAGCTACGAACCAGAACCTTAATGTCAACATCACAAACACAGACCAAAAGAACACGCAATGACAAGCACACGTGGCACTTCAAACTAGCTTGCCGTTGTGTGTTTCTTTGCTCTGTGTTTGTGATATTCGCGGCTAAATTATGTAATTAAGCAAGTACGAACTAGGCCAACAATCAGTCTTGTCGAAATCAAGTGCGCCTTCCCCTTTGGCAACTGGTTCCTTAAGCTTGTGAGTGCCAGAAATAAAGCAACCCCTTTTTCACCGCCAGACCATAATGTCTGGCGCATGGAGGAAGCAAACAACTCTGGGGCAAGCCGTGCGTCAGATTTTATTGCATGCAGACGCTTTTGCGAACTTACCCGCACCACGCCTCCTTTCCCGATCGCGTTGCGCACGTTATGGTGCTCCGCGAATTCTCACTGACCGTCCAGGACACCGCTTTTCTCGGCAGCTTGCCTGCCTTCGCTAGGCGTTTGCCCGCCACAGGGCACATGGACAAAGGCCTGCGTAAGAGGTAGACGCGAGGCCTTAGCAGGCATCTTCTCGTACACTTTCTCGGCTGCTGCTCTTTGTGCGTTAGCGCTAGCACTATCGTGAAGCATACGCTCGGTTAGTTTGGCTGAGTTACCTGCCGGCTCACAAGCCCATAATTGTAACACTGTACTTAAGCCCGTGTTTTTTTTGGCGACCTGCCTTAAATGCCATTTCTGCACCGTGTCGGAGAGTCGACGAACCCAACTGTAGAGTCTTTGTGTGCTAACAACACTGGAAAGTGTCGCGTTCCTTCCCGGTTAACAGTATATATATATATATATATATATATATATATATATATATATATATATATATATATATATATATATATATATATATATATATATATATATATATTGCCCCTTGGCCGCTAGATATGGCGAGCGCAAGCCATGGTTGCCTGCGACAATGGAAGATGATGTTCTGGGGCAGCGCGTGCTCTGAGTAGTTGTTGACTATTCAAGCAGCTATCTTGCCAGTTTTCGGTGCGCCTCCCCGCCGGCTTAGTTCTTCCAAGTTCAAGACCTTTTTTAGCACGTGACAACTGATGGAGGTGCTGGGTAACCCCCAGCCGATGTTCCAAACGCCTCCAGGTTGCCCTGTACTTGCAGTGACAACACATGTTTACCTCTCAAACCGAAGACTCCGAGGACTACCTTCTGAGCGTGGACCTCTTCCCAAGCTCGGCAGCGGTGCTTCGAAGGACGCACACGTTAGGGAAATTCAATTTGTCTTACAGATATCGCAAGACGACTGGTGTGGTTTCCGCAGCATCTTGCAGCGGGAGGTGGGCTTCGTGTGGCCATTGCCGGACATCAAGGACGGTACCAGCCCAAGCGACTAGCGAACCTGCGTGACGGATCTGCGCAGACCCAACGGACACAAACGCCACCAGGGAACCGTCTGTGATATATACCTGCAGCAACTCGTCTATCGCTCAGTTCGGCAGCGGTGCTTCGAAGGACGCACACGTTAGGGAAATTCACTTTGTCTTACAGATATCGCAAGACGACTGGTGTGGTTTCCGCAGCATCTTGCAGCGGGAGGTGGGCTTCGTGTGGCCATTGCCGGACATCAAGGACGGTACCAGCCCAAGCGACTAGCGAACCTGCGTGACGGATCTGCGCAGACCCAACGGACACAAACGCCACCAGGGAACCGTCTGTGATATATACCTGCAGCAACTCGTCTATCGCTCAGTTCGGCAGCGGTGCTTCGAAGGACGCACACGTTAGGGAAATTCACTTTGTCTTACAGGTGAGACCTTTTGTATCACGGAGTTTTTTTTAGTGTTAGTTTTTTAGCACTGCTGCCGAACTCAGCGCAAAGTGTTTGTGATGCCAAAGGGGGCTGCAAAAGACACTAGTGGTGATGCTGATAAGGATATGTTGGATGGTAAAGACCTTCGGGAATTAATTAGAGCGTTCGACACTTTCAAGCGAGACTACCGATCGGACATGAGGGAACTAAAAGACAGCGTGTCGTTCTGTACGGACATTTGTAATGACGTAAAGGGAATAGCAGAAAACATAAAACAGCTCAGACAGGAAATGCATGGCATTGTAAACGAGAACAAAGCACTCAAAGCAGAAAATGAAAGGCTTGCGCAGAAGTGTGAAGAATTAGAGCAATACCAGCGCCTCAATAATGTAGAAATAAAGGGAGTGCCAGCTGAAGATGATCCAGTACTTACAATACAAAAAATTGGGAAAAGCGTGGGTGAGGCTGTAGAAGCAGCTGATCTCGACACGTGTCACTGGGTACGTAGCTCAAAGCAGAATGCACAAAGCATTATCGCTCGTTTTGTGCGACGAAGCAAACGAAATGCGTTTCTGTCAAAATGCAGAAAACAAAAGATAGACAGTTCAGTGCTTGGAAGTGAGGCGAAGACGCCTATCTACGTAAACGAGAATCTCACACAGGCTAATAAAGCACTGCTTTCAGCCGCAATTCAAAAAAAGAAAGCTGCCAACTGGAAATTCGTCTGGACGAACAGCGGAAAAATTTTGGCTAGAAAGGATGAAGGCTCATCTGTAGTTCGTATCGCCACACAGGCCGATCTTATTCAGATATGCGCTGATACTGCTTTGAATGCCTAGTGACATACTTCCTAGTGCAACATCTTTTTTAACATCTTTGCCCTCATTTCACCATGCCTGAGCTAGAACATGGTACAAACTATTACACGACTGATGCCTTCAATTCTGAATTCTCACTTCCTGCAAAACGTTTTTCGCTTCTACATATCAATAGCAGAAGCCTTAAGAACAAAGTTGACGCGATTACCAATTTTCTTCACTCTTGTACCGTATCATTTGACGTGATAATGTTCTCAGAAACTTGGATTCACGGAAATGAAGTGCCCTATATATCTGGGTACCATTCTGAGCACCTGTGCCGCAGCGCTAAGAAGGGAGGGGGCGTTGCTATATACTTCAAAGACACGCTTACTTGTGAAAAGTTGCCTCACCTTTCCGTCATAAATGATGACGTCGAGTGCCTAGCTCTACGCATTGGCAAGGTGCTCGCAGTGGTTGTGTATAGGCCACCTCTTGGAAAGGAAGTAAACTTTCTTCATTTCTTCGAGACGCTACTGTGTGATAATTCTTTCACTTTGGGTTCATTTGTTATTATGGGTGACATAAACATTGATCTGAAATCATCACACACGTACTCTAGGGAATTCACTACCATGTTGGACACGTATGCCTGTAAAAATTACGTAGATATACCCACTAGAATCACAACACACAGTGCCACGTTACTGGACGTCTGCATTACAAACCTTTGCACAGACTACATAAAAACGGGCGTTTTCTCTTCCGATATTAGTGACCACCTGCCGGTATTTTTACTGGCCACCTTATATGAAAATAAGCCTCAAGAGCAAATGTGTTCTCGACGTAACCTAAATGACATCTCGCGCGAAGTATTTAGAAACTTAGTCCAAGGACTTGACTGGAGCATTATATTAGACCAGGCAGACGCCAACACTGCCTATGACATGTTTTTCGAGATGATCCATAAATGTTTTGACAATGCATTTCCGCTCAAGAAAATCATGGTGCAGCGAAACAAAAAATATAGGAAACCATGGATAAACAAAGGTCTATATCAACGCATAAAGGCTAAGAATAAATTATACCACGAATTCATTAGTTGTCGGGACCCTGAAGTATTTTGTAGATACAAAAAAATTCGAAATACTCTGAATGCTGATTTAAGAAAAGCCAAGAAAAATTACTACACAGCAAAGTTTGAGAGCATTTACGATAACCCAAAGAAGGTATGGCAAATGGTAAATGCTCTAACTAATAGAATGGAACAGTGCAGTGATATAAAAGAAATGACTATAAACGGTACAACTATATATGGTGAAGATTTGGCTAACTCAATAAATGCACATTTCATAAATGCCGGTTGTTATGAAGAGCCAAATGACATTGACCGTGATACTAATATCCCGGATACACCTATGATAGAACACACAATATTCTTACAACCAACATCTCCTGCTGAAGTGGAGGCATCAATAAGGCTACTGAAAAGTAATGTCGCACCAGGCATTGATGAGATTGGTGCGAAAGAATTAAAACAAGTATCCCACCTTATTTCGGAGGCAGTTGCTCACATTGTTAATCTCATGTTGTCAACTGGTGTTTTTCCACAAAAACTCAAAGTAGCACGGGTGACAGCTATATTTAAAGGTGGCCTTAGAAATAATTTATCAAATTACCGACCGATATCGGTCCTCC